>NC_140443.1:2394917-2914917 GCF_963576455.1 Neolamprologus multifasciatus | reverse complement strand
TATATGTATATATATATATGTGTGTATATATGTATATATATATATATGTGTGTATATGTATATATATATATATGTGTATATATGTATATGTGTGTATATGTGTGTATATGTGTGTATATGTGTGTATATGTGTGTATATATATATATGTGTATATGTGTGTATATATATATATGTGTATATGTGTGTATATATATATGTGTGTATATATATATGTGTATATGTGTGTATATATATGTGTGTATATATATATGTGTATATGTGTGTATATATATATATATATGTGTGTGTATGTACACGTATGTACACGTATGTGTGTGTATATGTGTGTGTGTATGTACACGTATGTGTGTGTATATATGTGTATATATACCCCACACACGTACAGCTGCATGGAGAAGCCCTTTGTCTGAAATTTACAGTTACACTGTTATAACTGTCATGTGAACTTGTTCTTAATGCTGTGTTTCCAGCTGCAGCTCCAAAGCCGGACATCACTGTACTTGGTGTCACTGACTCCGGGGTGCAGCTGAAGTGTGATGTTGAAGGTGCTTATCCCCAGCCAAAGCTACAGTGGGAGGACAGCGACGGAAATGTTCTTTCTGCAGAGGACCCAGTGGTCTCAGAAAGCGGAGGCCGCTACAACGTCACCCTCTGCACTACTGTGACCCCGACCAAAACCAACTGCTTCCACTGTGTAGTTAAACAGGAGGGCTCTTACCAAGTGACTGATCGTGAAATCACTTTATCAGGTGAGAATTGCATTACTGTTTTTTCGTAAAAAGAAAATTCAATTGTTTAGTCATTCTCAGTGTTGGTTTATTGACCCTTTATTGATCTGTACACATTTACTCACACTATGGTTTTGTACGGTCTTTCAGAAAACATGTTCAAGCATAACTACTCAAAGGTGACCTCTGAAGGGCTGCTTATTGGAATGCTTTCGGGAGCTTCCATTGTTTCTGTGGTTGTAGCTGTGCTGATGGCTACAGGGAAACTGAAGATAAGCTCTGACGAAGGTGGGTAAAATGAGCCAAAGCACAGAGGTTCTTCAAACCAAAGAGAGGTTCAATAACAATAACGACTACTTTGGAAAGCCCACATTGAAGCCTGGACCTTAAAACATATATGTTTTGAAAGGACCTGTAGAGATGGGTTAATTGAGGATTACATTGAACTAAATTTTTTATTAATAGACTCAATAATACCCCAATTCTGGAGCTGTATTGTCTTAGATATTAATTGCTTTGTGTATGTACAGGAGGCCTTTTTCTCTAATACTCATTTCTTTAGTTTATATTTTTGTCATTGTTCATGATTATACAATGGGGGGCCATAGGCCAGAGAAGACAGTAGTTGATTAATGAAAATGCAGTATTGCAACTTCAGCAGATGCAAACAACTGTTAAAGCCTGAAGAAGGTTTTTGTATTTTAATGCTTAGTGTAAGTTAGATTTAGTCCCGACATTAAATCCAGGAAAGTATAACAATGTAAGTCTGTTTTAGATTTGACAACAGATAAATATGCCATATCAAGATAATTATGACCAGAGGTACTTCACTTTTACTTGGGTAATAAATTAGATTCGGTACTTCAACATATACTGGAGTATTTTTTAAAGCAAGTATCTGTACTTGTATTTTTTCACTGCAGAGAACATGGTTTTTGTCACATACACATGACACACGTCTTGTTTACCACGTCCATCAAACTGGAACCAAATCATTTCTACCCTTCCTCACACACAGGTTCCACCTCTCTGAACTACTGTAGCTAGAAATGGTACTTCAGTTTTGTTCAAGAGCTATGCAATGAAAAATATTGTTGTTAGTGGATTCAAAAAGTTAACAGGAAAAAAAGGGGGGGGTGGATCAATAAAGTAAAAGCGAAAACGTGCAGGCTCTGAAATGTAGTCAAGTAAGACTTAAAAAACAAAACAAAACATCACTTTATGCTCACTCCTGTTCTGTAGCACTAGCTAAATGCTGTAAAGTACAACTTAGATTTCTTCATTTTGTAATATTGGTATAACAAAACTGCTCTGACTGTTTGTCACTGTAACACTGAAGTCTTTAGAGACTTTATTTGGCAGTAGAGTTGAGTATGATTTGTGTTGTTATAACTGTTTTAGCTGAAATTGTAAATATAAGTGTTAGTAGCTTCATGATTGTTTAAACTGGGGTGACACTGAAAGTTTGCTCAGAATCCCTGTTAATTATTTGTCTTTACCTTTAACTATTTGAGATAAAGAAATTAAATATTTTTGGAACCATTAATAATTTCTGTAAAATCTAATAGTTTGCTTTATGTAAAATGTGTTTCTGTTCTCCTTCCTGCAGGTTCTCAAAGGAATGCAAATGGTACCTTAAATGGTGAAGCAAACAGTCCACAAAGCAATGGCCAAATCTTGGAATCTAATGTTCTGATGAAGGGACAAGGGTAGATGAAATTTCCAGCTCTTTTAACATTCGTGTGTGTGTGTGTGTGTGTGTGTGTGTGTGTGTGTGTGTGTGTGTGTGTGTGTGTGTGTGTTATTTTGACAGCGAACGCGCACCTGCAGACCACTTATGTGCAGCCCTGGTTATTTAGCTCGTCATATTGCAGCCACAGAAATTATTTTGTCCATAAAACCATAAAGCTGCACTTTCTTTTTGCCTTATAGTCTGATTTGTCATAACTTTTCCGTTTTGTGGTAAGCTTTTCTTTGGCTGTCACTTCTTCACGCTGACCTGTCTTATTTGGCTCAGCAGAACTAAAATATATATCCTGCTGCTTTTACACACGCACTCACATAACGCTCAGCGATTCTCTGCGTGATCAACCTCTCACATGTTTAAGCTGCGGGAGATTTCACTTGTCATGTTTGCATAGTAAGCTAACGATTGATAAGACGACGTCAGAGGAATTGGTGCGCAAATTATCGTCACTCACCAATCAGTGCTGTCGCTCTCTATACACAGTGTAGAGAGCGCACGATTGCAAAGTGAAAGCAAAAAACAAGCGCAAATTCTGGCTCACCGATGCCAATGACGATAATAATTACCCAACTACATTTCCGAAAGAATGCAAAAGCATTGACGTATATTTTTCCTTCCTATGATAGCCCGACGGGCAGGGCAGAGACAGGTTTTGGTAGCCCGACTGGAAAAATCACTAGCCCTGGGACGTCGGGCTAGCGATTTTGCGAGCCCTGCCTGACAAATTTACCTTTAAAGCACAACCTTTGAGCTTTAAATGAGATGGTGAATAAAATATTGCATTGGAGGGCAGATTGTGTTCATGTGGCCAGATAACCAAACCAGGATTCCCAGTTCACTGTGTTATGGAATCTACCATGATTCAGATTCCACTGAATGTTCTCCATCAGATACCGCAGGATGTTACAGTAGAACCTGCACTGGCAACCTGATCCTGGAGGATACATTTGTGGTGCAATAAGGGAGAATAAGCCTGTTCATATTCTTTCTCCTCATCGGCTGCCTTCTGAAGCTAGCTTTAGAAACTAAAATTGTAAATGTCATGAGGTGATTTCATAGATGTATGTTTGACTGACTCCAGAGTCAAACTCAGGCTTAAATCAGCTGTTAAACACAAAGGAAATCCCGTGGTTGATTTAACCCAGAAAAACTCTTCAGTCTCCTCTCACTCATCATGTTTGAGAATAGACAGTTGAAAGATGCTTGCAAGTGTTATTGACAGAACCAGTAATAAATTCTGTATTACATAAAGGTGCTGACGTTATGTCATTTCTGTTTTATTCTTTTGTTTTTCCCCTGGCAGTTTCTGCTCCGAAGACTAACGGTTCGTGTAATGGGGAATCAAGCCAGCCACTTCAACAACTTTAAAAGTGCCAGATGATCTGCCTTCTGTGTGGAGAAAAGAATTGATATCCTGTTTGTGTGGATATCAAATCTGTGCCAGCTTTTTAGTTTACTTGCCACAGTTGGAGCTTTCAAGACGTTTACAGCCAGTGAGCATCTGTGGTGAGAAAAAGTGCCTTCCTCTTTCCTTGGCTTTTACAATCAAGTTCAATTTTGCATAGGAATGCACTGCTGTAGACAATGAACTTCTGAAAAGGTCCTCAGTTACACTTATTGTTTTGTTTGTTTCTGGTTTCTAAATTTGCAAAGCAAGGCACTCTTTTAATTTTTTTTTAAAGTCTTACTCAGAGTCACATGTGAAATTATGCAAGAGGAAAAAAAATATGTTTTTAACTATACTCCATGTGCTACTGGAAAATCTTTGCTGTTATTTTGGGTGTGACTTGGATATCCACTTTAACCTCAGGAGTTTTTATATACAGGGAAAATAAACACATACATTCATAGGAGATCTTTGTGAAACAACAACATTCTTTTTGTCATACTGGTTTTGGTAAATACGTTTCTAGTATTGACAAATGGGCATTACAATGATGCAGTTTAACATAACAATTTACTAAATCCAAAACCACTTACAGTATGTAAAAGAAGTTTCAAAAAGTTTCATATTTTTAGTGTTTTATACCAGTGAATGAGCTCAAACCAAAAGGAACCAGAATGATCAAGTGACTTGTCGGTAGGGTTGGGTATCGAAAACCAGTTCTTGTTGAGAACCGGTTCCCAGTGTTTCAATTCCTTGGAGTTGTTTGCCGTTTTTGCAAACGATTCCCTTATCGATTCCAGTCGCCCCGAATGACGTCACCACGTTGCGGAGCGTCATTTACCTGGCAGGAAACATGGCGGCTCAAACGCTCAAAAGTTTGGTTATACTTTACTAGAACGGATGACAACAGGACAACTTGCAATACTTGCAAAGTAGATATTTCATTTAAGGGAGGAAACACTACGAATATGCAAAAGCATTTGCTCACAAAACACACGATGACCTTAAATGAATGTCGTGTTTTTAATTCAGCTCTCATGAATCTCAACCCAGCAGCAGCGGTAATGTTTGCACGTCCTCTCCCGTTAATGCGGCAGGTAAATAATCAACTAACAGTGCAGATTATGTTAGCGCGATCTGCCTTATTACAAACCTGCCATTACTGTGCATTTAGGTGACCATGATGAGACAGACAGAGTCTGGCTCAGATGCTGGCAGTTATTGCTACAGTCCACTGGTAGCGTCTCCTTTCAGGCCAGGATAGACGAATGTCACCGAGCAGTGACTAAGTTTGTGGTCAAAGGCTTGCACCCATTTGCCACAGCAGATGATTTTCAGTAAGTGAATGTGTTTAATTATAGGCAGGGACATTACTGGATATTCTTGTGTTATTGCTACAGAAGAATATTTATTTTATTATTTTACATTTACAATTTTTTCCCCGGGGACCCTGTAACACCCCATTGAAGAGCCGTAGGCTGGATCTCTTAAGATCTCACTGTTGGGTTTGTAAGGCCATGTTACTCCTAAATTTCTATCTTGCTCAAAGAGAAGATATAAAACAAAGTTCTAAGCTAATCAAACTTAATGTTCTCCTTTTTTTTAAAAAAAGAATCGATAAAGAATTGAATCGTTAAACAGAATCGAAAATAGAATCGGAATCGTGAAAATCTTATCAATACCCATCCCTACTTGTTGGACCAGAAGATTGATCACAAAAAGCTTTACATGAGCACTTCCATTTTCCAGTAACTTCCAGTTTGACAGAGTTAAACAGAAATGTTAATGTAGCTAAAAAAGAAACTCAACGAAGGGAAATGGATTGTATCTCATATCCACTGAGTTTACCTCAGAAGTCAGAGCGGGAACATCTGAATCTTTTCTATGCAAAAGTAGGACGGACCAAGCTTTACACATACCCAGCGGTTTGGACCAGCTTTGTGATTTTTTTTTTTTTTTTTTTTTTCCCCCACAAAACCCAATAAGACATTCTCTGACGTGTTTGGAGGACTGTCATGCTAATGTGTCTAGAGGGGGGGGGACCGAAATTTGTATTTTTACACCAGAAGTACAATAAGTCGGTACTAAAAATGAGCCATGTCACTGATGTGAAAAAGAAAAGGAAAATTAATCAGGGTGAAAGTTTATAATCAATTTATTCCACTTTTTATTCAATGGTGAGAAATTTAACTCCGTATCACTGCTGGACTTTTATTCTTCTAGTCTGAGTTTTTTCTTGTTCAATAAGAGAAATAGAAAGACTGAAAACTGCAGATAAAGTAACTAAACTACAAACAGTATGGCACTTTTTATAAAGTTTTTCAAAAACATACTTTTTTCACAATTATTTGGGGAATGTAGATTTAAATCGCAAATAAAAATCTTTTTAATACGTCTGTTAGACATTTTGAAACAGTCTGTTTCTCACCAGCAGCACTTTATAAAGGGATGAAATTAATATTGAGCGGTTTTAAGTTCAGGTTTAGAACTCCGAAAGAGTTTCTCATGTAGCCCCTTAGTAAAATTTGTTGCTCTGCCCTGTTTTATATTATTTATGCTTATGTATGGTGTACAGTGGTGTATTATATTATTTTGGAGAAGCACTGGTTGTTCTGCTTCATCGCCATGTGATGGTATCATGACTGATTGTTACACCAAATCTGTCCATTTGTTTGAGTTTTAATGCACTGCTTTGTAAAAATGTATTGTCTGTTTACAAAAACATATTTTTGTTGCTGAATGTTGAGCTAGTCAAAATGAATAAGCTGTGATAGATAAGATGTATCCTCCGAGTCACTAATGTTGGGAACTTTGCGCTGAAAACACTTAATATCCTGTTGTACAAAATAAAATGTATGAATATATCACCACCTGTGCTGAGACTGGATTGGTTTGAAAATAATGTAAAGGTAATATTTCCCTCTTTCTAATTTTAGGTTCAATTTTGGAAGTTAGAGTTTTAAGTTGGAAAAAACACTTTTGACCCAAAGACAAGTCAGAATGAATTTAAAGCTTGCCAAGACTTTGTGTTAACGCTGATCATGATCCTGATATTTATTTATACACAAAGATTGAACTTTAACCTCCCAGGACCTCGGGTCCACATACTTGGACATCACATTGTGGGTTGTCTAGACCAGGGGTCTGCAACCTTTAACACCCAAAGAGCCACTTGGACCCGGTTTCCACGCAGAAGAAAACACTGGGAGCCGCAAATACTTTTTGAAATCTAAAATGAAGATAACACTGTATATATTGTTTTTTACCTTTATGCTTTGTGTGAACAAGTAAGGTGTGTTGCTTATGAAATCCATGAAGTGCTACAGAGGAAATTACATTTTATTTATGTAATTAACACATTTTGAACTCTTAAAGAAATATAACCTAAGGAAAGACACCCAGCTGAACTAAAATGATCCATGTAGCAAACAAAAACTGTTGTGAGCCGCCACCCTTATATCGCCTTTAGGCTTTTGGAGCCTTGACCAAGCTCCTTGAGGCGACCTTTGTTGTGATTTGGCGCTATATAAATAAAATTGAATTGAATTGAATTGAACTTAATTGGAAATAAAGCACTATGCTGCTGAAAAGGGAAAAATAGATATTTGCAAAATTCTGCCTAAATATTTTACCTGGTTAATGTGTGTGGCGGGGCGTGGTCTGCGAGAGTCCATGGATGGAAGTTTTGTCCCTACGATTCTCTCCACAGTCATTATGACCCTTTGCAGAGCCTTTCTCTCTGCCTGTGTGGTGTTCCCATACCAGACAGTGATGCTTGTGTTGAGGATGCTCTCTATCAGTCCTCTGTGGGCCTGGGTGAGAGGGTGATGGTTCAGGCCAGCTTTCCTGAGCAGCCTAATGAAATAACTCCCTCCCTGGCATAGCAGATGGTGATTTTTAGTTTTTATGGGCCGATGGGGTTTCGTTTTTTTTCCGTAACGGTATAAACACTGAAAGGTGGTGGATTGGCCAGATGAAGAGAGATGTGTAAAAATGACTCAGTTGTTTGGTGGTGGCTATTGCAGAGCTTCCACAGATTCAGTAACATTAGCACGTGGTGGAGGCCAGCAGATGCAACACGCTGGCAGGTGGATGAGGGAAAGGCAGGAGGAGCAGAGACCCGAGGCGGTGAACTGAACTTCAGGTAAAAGGTTATGACCTGCAGTCTATCTGGGTCAGATATAAACCAAGTTTAGGTGGAGTTTATTTTCGTTATCCTGACTTTTTACAGTCATTTACATTTTCTAGATACTGCACCAGTACTGTGTGTAAAATGCCATCAAAAAGTCAATTAAGTTTTATTCTTTCTCACCCGTCTTTCTGTCTCCTTTCACTTTTTAAAGGTTGCCATGTTAGAAAAAATATTTTGCCCTGCCATGCTGTTTATTGATGTGGTAAATGAATGGTTTATGAAAATATATCTAAATCTGTCATCAGTAATCAGTAATGATCATGTCTCACCTCTAGTCTCCTCTGTCTTAATTTCAGGTTTTCACCATGTGTTGTACATAGTTTAGGAGGTTAACTCGACCAAGCAGTCTACTTTCAGGTACTGTTTAGAATACCAGCATAGGGAGGATGGTGTAGGTTTACGTTTATTAGATTGATACATATATACCAACAAGACGTGTACATCACTGTGACAACAGCGTTTGTTTTCATTCAAAGGCTTTATGGTTTTTCCTATAATACCTGGTGGGCCGGTCTCTAGTCAAAACGCCCGGGCCGATTTTTTGTCCCAGTCCAGCCCTGGTTATTAGTGTGAGTAGGACGGAGCTCAAGAGCAGAATACAACACAAAATGAAGGAAAGGTGGCAAAAGCAATGGGAGGAGGAGAGGAAAGGGTGATGGTTGTTCAACAACCAAAGGAAAATGGGGGAAATTAGAAGTACAGGACAAAACAGAGAGGAGACGATTACATCTCGACTGAGATTTGGACACACTGGCTTTAATAGCACATTATTTTTAATAGGTAAACGCTGTACAGGGGAGTGTGACTGCAGTAGGGAACAGGAAACAATAGAACATGTTTTATTGCATTGTCAGAAGTATGATATGGAAAGGAGACAACTGATCAAAAAGCTGGACGAAATGAAAGTGGAGTTTGGACTTGTTTGATTTATTTCGCGGGAGCTCTATAAGTGAAAGCTATCAGGCTGTATTTTGGGTTTTAAGGCAGACCCATTTGTTCGGGAGAATTTGAATATTTTATTTTATTTTATTTTTTTTCATTTCGGTCCACACTTCACACCAGTTGGTGGCGGTAATGCACCATTTTGCTGTTTGCCAACCGCCAATAAACCTATACAGAAGAAGAAGAAGAAGAGGACAGCCGGTAAATCATAAACCTTACTGCGTGTACCCCTCCTCTCGCCCTACTACAGCTGGGATAGGCTCCAGCGCCCCCCGCGATCCTGAAAAGGAGCGGATGGAATTCGTAAACAAACACGAAGTTTTTGTTTGGTGCCATTTACGCCCTACAGCTGTAGAAATTCGTTTAACTTGTAATCTACTAACTTTTTCTATATTGGGATTGTTTATCGGGAGTTCCAAAATTATCCACAGTCATTTTGACTTATATTCAGCCTGATAGCTAAGGCGGAGGATAGCTTCTGTAGTCATAAGCGCTAACGTCAAGAGACCTGTTGGACAATGAATCTTGCGCGTCATGGACCTACAGTCGAGTGTTTTAACTGATGCATGAAACGATACATTTTTAGACATAAGTTGTAAAGGCCGCCGTTTTCTTTGTGAGTATTTATTACACGGCGTGCTGCGGGGAAAAGCCTGTTCTAACGTTTGAGTCTAAGGTTTATTTTTTAGCACCTGGCGGCTCTTTTTTACTTCTCATCTGTAAATAATCTGCTCTTTCACGTGATTCAGTTTATTTTGAAAGGTCTCAACAGAATCCTGAGCTTTATTGTGAAAGGTTTATGTGGAACATAAACAAGCGGACACGTGATGCTGTTACCGTCGTTGTTGCTAACCACAACGCATAAAAACAGGCGCTTGTCGGTCTGTAGTGTGGTTATATTAAATATAAGAGAAAGAGAGAACTTTAAGAAATTAATATAGCACTACAGTGACCATCAAAACCATGAAAAAATATTGCCGTAAACAGTTTATTTTGCGGCACCACGAAACAAACGATAGCGTAAAATGAAACGATAGACAATTTTATATCGTCATCCGATATATATCGTTATATCGAACAGCCCTCGCATTATTACTTTAGGATTAGCTTAACACAAAGTCATGTAATTGTAGTAATGTCGTTTCTATCTCTGACTTTATGTTCTCTACAAGAGTTTCTGTTGTTTTATCTTCAAATGTTCAATAGAAACATGTATCGCCAATTCATAACAAAGAAAGCTTTGTTACTATCCCCACTAGTGAAGACTGTCATTTCCACAATACTGCTTTCCCCCCGAGGTCCGCAGCATTAGGGCTGTTCGATATAACGATATATATCGGATGACGATAGAAAAACGTCTACCGTTTCATTTTACGCTATCGTTTGTTTCGTGGTGCCGCAAAATAAACTGTTTACAGCAATATTTTTTCATGGTTTTGATGTCACTGTAGTGCTATATTAATTTCTTAAAGTTCTCTCTTTCTCTTATATTTAATATAACCACACTACTGACGGACAAGCGCCTGTTTTTATGCGTTGTGGTTAGCAACAACGACGGTAACAGCACGTAAACCTTTCACAATAAAGCTCAAGATCCTGTTGAGACTTTTCAAAATAAACTGAATCACGTGAAAGAGCAGATTATTTACAGATGAGAAGCAAAAAAGAGCCGTCGGGTGCTAAAAAATAAACCTTAGACTCAAACGTTAGAACAGGCTTTTTCCCGCAGCACGCCGTGTAATAAATACTCACAAAGAAAACGGCGGCCGTTACAACTTATGTCTAAAAATATATCGTTTCATGCATCGGTTAAAACACTCAACTTCAGGTACACGACGCACAGCTGGAAACACTTCCCGCAAGTCGAGCTGCCCGAGATTCACAGAATTTACAGAAAATGTTACATTTTTGTGATTTATATCGTTATCGGGGCGATAGAATTCTTATATCGGGATATGAGATTTTGGTCGTATCGCACAGCCCTACGCAGCACTGTTGAAAAGGCTCTGGAGGTCCCTGTATTAAGCATGTGAACCTGTCACACAAAAATCACCAAACTCAGACACACACAGGCTGTTTTCCTTCGTGGTGATGAAGGAAAACGCTGGGCTGGCATGTAAAAGGGCATTTATTCTTCCAAGACCTAACGCTCCATAAATCACCCCTCCAACCCATCTGTTCTCTAATTGGATGATGATTGTTGGGTTTTTCTCTGTATATATTATTGTAGGTTCTACCTTACAATATAAAGCGCCTTGAAGCGACTGTTGTTGTGATTTGGCGCCATATAATTAAAATTGAATTGAATTGAAATCATTACTCACCAGGAATATCTCCAAAGCGATCTCTAATCACTGGCTCTGCAAGACAACAATAGGCACATGACATAAATATTTTGTACTTGTAAATCAAATGTGTATTTGTATTTCAATCAGGTGAAAGCAAGAAAAATCAGGTCAAAATTTGTATTTGTAAGTTGAGTCACACACAGCCAGGAAACCAGAGCACAGAGTTTTACACGTAGTATTTTGCTTTGTATCTGTAACCAGACCTTAACAAAAAATGTGTAAATATTTTTTACAAACACAAAAATTCTCATCTGTAGATACACAAACATAAAATGTTCACATATTTTAGCTCACAAGGTTACAAAATAAATACACATTTGATTTACAAGTACAAAATATTTATGACCACAATTTGAGCCCATAGTCATGTGCCTATTATTTGTCTTGCAGAGCCTGTGATGAGAGACAGATTTGGAGATATTCCAGGTGAGTAATGCTGCTGTTGTCTACATCTGTAAGTTGTGTAGCTACACATCTGTTAGCCTCAGCATCTATCAAACATGTTTAAACTTGCCATAAACAATTTATTAAGATATCAATGAAATGTGTGGTCCTGTCAGTAATGACAGATAAGGAGAAATCTGTCCTGAACCTGACTTCAGTATCACTGTTTATTGTTGTCTCCTTGAAGACTGACACAGCACCCGACCTTTTTTAAAAATGTGAATAGGCTGTTGCTGAAAGTGTTGTGGCATACGTACAAACATGGTATATCATCATTCTGTTGCTGCATTTGCACGTTATGTTTAAACACACATCTGACTCTCCTGCACTATAAACACCTGAGAGCAGCAAATATATTATAAACCTGAGAATTAGTATAACTGTGATGTGGATTTGAACATGGCAATGCAGGTACTGGTGCCAGGTACATGCTGTCTAGCTAAGTTATGCTGGTTATGCTCGACATGTCAGTTGTGTTGTGACCTGATTTTCACATCACATCATGTGTCACACAACGCAATATTTTTGGTGCTTCCGCTGGTCTCATGATTTTGCAACTTAATAAGTTGTTGCCCTGGCCGCTGCAGTGAACCATCACACGAATGTACGATTTTGTTTTTCCTGCCATTTTAATGATGTTCCAGCACAGAAGCTCAGAGATATAAGGATACATAGATGGAGTCGTTGGAACAGTTTGAAAACTTGAGTTTGTGGAAAAAACTTTGCACAACACCCTCGACAAAGAAATCGACACCCTCGATTTCTCCTCCTATATCAGCGCTTATGTGGCAATATTGACTGAGTGTTCACACCTATCGTTCAGGAGAATACTGCAGCGGCTTGTGCCATTACATGTTTTACTGGATATTTTACTGCAATCAACCCCCCAAAAACCAAAAATGAAACTACATCTATTGTCTGAAGCCTTTCTGAAGAACACACACACACAAACTGTACATTTAAGCATTTTGAACAGGCTCAAGAGCTCCTGTGTTGCAGAAAGTCAGAGTTTGAGTGTGAGAAGTGTTTGTTTCCTGATCCTGTAGCTGCTATGTTAAGCTAATTATAGCTTACGTACTAATGGTCTAAGCTCTCTGTGAACCCACATCGCTGTTAGTTTTTCTTTTTATAAGGACTTTGTGAGGTGCTGGGATCGATTTGTTTCCTAACATATGTTTAATGAATCAGTCAGTTTAAAGACCAATTACCATAATTGTAGTTTTTCTTCAGAAGAGATCACACATTTTTTTTATATTAAAAGTAATTGAAAGCAGTGACACATTAATTTGTTAATCACATTGTAATTTAGCTTAACAAGTACAAACATTTCTTTGCAGTATTCAGCGTTGTAGTACTGTCGTGTTAAGCAGGTGCTGATTCTTTATTCTTTCTGAGACAGTAAAGGAGGTGAAAAAGACTGATCAAGTGATTGACACAGCCTTATTGTGTTCACAGGTGCAGCTCCAAAGCCACTCGTTCATGTCCTGAACATCAGCGAGGACGAGGCGCTGCTGAAGTGTGAGGTCAGAGGTGCTTCTCCAAAGCCTAAAGTAGAGTGGAGGGACGGGGATGGGAACATCCTTCCTGCTGAGGAGCAGGTGTCACACACAGAAGAGCGCTATAACATCACCCTCCTCACCACGGTGACCAGGACAAACAGCAGCGTCTTCCTCTGTGTAGCCACGCAGGAGGAGATGGGCCATGTGACAGAGGATAAGCTCTACGTCGCTTTCTGTGGTAAGATTTGTTTTTTGGTATTTTGTAGAACAAATACCTGTAATTGTTGTTTCTGACAGAATGCTTGGAAGAACCTACTTTCTAAGTAACTTGTAGGTTTGTCTACTTGGGAGAACTTTTACTGAACCACAGCAAATATTTATTTGAGGTTCCTTTTTAAACATCAGAATTGATAATGGTTTTGTTTTGACCCTTTTGGAATTTTAAATATTGTGTGACTCTGTTAAATTAAAACCTTAATGTGCTTATTCCTCAAATATTTAATTATTCGCTGTGTGGGATTAAAAAGAAAAAACGCACACATGACTGCATTTACCTAGAACTGCCGAGGACGACGTTACTCCATAGAAATTAATGTAAAACTATTAATGCAGCATGCTCGGTTGCCTAGCAACATTATTGTTTACAGACATTGAAGGCTGCTATAATGTGAGCCAGAGCTCTCTATATGAGATTGATAAATGAACATATATGGGACTGTAGTTAAATAAAAGATGAATAATTACTGTCAAGCTGAGGAGGAGATTTGAGCAGAGCCAGAGCAGGAAGGGTGGGACTGAATGTGCGAAGAACGGGTGGCTTGGTGGCTTTGCAGAGCATTGGGGAAAATGCAGATGAACTGAACAGAGTCCAGAGTGTGGAGAACTAATCTGAGCTAATAAAGAGTGAAATCAAGACCAGAATACAGGTTTTCAGGCCTGAGCTGAGGAGGTGAAGCTGCAGACTTAGACTTGTTTGTCAAACCTTAACCAGTGCAGGGGCCTCCCTACACTGGACTCCCTGGACTGCGTTGTGTGATCTTGTGATTGATTGGGGTGCACTGTAGAGAGACCAGTCGGACACAGGTATTCAATTTGTGGCTCGGACCGCCGCGCCATTTATTTAGACACTGGGGCATAAACCACTTCAACTCTGCTACTGCTGGCCCTTGCAAAGCAATCACAGTAAACACTGAACCAAGATAGCGGCCACGCGAACAAGAAACTTACAACTGCGATGTCGTAGTTGTAAGTGAATTGTTCAAAACTAATTCAACTAAAACTTCAAACTTCAGTCTAGTAACACACTAGACTGCAATGGACTGAAATCTTGCAACTATAGGACTGTCTTAAGTTTGCCACTGAAAATATAAGTGAGTCAGAGAAGGCTCGGGCGAAAGTGCTGAGGTGTGATAAAACCATAATCTAGCTTTTCTGCCGTGTTTGGAGGAAGAGAAATGCTCAGTATGACCGATAGAACACCATTCCCACAGTCAAACACAGAGGTGAAAACATTCATCTTTGGGGCCTTTTTTTGGTTTGTTTGTTTGTTTTTTGCGAAGGGTACAGGATGACTTCACTAAGGGGCCAGTAGAGGGGACCAGGTACCCCAAACCTCTCTTCTTCAGCAAGAACATCGAAGATGAGTAGTAGATGGATGACAATGTCCCAAAACGTATCACCAAGACAACAAAAGAGTAGCTAAAGAAAAGGAAAATTAAGATTGTGGAGTGACCTGGCCAGTCTTCAGACATCAATTCTTTAGATAATCTGAGGAGGGAGCTCAAGCATGGAGATGCTACGTGAAAGTGAAGAAACCTGAAGGATTTAGAGTTTTTGTAAAAAGCAGCGGGCCAAAATACCTCCTGAGATGTGTGCAAACGTGACGACAAACTATGAGAAATGTCTTATTGTTGTGCTTGCTAGCAAAGGTTTCTCCACCATGTAGTGAGTCATGTGTTGCAGGGGGTCAATAAAATGAAACAACCATAATGTTTAGACACTGTTTGTTTCTGAGCAAACTTACAAACTCAACAGGGGATTTACCTCACATGCTGTACATGCTGTGACATTGCATAAGCTCATTGAAAATATGCTGTGTTTCAGTGCTAAGTCTAAGCTAAAGGCAGGTTCACAAAATATTAGTGTGCAACAGATTGTTCAAAAGATCAATTTGTCAGATTAGAATCTCCAGTGTTTGGTTGTGTTCATTGGATTTAAAGTTTCAAAGTTTTTAGGAGCATTTCTTTTGAGGTTTATTCAATTAATTATATGATTTCAATACATTCTCACACAAGGTTTTTGATGTCTTTCAGGCATATGTGGACAAGTTATCACTGGATTGGCTGGATGGTTCATTGGAATGCTAAGTTTTGCTTTAGTTCTGGCTGTGCTTGTGGCTACAAGGACTATCTCAATTCACTCTAACAGAGGTAAGTTAAAGTAATTATTTAATAATATGCTGTGTAAAGCGACCAATATGTTAAATATATTAATGAATTGTAACAATAATATTGTATTATTACGAGGGCAATCCCAAAAGTAAGGTCTCCTATTGTTTTAGAAATACAAACAACCATTTATTTTCCATAATATTTACATAATTTGAAGGGTTGAAGAATTATTTCTTTTTCTACATAATCACCATTTCGGTCAATGCATTTTTGTAGACGCTGTGGCAGTTTTAGAATGCCCATGTCATATCAGCTCGCTGTCATGTCCTTCATGAAGCTTTGAACCTCATCTTTCACCTCTTCGTCAGAGCAGAATCGCCTTCCGGGCAAATGTTCTTGGGGAATTTGGGGAGCAGGTGGTTGTTACTGGGTGCCAAGGCCGGGCTATAGGGTGGGTGATGAGGTTCCAACCAAAGTTTTGCAGGACAGCGACAGTTTGACGGGCAACTTGTGGACAAGCGTTGTCGTGGAAAATGCTTACGCCCTCTTCTCCAGTTCTGTATTGCCCTTCTGAGTTTTTTTCAGTATTTCACAGTACCTGTCAGCATTTATTCTGGTCCCAGCAGGCAGAAAGTCGACCAACAATACCCCCTTTCGGTCCCAAAACACAGTTGCCATGACTTTATCAGCAGACTGTGTTTGTTTGAATTTTCACGGCTTGGACGAAGAGTTATGCTGCCACTTGCATGATTGTTGTATGGTCTCAGGTGCAAAGTGGAACCCCTTGGTTTAGTCACCAATGACAATCCAGTCCAAGGAGATGTCCTTTTCATTTGCATAGCGGCAAAGAAATTCACGGGAAGAATCAACTCATTGCCATGGTCTTCTGTCAGCCTTTGTGGTACCCGTGTTTCACACACCTTCCAATATTGCAACTTGTCTGTTAAAATCCTGTGGATGGTGCTTTGGGAAACCTCAAGAACTAAAATGCAGTGAGCATCCAGAGTAATCCGCCGATCTTTTCCTCAACCTTCATGACTCTTGGGGAATTGACGGTCTCCCGCTCCTTCGTACAGAAACAACCGGCTGTAAGCTCTTCACACCACCACACCAAACTGGAAGCTGGTTCCACAGAAGAGGGGCCTGAAAACTGAAGGCTCTGCCTCCCATTCTACTTTTAAATACTCTAGGAACAACAAGTAAACCTGCAGTGTGAGAGCGAAGTGCTCTAATAGGGTGATATGGTACTACAAGGTCATTAAGATAAGATGGGGCCTGATTATTTAAGACCTTGTATGTGAGGAGCATTATTTTGAATTCTGGATTTAACAGGAAGCCAATGAAGGGAAGCCAAAACAGGAGAAATCTGCTCTCTCTTTCTAGTCCCTGTCAGGACTCTTGCTGCAGCATTTTGGATTAACTGAAGGCTTTTCAGGGAGTTTTTAGGACTTCCTGATAATAATGAATTACAGTAGTCCAGCCTGGAAGTAATAAATGGTTTTTCAGCATCACTCTGAGACAGGATATTTCTAACTTTAGAGATGTTGCACAAATGGAAGAAAGCAGTCTTACATATTTGTTTAATATGTGCATTCAAGGACATGTCCTGATCAAAAATGACTCCAAGGTTCCTCACAGTGTTACTGGAGGCCAAGGTAATGCCATCCAGAGTAAGAATCTGCTTAGATACCATATTTCTAAGCTTTTCAGAGCCGAGTACAATAACCTCAGTTTTATCTGAGTTAAGAAGCAGAAAGTTAGTCGCCATCCAGGTCTTTATGTCTTTAAGACATTCCTGCAGTTTAACTAATTGGTGTGTGTTATCTGGCTTCATGGACAGATAGAGCTGGGTGTCATCTGCATAGCAGTGTAAATGTATGCTATGTCTTCTAATGATGCTGCCTAGGGGAAGCATGTATAATGTAAACAGAATTGGTCCTAGCACTGAACCCTGTGGAACTCCATAATTAACCTCAGTGTGTGAAGAGGACTCTCCATTTACATGCACAAATTGGAGTCTATTAGATAGATATGATACAAACCACTGCAGCACAGTACCTGTAATACCTACAGCGTGCTCTAATCGCTCTAATAGGATATTATGGTCAACAGTATCGAATGCTGCACTAAGGTCTAGCAGGACAAGCACAGAGATGAGTCCACTGTCAGAGGCCATAAGAAGATCATTTGTAACCTTCACTAAAGCTGTTTCTGTGCTGTGATGAGCTCTGAAACCTGACTGACTAAACCATTCCTCTGCAGATGATCTGTTAGCTGTTTGACAACTACTCTTTCAAGGATGTTTGATATGAAAGGAAGGTTGGAGATTGGCCTATACTTAGCTAAGACTGCTGGGTTACGTTAAAGGGATGGTTGGCTCGACAGAGCTCTGACTGTTTGTCAGCCTGGCTACAGTGCTGAAGAGAAACCTGGGGTTGTTCTTATTTTCTTCAATCAGTAACGAATAATAAGATGTTCTGGCTTTGCAGAGGGCTTTCTTATAAAGCAGCAAACTATTTTTATATGAAAACTATTCTTAAACTTAGTTACAGTTACAGCGCTTTCAGAAAGACGTCTACTGTGATAAAGTCTACTCTCCACTGCTGTGTAATCAATTATTGTAAATGTAAATGTTATCAGGAAATGATCAGACAGGAGAGGGTTTTCAGGAAACACTGTTAAATGTTCAGTTTCTATGCCATATCAGGGCTCTAGAGTGTGACCAATTTGATCGCAAATGCGACCAAATTTTTCAGTGGTGCGACTAAAAAAAATATTTGGTCGCACCTGTCCGACCAACTGTTCGGGTAACAAAAAAAAAAAAAATCTCTGCAACTCTCCGTGTGGTCAACAACAGACACACATTATGCCCCTATCGTGGACTAAACCAATCAGAGATAGTCAGGGGTGGGACCTCTCTGATTGGCCGTGGTCCAGTTGAAAGTGCAGGTGGAAGAGAGAGGTGAGTAGCTTGAATAAGGCGATATCAATTCATTAACGGATTCCACACAAAGACGTAAACACAGAGCGGACCCGACGCATCAGAATCAGCTTTGTCTTTCTCGGCTTTCCCACCCGACGGCCCGAGCACAGACACACTGTCGGAGCTTAGCGATTCTGATGCGTCCTGTCCGCTCTGTGTTTACGTTTTTTTTGCGCTGATTCTGAGCTGCAGGTTTTGTCTCTCTCCAACCAAAATTCGCCGAGCCAGCAGCAAAAGAAGCAACAAACTACGCTTCACATTTGATCAGTGTCGTCATGAATTCCCTCTGACTTTTGCTGTTTTGCTTCCACCACGATAGAAATTACACTTCATACACAGCTCTCTCTCTCTCTCTGTGTGTACTTCAGGAACAGTTTCCCGTCTCAAATCTGTTTTCTGCATTATTCATTCGCTTATTACCCACCAGTCTACCGTTGTTTACAGCGCTGTCTTTTTCTTTTTTCACTTAAATGACCTCGGACAAGAAAGCCTAATTTCTGCTGTTCAATACTGAATAAATTTAAACTTCTTAAAACTATGCAAAATTGCAGAATATTTTTAAAGTTATCTGCTATAAAAAGCCAGACCAGGAAAATCTCCTTCATGTTTTTCTGTGTTTTATTCTCAGTTACTTTCACACAAAGGCATCTGCTGTGATGTTCACAATTCTGATGAAGTCTCACATGTGTCAGTACTGATAAATGATCAGAATTATAATATTTCTGACTGAGGCTAAATTGAATCAAATCAGGACTTTGAGAACCAGAATTGAATGGATTATAGAAATCAGTGATGATACCCAGCCCTAGTGAGCAGCCTAGGCCTGAGAGAAGTGGATGTAGCTGTGGGTAATAAGAAAAGATGAAAAGAACTATTGATAAATTTTTTGTTAAGTTAAGGCCTGATCTGTCTGAAATTCATAGCCAGTGCTCTGACATGGTTCCATCAATCTTTGAATGCTGAAAAAGCACAGTGTATCCAGGAAACACATTATATGCTGCAATAAATGCACTGCCCAAGTGTCCCCTCTCCCCACTGCCTTTCAGCAACAGACAGCAGCAAACAGGTCGTCAGAGGAGGCCGAGATGATGATTAAGTTTAACATTTTCTACAATATTGACAAAGCACTTTAAGCACAGTTAATAATTTAGAAATGAATATTGTCTGTATGGACTTACACCCCCCCCCCCCCCCCCCCCCAAAAAAAAAAGAAAAAAAAAAAAAGAAAGTGCACATGTAAAACTGCGGCTGAAAAATTTGAGTGCGCCTAACTTTTGTGCCGGTATGCCTAAATTTTTAAAGTTAGGCGTACCGGTGCGCCCATGTCAAAAAGTTAGTCTAGAGCCCTGCATATGTTAAAACAAGATCTAGAGTGTGATTAAAGTGGTGGGTGGGTTCTTTTACATTTTGAGAGAAGCCAGTTGAGTCTAATAACAGATTAAATGCCATGTTGAGGCTGTCATTTTTAGCATCTACGTGGATGTTAAAATCACCCACAATAATTATTTTATCTGAGCTGAGCACTAAATCAGATAAAAAGTCTGAGAAATCAGACAGAAACTCTGTGTAAGGCCCAGGTGGACGATAGATGATCACAAGTAAGACTGGTTTCTGAGTTTCACAGCTGGGGTGGACAAGGCTAAGCATCAGGCTTTCAAATGAATTAAAAGTCTGTCTTGGTCTTTGGTTGATTAATAGGCTGGTGTGAAAAATTGCTGCCACACCTCCCCCTCGGCCTGTGCTTCGAGGTTTCTGGTAGTTAGAATGACTCGAGGGTGTTGATTCATTTAAACTAACATAATCATCCTGCTGCAACCAGGTTTCTGTAAGGCAGAGTAAATCGATTTGTTGATCAATTATTAAGTCATGTACTAACAGAGACTTGGAGAGAGACCTAATGTTTAATAATCCACATTTCACAGTTTTACTCTTTGGTTCAGATGTGGATACTGTATTGTTCTTTCTTTGTAATTGTTTATGTTTAAGTTGTTTGTTGCTGGTTTTTAGTTTTTTTTGTCTTTTTGGAAGCAGACACAGTCTCTATGGAGATGGGTTTTTGGGGGGGTAGCAGGAGGAGAGAAGCTGCAGAGAGGCGTGTAAGACTGCAACTCTGCTTCCTGGTCCCAACTCTGGGTAGTCATATTTTGGGGGGTTTAATAAATTTGTCCATATTTCTAGAAATGACAGCTGCTCCATCCAAAGTGGGATGGATGCCGTCTCTCCTAACAAGACCAGGTTTCCCCCAGAAGGTTTGCCAATTATCTATGAAGCCCACATCGTTTCTGGGACACCACTCAGACAGCCAGCAATTTAAGGAGAACATGCGGCTCAACATGTCACTCCTGGTCTGCTTCCCAGCAAAGCTGCGCATGCTTATTTGGGAGTGGAGGAAGCAACAACTACAACAATGTGGCCAACAGCTGTACAGTTTCTCTACGTCATCACTGTTTTCGAGATCTTACTTTTGGGATTCTCCTCGTATGTGGTTTTTAAAGTATTCTAATCTGATTTTAGAGTGATGCTTTCTGCTCGTTTTGTATTTATTCTGCTTCAGTAACGTTTTAATTTTATAGGTTTAGCTGCAGGTTTTCTTTGATTCCTGGCAAATAAATTGCTGAGCCACTTAAACCCGGATATAGATTTTGAGTCAGTTTCTGTCTGTGTGTGTTGAATTAGAATGAGATTAAAATGTTTTTAGAATAGCAAATAATTTCTGTAAGATTTCTAAAAGTTAACTTAATGAAAATGTGTTTTCAGGCCGCCTTGGGAGTGCAATGATATCCTCAGAGGAGACAACAGCAACAGGTTCTGTGTATGTGCCAGTTAGTTAGAAAGCACTGTGTACAAAGATGAAGATGAATTCGCATGATAAGGTGGGGCCAGGTTTCACAATAAGCTCACCCGCAGTGTTGGGAAGGTTACTTTTAAAATGTATTCCATTACAGAATACAGATTACATGCCCCAAAATGTATTCTGTAACGTATTCCGTTACATTACTCGATGAGAGTAACGTATTCTGAATACTTTGGATTACTTAATATATTATCATGCTGTTTACAACTACATGAATGTACTATTGCTGTGATTTATTACTGTTACTGAAGGTCCGCGGCTCCGAACCGTAGTAAAGGGACCTCTGGCTAATACAGTGGGTTCTGTGTCGGGCTCGTAGCCAAAAACTAGCTTTACTTTGTTGTCTGGGTCAACTTTGCTAGCGAGAGACAGAGAGAGGCGTTGAAAGGCTGCTCCAACTGAACTTATTGTTTTTGGAGGAAAACACGAACACGGTGTACAGTCGAGTCTTAATATCTTACTTACAACTGGGCTCGTCAGGCTCTCTTCTTGGCTGCAGTGGTTATTATTATATTTACATGCTTCCAGCTCCCGTTTCTGCTCGATGACAGCTCGTACTTTTCCTTTTTCTCCCTCCCTCGCTCACAGACACATAACGTGTATGGCAGTCCATTCTCCCTGCAGCACGGACTACACTGCCTATGATGCTACATTCTTTAGAGCTATGCCTGTAGCATTCTGCCTATTAGCTTAGCACAACAACAACAACAGGCGCTCTCTCACCCAGGAAACACGCAGAGAGAGAGAGCGTCACCCTGTAACCATGGCAACCATAACGCTGCCGCCTGGAACAACAGAACGTAGCTGTCAAACAAAACCCAAACAGTCCTGACCCGCCACAATATGAAACAGGGAAGTACCGCAGTGTAATCCATTTGTTTCAACAAAGTAACCGTATTCTAAATACCACCTTTTTAAACGGTAACTGTAACGGAATACAGTTACTCATATTTTGTATTGTAAATACGTAACGGCGGTACATGTATTCCGTTACTCCCCAACACTGCTCACCCAAAACCCTGGCTGATTGGGACCCACACCCGCTTTCACACCTTGGCTCAGGCAATTAGAGGATCATCAGGGGGTCCTTTTGTCCCTCTGCGGGGGGATACTCCCACTAGGTTTAAATCTGGGACTCCCCACCATTTGACCTGTAGAATTGAAGAAGCTTCTCGGATGAGAGGTGAAACGTCTTTAAGCAACTTAAAGAAGTCCAGACGCTTTTCTTTGCAAGCTCCTTTGACTACGATGACCTGGATGACTGAGAACCTTCGCAGACAAACAAAGATGAAGGTGCACATAAAAGTTGTCATTGTGTGTGTGTAAATGGGTTCATCAATTAATAACACCATTAATTTAAAAAAAGAGTGAGTGGATTAACTTGTTACATGGATTAAAGTAAAATCCCTAAAACAATGTGGTGAAACTGTCTTAGATCAAATGTCCAGCACAGTTAACCCTCTGAAGTCTAACCTGCTGTTGGCATCAGAATTTTTTTTAAATATCTGTAATCCTTGAAGCATTGTGTTATGCTATGCTTTTGGAGAACTGCAAAGGTACCACTAATAATGTTGATACCTTTAAGGCTAAGGTTTGATATAGGATACGACCTGTACTTTTCATTTGGGAAGGATTTGTTTCGGGCTGACTTTTCTGTTCATTTTAAGCATCAAAAGTGAGGTGCATGTCTGTGTGCGTGTGTAGGGAGCCATTGGGTGCAGTCACTATAGCAACCAGGCTCACACCTGCCTGCTTAACGAGCTCTGTCTCACTCTGCCAAGATTCATCTTAAACACTTCTCTTTCAACTGCTGCTGTGTCCACAGTGTTTGCTCTACAGCCATCATTTTACCCTCAAAACGTCGCCATCGTTGTTCTCTTTCCAACACTGTGTCTTTCAAAGCTCAGAAATGCAAACTTTTTAAACTGTGTGGATCCAAGTGGAGGGATCACATTTTAGTCATTCGGTGATTCAAAGAATATGAACTTTTAATATTCATTCAGATGTTTTCTGGCTCTAAATTTTCTTTTCTCATTTCTTAGGTTTTTCTAATTTACAATTAAAACATTTTCAGCTATTTTCCAACTTCATCTGTGTGGATGTCAGCTTTTAGCACTTTAGCACTTTTGTTTTCAGATTAAATTCTCTTTCTTTTTATCTCATTCAACATTTTTAACTTAAAATTCAGCAATTAATTCATTTCAGTGCATATATTCAGATTCAAGCATTCACACTGCAGTTTCTTCAGAAAATGCACTTTCTAGTTTATTCTATCCTGTTATTCTATTATTAATTTAGGTTTTACCTAATATTTATTGATTTTATTCTTATTCATTTTTTTTAGTCTTCTTACTCTATTTATATTCATATTTATATTGTATCCCGTTCTTATTTATTTTATCTTTTTACCCTGTATATATCCTATTGTGTCATATCTCCAGTGTTTCCTCGGAGGGCGCTCTCTGCACCGGGGCTGCGATCGACCGTGGCTGTTGGGGCGCTGGGGGTCCTCTCAGCCTGGCTGGGGGGCTTCTTTGCCTCCCTCCTGCTGTGTGCCCGGCCTGGAGGCTGCGGTTAATGACCGGCTTCCGGTGCAGACGGCTCCCTGTGATAGTGTTTCCTCACTTGGCTCATGCGTACCCAGCCCAATTTTACCTTTTAAGTGTGCGTGTGTGTGTGTGTGTGTGTGTGTGTGGGAGGGCGGGGTGGGGTGGGCTGCTTTTAACCATGTAAAGCACTTTGTGCTACATTTTTGTATGAAAAGTGCTTTATAAATAAAGATTGATTTGATGTCAGATTTCAGTTTCAGTTATTCAAACCCTGTTTAAAATGTGACACATTTGTTATCCAAAAACATTTCCTCTAAATTTGCAAAGTTACTGATTTAAAAACTATATTTTTGAATTTTTAATTGCATGACAAACATATGATAGACTCTTGAGCATATTTATATAGCTAAATTCACAATGGTATGACCGTGCTAAATAAAAGAGGCCCAACCACCAAAGCACTTTAATGCAAGCCTCTAAACTGTATGTTGATAAATGCATGAAGTGTACCTACCTCTACCTCTACAGCTGAAAACAGTCTGTATCCATACTTTGAGGATCTGCTGAATTGTTTTTAATGGCACTTTTTTGATGAACTGCAGATGATGATGAATTCCTCTTTATTGTAGAAACTGTCCCTAAGCTATTGTTGCTCATACTTCCTGAGTTTCCTAGCTACTTCCTTATTATGTCAGTAAGCTTTTTGAAAAGGAAGCTGTTGTAGATTTAAAGAAACATCTTAATTGAAGCAAAGGCAAAAAATTGGAATGAATTTCATGTGACTGTTCATATTAAAGCCAACAACAAGTGAAAATCCAAAAACCGGCTCCAATCCTTTGTATTAATGATCTCTCTCTCTCTCTCTCTCTCTCTCTCTCTGTGTGTGTGTGTGTGTGTGTGTGTGTGTGTGTGTGTGTGTGTGTGTGTGTGTGTGTGTGTGTGTGTGTGTGTGTGTGTGTGTGTGTGTGCGCGCGCGCGCGCGCGCGCCTTGGAAGTCAAATAATACATTAGCCATACTTAAAAAAACATCTGAATTTCATTTAGAACTGAGATTCTAAGTTGTAAGCAGAAATCTTATGCACAGCGAGAAACATGTTTCCCCACTTTCACAATGCTGTGGTGTCAAATCCACAACCCCCAACAAATGGTTTGTTACACGCGAGTGTGAAGGGCAAGCTCTACTTACACAGCCTCACACACATTAGATTTTTAAAGTTTTTTGGGTATAGTGGGTTAGCCACAGATGCAACATCCACTTTTGATAAAGATCACTCCACCTGTTTATTTCTTAAGAAATTAAGCGTCTTTATTAAGATCTGTACTTTATGTGGGCCAAATGTGTTAAAGATAATGTTTATCAATGTAAAATTGCAAAGAACTTGTGGATAGATTATAACATTTTGTAAACAGTTACCTCAGAAGCTGTACTGTCAGATCTATGTATGTAAGGTAAAACTTTCCACAGTACTTCCACTTAAGTAACTAAACACATAAAGTCACCCTTACCAATAATCCACTGCTCCTTGAAAAAAGTACCACAAACAGACAACTGACTGAGCAATGATAAGTAGAGCTACCAGAGGCCGATACTCAAGCAGAAGAAAATTAAAAGTTGTTATTTTTGTGGCTCGAAAAATTAAAGAAAGTATGTTTAATAATTCAACAAGCCCCGCACCTTCAACACATGTACATTCAAATTTTGGAACAGGCTCAACATTGCTGTTGTTCAATAGTTTTTATCCGTTCGAAAAAGTCATTTTACGGCTTTAATGTTTCCAGCTGATAAGGAGTATGAGTGCATTTCAAATGTGCGTCCAAAGGCTTTAAACATCTGCTTTGTCTGTAACGACAGTATCAAACTACAGAGCATTGTTTTTACTAAAATTAAACATTTTCAGATGAAAATTTGGCTGCTTTTTGTTTTTTTTCACTGTAACACCCCCCTCAATGCCATTTTTAGGATATTCTTGGTGATCCCATTTTTTCATATTTATGCTTTTGGGACTGAGGGTATCTAATACGCACCTTGTCACTGTGTTTTTGTACTACCAGCTGTGAGCTCTGCTTTTGCTTTGAGCAGTCTGTTTTTATTTTGTCTCGTGACTGTGTGTTTTTCAAACGAGATCCTCGTCAGTTTGATTTTGTTACCACAAACTTTGTGTGAAGTTCACAACAGAGGTAAAGAGATTTTAACACCCCAGTTTAAGGAGGCAGGGGTTGGACCAGCTGCACAGGACAGGTGAAGCAGAGAGTGTCAGGGGAGATGTGCAACAGAAGCAGAGGGAACATTTTACAAGATGATAAATGGCAGATTTAGATGATTAAGGATTTGTTGACAAGATTAAAAGACACGTCCGTCAGAGTTCAACAACATAGTTTGATTAAATAAAAAAGTTTTTAAACTAGACAAGGTTCATTTTCTCCTCTGATAGTAATCATATTAAACATGTCAAGAAAGAAAGAGTATAAAGAAAAATAGTAAATGTGTGTCTAATTAAACTCTTCCTGTGAACCTTATATCATCCTTTAATATGTTTGGTGTTACAAACTTGAAGAAGCACAGAAAAGATCATCAGACATTAATTGAATCAGTTTTCAGCCTTCATTCATATTGAAAAGTTGAAATCTTCCCTGCTAGACCCAAGTACAGCGTTTAACACCGTTGGTCATAACATTTTATTACAGCTATTATTAAATGGAGAGTCCTCTTCACACACTGAGGTTAATTATGAAGCTCCACAGGCTTCTGTGCAAAGACCAGTTCTGTTTACATTGTACGTGCTTTAGAAGACATAGCATACATTTTCACTGCTATGCATATGATACCCACTTTTATTGGTTAAACTGCCCGGGATGTCTTAGACACATAATGAGCTTTAATTTTATGCTTCTAAGTTCAGATAAAACTGAGGTTATTGTAACGGGGCGTAAAAATCTTAGAAACACTGTGGCTAACAAGATCCTCTGGACGGCATTGCCTTGAGCTGTCTGTTGTAGTGATTTGGCACATTATAAGTAAAATTGAAACATACAATTCCATAGCACAACATTTATTTATATACAAAAATAAAAATGCTTTTTACAGAAAAGAATTGTAACTTCACAACTCACCACCGTTTACATGGGTACTTTTTTAAAAAAAAAAAATTAAATGCACTAAATGTAGAATACATTGTTTGGTAAAATGCAGGTTACACATTTTAAGAAAGAAAAAATCAGTCTTTCAGAGAAAAAATTAGCAGCCTCCTTTGTAACACTCTGCGACCAACCGTAGCTGTCTGATTTTCACCATGTCCAACCCTACCAGATTGGTGTATGCCTTGGCAATGGTGTCAAAGACTTTCCTTGCCGATTTCAGTTCGTACAAAAACACAGTAACAAGGTGCGTATTAGATACCCTCAGTCCCCAAAGCATAAATATAAAAAATGGGATCACCAAGAATATCCTAAAAATGGCATTGAGGGGGGTGTTACAGTGAAAAAAACAAACAAAAAGCAGCCAAATTTTCATCTGAAAATGTTTAATTTTAGTAAAAACAATGCTCTGTAGTTTGATACTGTCGTTACAGACAAAGCAGATGTTTATAGCCTTTGGACGCACATTTGAAATGCACTCATACTCCTTATCAGCTGGAAACATTAAAGCCGTAAAATGACTTTTTCGAACGGATAAAAACTATTGAACAACAGCAATGTTGAGCCTGTTCCAAAATTTGAATGTACATGAGTATAGTATAGGTATATTAGGGAAAGGGGAAGTGGTGAGGGGAAAAGGGGAAGTAGGGGTTTGAGGGGTGTGTGTGTGTGTGGGGGGGGGGGGGGGGGGCAAAAAAGTGCAGGTATATTACTACTGTTGGTCACTAGCATGCTTGCTTTACTGAATTGGATTAAAGTAACTTGTTGTGGTATGAGGCCACTTGTATGTGACCATTTGTGTGGTGGAGACAACACCAAAGTTGTTGTCTCCACCAAAAGTGGCAACAAATAACCACAACCAAGTGATGGTTGTGGTTATTTGTTGCCACTTTTGGTTTTGTGTTAATGTGAACACTGTGCTTCTGTTAGCTTTTACTTTTATTCCAGGTTTGTGGGTCAAGGACCTGAAGGCTCCAGAGGGGTTTTAATAAATTTAGGGGTCCTAGGGGAACCCTTTTAAGGGAGGTGTTACCTCCCTCTGCAGCCTCTTATCTGCTCAGTGTGTTCAGCTGGTGCTAATTGGCCACACCTAGTCAGGTGTGGATAAAAGCATACCTGAGGCAAGTTGTTTGTTTGTTTGTTTTTTACATTGCACTTGTATTGACCTATTCACTTTTTCTTGTGCTTCTGCTGATAATATTGTGTGTCTGTCATGTAAATTATGCCATGTAAATAATTTTTGTACAGTAAATATTTTTAAAGGCGCTGTTCAGCCAGTCGGCTTCTATGACTTTTCAGAATGAAAGTGTTTTCTGCTTGGAAATATGTCAGTTTGTTTTTCAAGTGTATTAGGCTACGTCCACATGTACACGGGTATTTTTGAAAACGGAGATTTTCCGTTTTCGTTTTAAAAAATAATCCCGTCCACACGTAAAGGCAGAAATGAAGGAAAATGCTGCTAGGAACATGCCAAAGCAGCAGGTGGCGCTATATTCCTAACCGTGTAGAAATGTTGGCCAATCAGAAGTCTAGAAGCCTCGGTGGGAAATAGTAAACAAAGCTGGGGCATAGAAGCAGAACTGAGTGGTATGTGTGGAGGGACAGTAACTGTGTGTGTATATGTAAGCATTTAAGCACTGCAGAGAGAACAAGTAACAGTAACAGTATTGTAGAAATTCATTTCACTGAAACAGTAATGTGGCGCACACTGTAACATCAAAAAAGGCGCACATCTTTGATGCTGCGTTTTCTCCGTTTTTCTCGTCCACACGTAAATGCAAAAACGGAGTTTTAGAAAATATGCACCCTGGCAGGAGTTTTTAAAAATCTCAGTTTTCAGTGACCAAAAACGCCGTTTACGTGTGGACGAAAGGTGCAAACGTTTTCAAAATACGTATGGACGTAGGCTGAACCTTGATTTCATTCTCAAATTTTATTCTATTTTTTGTTTTTGATCAGTGTTTGAAAGCAGTCATAACAGCATCATATTAACATGTAAAAGAATTCATAATGACAATTTTTGTCCTTTTAGTGAAAAATGAATTGGTGCTCAGTGCACAGTCGCTCATATATCATTGACATGCAGCCATTACATTTATTTTTGAAAATGATATTTTTTTCTAAACCACATTTCTTGTATATTTTCAAAAATAAAATATGGATCTTTTGCACCCTTTTCAATAAAAATTGTTTTGTAAAAAATTGCTCTGTGTTGTACATTTGTTTTGTACAGAAGTAATGTTTATTAGTGAAACCATATTATCTTCAAATTGCACTGTCCATCATTACATCTGTTTGCTCTCCAACATCTTCACCTTCAGCTTCTTGTGGATGTAGATGGAGCACTCAGCTGTGATGTAGAGCTTTGCTGTGTGAAGCAGCAAAAGTAAAAAAGACAACAAAAAAACAGCGCGTTGTACAGCAAAGTGAGGAAATACTTAGAGGAACATTTTAACTGCTGTTAATCTGCCATCATCACAGACAGAAACAGAAAAAGTGATGGATGTTAAATTTAATCTGCAGTCTCCCGTCACACTGAACGACCTTTATTACAAACTGCTGGGTAACAACAAAAATCACGTCAACATCAAATGTGGAACATCGCAGAAACAAAAGGACAGACAGGAAAAGGATCACAAGAATTTAATAGAAAGATTTAAAAAAGTAACAGTATTATTTTTTCATTTTAAAAATGACAAAATCAGGCTGATGTGGAGCTGGTTCTTTGGCATTATACTCCCAGCAATTTGATCAGCTCTAAAAACATCTTTACTGAAACAAATACTTGAATTTGGAGTTCATACTCAAGGAAAAGAAAGACATTTTTAAGTGGTATAAGGCCTCCAGACAGGCCAATAATTTATTTTATTTTGAAACTGATGTAACTTTGAGGCTAGTTTTGGTTTAGAGTAGCTGCCCATCTTTAATAAGTTCAGTTTAATTAGTAGTTTGTTTGTTGTTTTACCACAAAATAGTGTGAGTCAGTTTTGTGACCAACAGTTGAGATAACAGTAAACACTGGAGGAACTTTCACTGCTGGGGTGGCTGTGGCTCAGGAGGTAGAGCAGGTCATCTACTGATCAGAAGGTTGGTGGTTCCCCCCAGTCTGCATGCCAAATATATGAGCAAGATATGAACCCAAGTTGCATTCTGATGCATCAATTGGCATCCATCAGAGTGTAAATGGTAGTTAGTAGGCACTTAACAGCATAGAAGGCTTGTGTGTTGCGTTTAAGAGTAGAAAAGTCCCATATAAGAATCAGTTCATTTGCCTTTTAGTTTTTTGCTGTCTGAATCACTACAATCCATGACCTTACCATACACAGTTAAAGTGCGCCATCCTGTGGTACTTACTCCACAATAGATAAATAATTCACTTTCAACTCACTGCACAGACAGTTATTTGTTTTTTTTTTTTTAAAGCATTATAGCGTCAAACCTGGAGGCAGGCAAAATTACAATTTTTACGTTTTTACTGAACAGTTTTGAGTTTTAAAAAAATCTCGTTGATCAAAGTGTGCACTTCCTGGCCACTTTATTAGGTACACCTCCTCAACTACTTGTTAATGCAAATTTCAGCCAATTACATTTCATGGAACTCAATGCAGTCAAGCATGTGCATGGTCAAGACAACCTGCTGAATTTCACAGCTAGCATCGGAATAAGGAAGGAAGGAAACTTTCTCTGCTAGGAAGGCAACAAGAAGTAAAATAACCTATTGTTACAACCAAAGTGTGCAGAAGAGCATCTAAGAACTTGAAGAAGTTGGGCTACAGCAGCAGAAGAGCAGACTAAGTGCCGCTCTGTCAGCTAAGAACAGAAAACTGAGACTGCACACACACACTCACCAAAACTGGACAATAGAAAGCTGCAAAAAATGTTGCCTGGACTGATGAGTCTCAGTTTCTGCTGTCACATTTGAATATTCGGGTGAAAATCTGGTGTAAACAACATTAAAGCGTGGATACAGCCTGCATTGTATCACCAGGCTGCTGGTGACATAATTGAACATTTTCTACCTGAGTACTATTGATTGACTAAATAACAACAGTAAACAGTGGAGGTTGTACTGCGAAGCAGGTTCAGCTTAGTCAGGATATCTTTTCCTTATCTGGTTTCACTTATCAATCAGGCAAAGACGGCTGTCAGTTTGATAAATAAGCCCAGAGCTGATCAAAGTAAAGAGAAGTGTGTTAAGAAGTGTCACTGACAATCTCTGACCAATCACAGACACGGACAGGTCTACTGATAGCAGAGCGACTGATTTTACACAGCAAGTAAAACTATGACTTTAGAAAAATATGAAGAGATAACAAAAATAAACAAAATAAATAAATTTCCTAAATATGGGATAAATGAAGGTTTTTACGGAGCCCCGCAGGGGACATGGGAGAAAAAAAGATTAAGACGGACTTTTGCGAGATCTCGCAAAACTAACTCGCAAAACTTTTGCGAGATCTCGCAAACGTTTTAGCCGCATTCTTCGGACGCTGGCTCGAAGCCAACCGGGAGGTCGAGGCACGATGTGCCGGGAAAGCGGTGTTCCTCCCGGCTGTAGTAGGTCTCGACCTCCCGATAGCTTCAAGCTAATGGGAAGAATGCGGCTAAAACTTTTGCGAGATCTCGCAAAAGTTTTGCGAGATCCCGAGTTTGTTTTGCGAGATCCCGAGTTTGTTTTGCGAGATCCCGAGTTTGTTTTGCGAGATCTCGCAAAAGTCCGTCTTAATTTTTTTTTCTCCCATGTCCCCTGCGGGGCTCCGTAGGTTTTCCTGTTATTTATATTACAAGTTAAAAGCAGCAGAGTGTGAGCTTTGAGTGCTTTGGTCAGTAAAACTGGAAAAGAGTGTTGGTGATACAGTTTAGCCTGAAGACAGAATTTCAGCTAACAGGAGAAAAGCAGGTCTGAAAATATTCTTCTTTTTTTTTAAATTGATGCTCTTCAGGAAAGTCTTTGGACCCTCCTTCTAGGATTTCATAGTAAGGTGTTGTTTTTTATGATCTCTATAATCTCTGGATGTTATCCAGCCTGCCCCAGGTTAGGTCTTCAGTGCACTAGTGAAAAGGGAACCTGCTTCATAACACTGAAAGCCACAGATCCTTCTTCCTGGTACAGGTTTATGGTGTCGTTCACGCTGTAGCTTCTATGTCAGGAACATGGAAACAGCTCAGAGTCAACAGGAGAGAAACGAGTTCAGACCTCGAAGGCTTTAATCTGTAATCTGTGGTTTTTACAGCGAGAACTGGAGACGTGTGTTCACATGTTTCATGAAACTCTGAGGAAGGACCGGCGCTGAAACATGTCTGTTTTCTTCTTACTGACGTTTTATATTAAACGCTTTATACATGTAAGTGTGAGAGCTGAAGTTGTCACTCATGAGTTTGCATTTATGTCGTTATGCACTCATTAATTTATTTACCTGGATTGTTGAACATGTTTTTTTATGCAAAGCTTAACAGAACACACACACACACACACACACACACACACACACACACACACACACTCCTCCCACTCATGACTGAGGCTTGTTTCGTAAACTTCCTCGACCACAGTATCCGCTGCTGAGCGTCAGTAGCGTGATCGACGCAGCACAGAGGAACGTTTTTACTCCGCGTCATGTTTTCTTCTGTTTTTAAGACAAAAACTCTGCAGCTTTTATTTTTGTGCCTCTTTCTTCTGACTGTGACTGCAGTAACAACAGGACATGAAAACGGTAAGAACACTAATGCTGAGACATTCAAGACAGCAAAGCCACATATTCAATGTTATCATTTTCACAGGCTGTACATTTTTAAAAGTTTCTTTAAAGAAGCAAAAACATATTTATTATATATTCATTTATTACTATTTATTTCAGTGTAGATGTATCCAAAAATGGTGAACTGTCCCTTTAATGTTGGTGTTCCTTCGTTTTCCCCACTCATTTTTAGATGGTTCAAAACTGACAGTGATGAGGCAAACAACAGTAAAACAATATGTTAAGTGTTGAGTGTTTCCTCACTGCGGTCCGAGCTGTCCCGTCACAGTGGAGAGAAACACTGAAATATCTGCTAAACAACAATAGAGACGTAATTACTGCTTCAACCAAATTCAGTTATTAAATAACCACAATGTTGGTGTGAAAACTTAATAAAGACATTTCTTTCTACTAGATATCACTAAGAATTGGTCTTCTGGTATTAAACACAGAAGAAATCATTGGACAAATCGCAGGTTAATGATGATGTCACAGGTCATGCTCAGCACACTTCAGTTTAACAGCCTTCTACTCTGCAGAGGGAGGAGAGTGACAGCTTATCTTCCAGTGTTGCTGTTTGTTATCGTGATAAGAGAAGAAGCAGTTCGGGCATGTCGGCTCGTCACAAAAAGCTCAAACACAGCAGCTGGTCTCTGAGCGGACTCTTCATCCTTTTCTGTCTGTGAACCATGATCTCAGACTCAGATATGCTCATTTTTATTACCATCACTCAACACGTCCCAAACGACCTCAGTGTGAGCTGCAGGTTAATGCCTGATGATGTAATAAAGAACCACAGAGAGGTCACTAAACCAGAAACTACCTTTAAAATTCTGTCCATAAACTTGTGTTTGATATGAGAAACAAAGGGCAGTACTGGAGTCTACCTCTCACTGGGAACACGATGGAATAGGCTGGAATAACAGGACGATATCCTGTAACCCAGCGGTCCCCAACCCCCGGGCCTCGGACCGGTACCGGTTCGTGATTTGTTTGGTGCCGGGCCGCGAGAGTTGAGGCTCAGGTGTGAAATGTATAGTTTTCAAGGTTTTTATCGGTTTTCAGCGTTATTTTGTTATCGTTTTTATCGTTTACTCTGTTTTCCTGGGTCTTTTCACGTGTGTTATGAATAAATTTCTTTTTTTCGGTACCGGTACTAGTTTTATTTTGTTGTATTTATCTGCGACACCTTAAAGGCCGGTCCATGAAAATATTGTCGGGCATAAACCGGTCCGTGGCGCAAAAAAGGTTGGAGACCGCTGCTGTAACCCAAATACCTTTTAAATGGAGCCACCTTCCTCCAGTCTGCCGGTCCCTCCCCGACTTCCATGCACTGTTGCAGAGGCGTGTCAACCAAGACACCCCCACAGCATGCAGAGCCTGCATCTGAGGATGAATCTCATCCACCCCCAGAGTCCTGCAACCTGACTGACCTCACTCCTGAGTGATGGATGAGTGTGAATGCTGAAACATCACCCTCCTTGTGCTGTAGCTTCATGCTGTGTTCACAGGTGCAGCTCCGAAGCCGTTTGTTGGGATCCTGAACATCACGGAGTACAGGGTGCAGCTGAAGTGTGAGGTCAGAGGTGCAGCTCCGAAGCCTAAAGTAGAGTGGAGGGACAGCCATGGAAACATCCTTCATGCTGAGCAGCCACAGGTGTCACACAGAGACGGCCGATATGACATCACCCTCCTCACCACGGTGACCAGGACAAACACCAACCTCTTCCACTGCGTGGCCACACAGGAGGAGATCGGCCATGTGACTGAAGAAGAGATCCACGTTCCAGGTGAGACTCTGATTTGATAGCTAAAGGTTATAATTAGTGTGTTTACAAACTGTCTTTGTAACAGCATTCTTCTGTAACGTGTTTCAGATCAGCTGTTCGAGTCCTGCGATGGAGTCGGTGTGATCGTTTCTGTACTGGCTTCTGGATTCTCTGTCACTGTGTTTGCGTCTATGTTGCTGTTCTCAGCTTGTATTAAATGTTGTTGATAACAGACAGCAGATACTTTCATCTGCCTTTTTTATTCTCTGCTCTTCTGTTTCCTCTGGTTTTAAGGCTGATATGTCATTTATACCAACATTGTATTTATGAAAGATAAAGTTGGGTAAATGATGACTCAGTGGATAATGTTCATTAAAACGGTTTTAAAACATGCTAAACTGCTTTAAATTGTTTAAACATCATGGTTCACATTGAAACACATTCATGTTTTTATCCCCACTGCATTAAAAATTAGTCTCTGCTCATTGTTGTGTTGAATCCTGATATCAGAGCTCTATTTATAATGGCCAGATGCAGAGTGGTGGACTGATGGTGGCTAAAACTGGTTTTTGGTATATGAATATCACCTCTCTGATTGGGAGGGAGCCTAACAGATACAGGCTCGCCTCAAGGCTCAGGTTCAGGAACTCTCTGGAGTGAAAGGTGTGGGGGGGGGGGGTGGGGGAGGGCGTGCTTGTATCAGCCTGGTTCGGTGCATGTGAGCTGGGGTTTTCCTACAGGTTATACTGGAGGTCCTGAGTGTCACATATAATTGTACACATGAAAATCAGCTCCGAGTACTTCGCCTGCTTGGAGCTCCTGGTGGATGCTTGAAGGTGGTGCAGCTGGAGAGTCTAATTTTTACTACTTCTTGACTTCTTGTGGGTACTGGCAGTGAGAGCTGGGTGTTTTATTGCTGAGCGAACCGCAGCTTTTCCATAAAGAACGCCGTGTTTGAGCATAAGGCGTCGACACAGTCAGTCACGGTTGATGATCAGATTTTGTAATCAGAACAGTTTCTTCTTACTAAACACAGCATCCAGCACATGTGATATATGAAACTTTTAATAACTTGTTCAGCTTGTCAGTAATGGAAGCTGTGATGATGACGAGGGAACTGCTGCCAGGTCCAGTTTCATTAAACAGCCAAGGTACGGTTTTATCTTGGTTTAAATCCTACCTCTCAGAGAGGTCGTTCTCTGTTGCTATGGGGCAACACTCCTCGGCTTCTGCCCCTATTTACTGTGGTGTGCCTCAAGGGTCCCTGCTCGGTGTCTGCTCTTTTCTCTTTGTACATGTTGCCGTTGGGATTAATTTTTAGAAAATACAACATCTCCTTTCACTGTTATGCCGATGATATCCAGATTTATTCACCTTTGAAATCCGATGTGTCTGCTTCTTTGCAACCTCTGTTCAACTGTTTGCATGAAGTTAAAATTTGGTTATCACATAATTTTCTTACATTGAACGAGAATAAGACCGAAATCATAGTCTTTGGTAGTCACACTCCGCTAGACCAGTTAGCTGATGCCCTAGGCCCTCTCGCTAGCCATCTCTCGCCCACTGTAAGAAACCTCGGAGTGTTCCTGGATGGCTCTTTTAAACTTGAGAAACTGTGGTAAAAACAACAGCTTTTACCAGTTGCGTCAGATTTCCAAAGCAAAGCCGTTCCTTCCTTTAAAGGACCTTGAAAAGCTTATCCACACATTTATTACATCCAGATTGGACGACTGTAACTCCCTCTACTCGGGCCTCCAACACTCTTCTCTTTGCCGGCTTCAGTTAGTTCAGAATGCAGCTGCACGTCTTTTAACAGGTACGAGAATCCATGAACACATAACTCCAATTTTAGCCAAATTACATTGGCTCCCTGTTAAATGTCGCATAGATTTTAAAATTCTTTTGTTCACTTTTAATATTCTGAATAATTTAGCGCCCAGCTATCTTTCTGAACTACTCCACTCATACAATCCCAACAGAGCACTTAGATCGTCCAATCACAGGCTCCTAGCACAACCTAGGACTCGAATGAAGTCGAGAGGTGACCGGGCCTTTGCATCCATGGCACCCAGACTCTGGAATAACCTCCCTGTTCATATTCGTACTGCCGAGTCGATCCAGTCTTTTAAATCACATCTTAAAACTTATTTTTTTACTTTGGCTTTTGATTCTGTCTAGTTGGCTGGTCTAGCTTGTTGTATTGTTACCTATTGTTTGTTGTCCTCTTTTATTGTTTGTTTTAACTGTCTCATGCTTTTACTGACTGTGAAGCACTATGGTCAACACTGTTGTTTTAATATGTGCTATATAAATAAATTTTGATTTGATTTGATTTGAAGTTCAAGTAAAGTGCTAAAACACTGCCTTCATGTTACATTCGGTTGTAATCTCTCTGTAGATGCTGACAGTTACCTGCATCACTGCTCAGGCCTTTAAATCCAGCTGTGATATTTAAATGAGTCAAATGTTTAATATAGTCTTAAATGAGAGTGTTGGCCTGATACTCTGAGCTCATTAACAGCTGTTTACTCAGAAAGACGTGGTTCCTCACAGGACAGCCACCACAAACGTGATTATAAAAAATATTATGCATCACTGAAGATTAAATATTACATATTATTGTCTGCTAATAGTGAGGATCTAGATGATAAATATAGGAAATTTCTGAGAAATAAGCTTCCTACAAAAGGTATCAAGGTGAGTGCTTCAGTCATTCTGGAGTAATCAGTCCTACAGACTGAAAGAAGTCAGTTGAGGTGACATCTGACGAACCCCACACACACACCCACACACACACCCCTGCATGTTTTCTGGCTGAGGTTGGAGCCCCCGGGGCAGACGCAGTGTTGATTATATGTCTTAGCTGGCGTGGGAAAGTCTCTGTGTCCTTCCAGAAGAGTCTGTGGGATATTTTGTGATGACATCCAGCAGAGATGGAGGCTGTTTATAATGAAGTGTGATGATATACAATAAATAAAAACACAGTATTTACCCACAGGAGCTGTGTGAATCCTGAGTGTGTTTTCAACATGCTAACTATGCTAAATCTTTGATCACTGTTGTGTATGTTTCTCATCTTTAATAATCAAACCTAGAAGTGAAAGGTCAGCTTCTGAAATATAAGAACTGTGTTTAAAACTGTCTGTAATTCTAAAACGGTTCAGACTTAAACGGCTCAGCTGCTGTGTCAGCTCGTATAACTGTCAACATTACAAAAACTTGCAGGGATGACTCTTTGGGCCACGAGTCGCTGCTCGTTTGAACACTTTTGTCAGACAAACAGCAGCAAAGTGAGAAACAGCAGCAGGCCACACAGCTCCACAGCTGTGGATGATTCAGGACACAAAGCACCTGTGGATCTTTTCTCGCCTGCTGAGGTCCTAATTAAACACAGCGTTCAGTGTTTCGCACAGGTTTACGTGTTTTCTGTGGGGTGAGCGGTGTGCACTGCAACAAAAAGAAAATGAGCTTTCTGAACACTAAAACACGACCACACGACCCTGCTGTGAGAGTCTAATCCTGCTGACTCCACTTCAGGCTGCAGCTGGTCTGACTCAGTGTTCCTGGTCCTGGTTTAAGTGACCGTTCAGGTCTCAACATCCACAGAGCAGGTAAAGGCTGATGTTAGAGTCCAGCAATCCGTGAACCTTTTTGCTGCCTCGATGGCTGTTATGGTTGAAGAGATGATCCTCTCACTAACTGCGAGGTTTGATTTTCCAGCAGTGGAAGTCAATACTGACACTAATGAACTCACTGAAAATCCTCATAAGATGCAAGAGAGCAGGACGGGAATCTGTTTTTTTAAGGGTCTCATCGTCGCTTGTAGGGCTGCCACGATTAGTCGACTAGTCACGATTACGTCGACTATCAAAATCGTCGACGACTGATTTAATAGTCGACGCGTCGTTTGAAGCTTTGTGAGATCCCAAAAGACGCAGGAGTAAGTAGTAGGATTTAAGAGTGTAATAACGGACTGAAACAGAAGATGGCAGCACTGCATGTACAAGGATGCCAGCTGCCGTTAAACCCCGAAGAAGAAGAAGCTCTGTCCCAGAATTCATAGCGCGGCCCTGCTCAGTTTCCAACAATGGCGGCAGCTAGTTAGTTTTAATGTTACTCTTATTATTCTTTCTGGGTCACAAAATAAACGTTTAACATATTTTCAGGCGAGAATGTAGCTGTGTAAACCTCAAATATCTGCTCAGTTTATCAAGACACCACATATTTTCAAAAGCGCTCCGACGTTTTCGAAGACGTCTGTTAGCCACTAGCTCGATAGCTAGCCGGGGGCTAGGCTCACTAGAGCCGTGAGAACACCGGACTCCCGACAGATTGTTTTCAAACCCACCACCGTCTTTCGCTACTCAGGTTAAACATGATATATAAGTCACTTAGATAACTTAAAAATGTTATTGTTTGGCTTTTTTTTAGTATTTTATTTGTTCCTGAGTAAATCGGTTTGGCTGAGATTAAAGTTATAGTTTTTACACAGCTGAATAAACGTCAAGCAGACAGCTGATTATCAGAAGTGTGAGATGCTCGAGAATTTACTCCGGTGTCCTGTTATATTTTAGATAGCAAGGAGTTTATTAAACTTCACCGAAACAATCTGCAAATTTCATTAACATTTAATAAACTATCATCTTGTCTTTATTTTTAGTTAGCACATACCTTAAACACTTAAAGCTGTAAGCTAATGATAGTTATATAAGAGCAGATGCTGCTGGTGCAATAAGCTGTACGTTTTACGTCCAATGGATGATGATCTGATTAGTCAGTGACTAGTTGACTATCAAAATAATCGTTTGTGGCAGCCCTAGTCGCTTGACTAAAGATTTTCACACATTTTATAAAAAGCCAGAGATTTTAAACACCACATAACGACTATGACCCTAACTGCACAATGATGACACTGAAATAATGAAGATGCTGGTAATAATAATGAAATAGCTAACCCAGAGTCTGGACCTGAATTTAATCGTGAGTCTCGGGGAGATCATCGAGGACAAACCCCGGATACGAACAGGTCTGTAACATCAGGCGCTGGTGTACTGAAGACCTAAAATGCTTCCTGTGTGAGCTAACGGAGGTCACTAAATTTGACTGTGACCTCGTGCACTGTTTGGACCCCTCATGTGATCAGTGTTTGATTAAACACACTGATCATAAGAGGAGTGATGCTTGTGAGCTTTGGACAGACAGATGGTGAGCTTCTCATGACATAAGCTCAGTGATCGCTCAGTCAGGTGAGCAGTTGTTCACAGATTTACAGATTTAATTATTCAGATCTACAGCTTGGTGTGTAATCAGTCAGATTAAGTCCTCACGTGTAGTACTAACAGCAGGTGTGTTTCAGTCCTACCACGGACGCGTGAATCAGTGACGTCATCTGTGGAAGGTGTGCTGGTCGAGCAGGAAAGGAAGAAGATGTTCGTGGAAGTTCATCCAGTCAGTGCCAAGAACTCTGCTCATCGTAAACACGTGTAACAGTGCAACACAACATTTAGATCTGATCATGCCCAGAACTAACAGGTCAGCAGTTACTCAAACACAAACCGCACCTGCAATGCAATGCTACCGTGCTCACAGCATATCCATTCACTGTGGACCCCTCGCTGATCAGTGTGGGCTGTAACAGTGAGGGTGCAAAAGGTTGCGTTCACTGACCAAAAACAGCCACAAGGACCAAAGTTCATCACAAACACAGACCAGAAAATGAAGCTGCATCTGATTCCAGCTTCATTTTTTTCCTCTCCTTTTTCTGGGTTTTCCTAATCAGCGAACACTGACGTCCATCCTTTATCCTGAGTTTATCTGGGTTATAACAGCTCTGACTGTCTGTGCATGAATGAAGGGCACTGAACTCCTTTGGGTTCATCAAGCTGTTTCATTTTATCCGAAGTCCCAGGTTTTTAACCCCTAGAGGAGATCTCCCCATGGAGGGGTTCCTGAGCGTATGAGACCCACCCTGGAGGCTAATGAATCTAACTGTGGGTAAAATAAAAATCAAGGTGGAATAAAGCCATTAGTCATTAAAGAGCTTCATGAGGAGCAAGAGAAAAGAAGTTGAGCTTTCATCACTGTGAACCAGGATGACCAGATGTCCTTATTTATCAGGGACTGCACAGAATTTTGATGTTATTATTAGTAATTACTTTGTTGGCATCTGGTCCCCTGTTATGTTGTAAGATAAATATGATGACGCACACTCTTTACAGCAGCCAGGACTGGTTGGCAGCTCCATCACTGCTGTCTGTCCTGCTTCAACCACCAAACATCAGCGGATGTAGTTTGGACAGACAGTCATTCAGGCTGTTGTGTAGATAAACTGATCCTGCCCGCTGAGTCTGCCTCTCTGTGTGTGTCTGTGTTTGCGTTCATTGTAATTTATCTGCTTATGGCCGTGAGCCCACAGCTCCTGAAACAGGACCGCGCAAGCTTAAAGCTGCCACTCCCACTACGAACTTCTGGGAAATGTGGCGCAGCTGCTTCGTTTTATCAGTGAACTGCAGTTCTTTGGAAGTTTAACCTGTTCATCAGAAAAAGGATACAATCGTGTTACTGAGAGCTGCACACACACACACGCACACACACACACACGCACACACACACACACACACTGACAGTGAAGACTTGTTGGTTCCTGCTGCAGTCTGTGTCCGACCATCTCGGTGTGCGAGCCTTCCCAGGTCTCAGGTTTTGGTCTCCGGTTTGCAGGAACTGCTTCGACTTTATTTGGTGCTTTAACTGCAGAGATTTCACCTCCTAACCAGCTGCTGCCGTTCGGATCACAGGGAGGAACAGACTTTATTCAGCATCATGTTTTTAGCAGAGCTTTTATCTTTGTGCGTCTTTCCTCTGATGATGTTTGCGGTAACAGCAGGACATGAAAACGGTAAGAAATCATCAATAACTCTGATCATTTCTCACAGAGTCTCCCTGATACTGAGCTCTGACCTCCTTTATAATTTATACCAGCTGTACATGTCTTCAGTACCTTGAATCCAGACTATTGTCTCCCATTCATGTAATTAAAATGTGATGGCGTGCTCTTACAGCAGTTTGTGGATCCAGCTGCTCCAGATGTGAACTGACCAAGTGAAAAAACTCACCTACAGTCAAAGACACCGGACATAATTTTGCATCTATGAGCTCTCTTTATTGTTTTTGAGATTTGGTTTGTGTATAACGTTAGACGTTTGTTCTAACATTTGTTTTATGATGAAAGTTTTCTTTAAGGACTTGATTCTGTGATCGTTCCCAAAGATGTGACGGGATTATTTAAATTCATTTCATGTTCTTCTGTTAAGATCGGTGGGTTTAAACAAGTATAAGAAAAGAATTCAAACTTTAATCTGAAGTATATAATTTACCTAATAAAGTGACCAGTGAGTCACTTTATTAGGTACATTGTTCAGCTCTCACTCAATTCTCAAATCACATTAGCCTTTCTCACTGTTTTCACACACGTCACTGCACCTTAAGGCGAATGTTGTTGTGGTTTTATATAAATAAAATTGAATTGAATTGAATGAACTTCTCATCAGAAACAGATCCTGATCCATCACTTTCCTGAATACTTACCAGCATCACATCTGTGCTTCCAGTCAAATCACTTTAAACGTCTGTGTGACAGAGCGCAGCTGTCAGTGTTAGCGCTGAAACTGCCTCTCAGGACAAAACAACATAAACACGTTTATAATAATGTCAAACTATTAGGCATCATTAAGGTCATTCATTGTTTATACAGCATACTCCTCTGTAGCATGTCATTATGAATACAGATGATTTCTGACTATGATCATTACCACAGATGAATAATCATATCTGTAATTAGAGGTGACATACTAAGAAGGAGGAGTGATTTATAGATGAATTGGTGAATGATGAATTAAGCACTTTCTAATACCCTACTAATAACTTAATGATACTTAATGAGGCTTAAGTCTTGTGTCACAGGTGCCTGACATGGCACATGCACATGCTTTCGGTTCGGTACGCATATGTATCGAACAATACAAAATTTTTAATTTATTTTATCAACTTTTCTTCTGACGATGCTGTCTGTGTTGAGCGCTCAGTGGATCTGCGTTCGACTACTCCGCCTAGGCTGCACTGTCGAGCCCAGATCCACTGAGCGCAGCACAAGCTAGCAAGACAGAAGCTAAGCTCGTTGCAACATGGCAAATTGAACCTCCCCCCCCCCCCCCCCCCCCCCTCATTCAGATCTGGCGTTTGGAACTATTTTGGTTTTCATGTGAAGTATGACCCTGAAGGTAAGCGTGTCATGGACAAAAGTAAAACAGTATGTCGGATGTGCCACGCAATGCTCAATTACATTGGTGGGAATTACTGCGTTAGCCCAGTTAGCTTGTTAACGTGTTGACGCTGTCCAGCCCCACGCACTGGGCGATCCGCGGTAGCTCGTTAACGGAGATTTGCCATGTTGTGGCGTTAACGTCATTTCAGATTAACGCTGACAGCACTAGTGTGAACACAACGAATATGACTGCACATTTACTCTGACATCATCCTTGTGCAAAGACAAGTGGAAGCAGACAAAAACAACAAGCACGCATGCTACAAACTTTACATGAGTCATTTAGACAGCCGTTAGCACATGATTCTCCTTATGGGGACCTGATATGTTTAATATGCTGCTGAGAATATAGCCCAGAAGAAGCGTATAGTAGAGCTTTTATTTTGGAAAGAGACATTTCTCTGTAATAAACTCTCTTTTCCAAAGATGAATGATTTCTCGATCAGATAGATTTATTTATTTTTATCCCTTTGTTGTTTCAGCAACATTAAATTTAAAAACTGTACTTTTGAGTTAAAATATATATTTATAATTTTAATAAATGAGAAATTAAAAAAGCATGAACATTTTTTTTGTATCGAATAAATATCGCACCGTGACACCAAAGTATCGAACCAAACCGAACCGTGAATTTTGTGTATCGTTGCACCCTTAATATATATATTCACCTACCACTTTATTAGGTACACCTGGCATGTGTTGGGTAGCACCTATTTTTGCTTTCAGAGTTTGATTCATTCTTTGTGTCACAGATTCAGAACAAACTGCTCATTGGTTTCCAGTTTAGAAATGAAGAAATGTTTATAGTTTAACTGCATACAACATCTGTGTATTAATATAAAATAGAAAACATTTTCTTAAATGAAAAATATATAAATAAGGTCAAAGTCAAATAAAATAATGTATCTTCAATCTGAACTAAGGCATAAAAAATGTAGCTTGACTCTTCTTAGAAAGCTTGCTGACATTAAGTGGAGTCAAGTACTATTAATTTATAATAATATTTCAGTATCCACTTTAACAACCCTCAGCTCAGTGTCTCAGAGTCGTCTGTCTACATTTTTCCTGGCTTTTAAAACCAAACTTTTATTTTATATTTTCAAATATTCACGCAGTTTGATCAATAAAATATTTTAACTAATTTCACTTTTAATCTAAAAAATGGTATGAAAGACAAATATAGTCTAGTACACCTCAGGCCCCCCTTTAGACTCAACCCTGTTCACCTCCATGTAAAACAGGACGGCTGCCGTCAGCGAGCTGCATCATTTAAACGTCTCAAAGACTGAGGTAACAGTTCATCTGCAGAAGTGTGTAAAACAAACAGCGGAGGATGGAGCAGCTACAACGTTTGCTTTTCTGCATGTTAGAGTTTGATGATCAGGAGCTTTGATGAAGGACTTTAAAGGTTTTAATGTTGATCACAGAACAGATTTGTATCTTTAAATCTGAGCTCTTCGTCTCGGTCTTCACTGTGTGTAAATTCCACGTTAAACTATCGCAGCCTCATCATCACTGCTACTGCTCTTATCAGTGTTTCTGTTTATAAGTGGAGGCTGTTTGGGTTTGATGTTGTCAGACCTTTTGCTGACATGCTGCTCAAAAATATGTTTGCAGGTCTGTTTTTTAGTCACAAATACAGGTTAAACACTCGCTACAGATCTGAGCAATAAACACAGCATCGAAAGAATTCATGTTGACAATTTTTTAATGAATTTACAGTTTTTCTTGATTGACTTGCTGCATGACAGCAAAGTCCAAATTTTCCAAACACTTAAGACACAGGCATAAACTCATCATCAAAGTGACACATTTGGTTTGCAAAAGATGGTTTTGACTGAAAAAACAAACGTTTGTGATGAGCTGTGAGAATCAGACGAGTGGATCAACACACTAGCAGATGTGTTCAGCAGTGAAGCCTGTGCAGGAACAATATGAGTGTGTGTGATGTGGTGGAGGAATGAGCCGTTTGTTTTAATACTTATCTCTGAATTATCTGCATTTGTTCTGTGTTTAAACATAATGAGTTAAATATGTTTCATTCTTCAGGGCGAGGAACCGTCGTGGTTGTATCTGAAGGAAACTACATCATCTTGCCGTGCTCGCTCAGCTCCCAGGAGAGCCTCGTACGAACGCGCTTTCACTGGAAGAAAGACGATGAGCGGGAGGTGTTTGTGTACGACGCTGGACTTCATTACAACAACGGCCTGCGAGGTCAAGACGAGCACTTCAGAGGACGCGTGTCGCACTTTTCAGACCAGCTGAAGTTTGGTAACGCCTCCATCATCATCAGAAACACCAAGGTGGCCGACAGTGGAGACTACACCTGTGATTTTCCATTTCATCAACCAGACAGAGAAACGTTTAACGTGACCCTCGTTGTTGGTGAGTCTTTCATTTCTGCAATCATCCTAAGACGTTATTCCAACCTGAAACAGTATGGAGTGTCCACGTTCTCCTGCTGTGTCCACAGGTGCAGCTCCGAAGCCGTTTGTTGGGATCCTGAACATCAGCGAGGTCGGGGTGCAGCTGAGGTGTGAGGTCAGAGGTGCTTCTCCAAAGCTGAGAGTAGAGTGGAGGGACAGCGATGGGAACATCCTTCCTGCTAAGGAGCCACAGCTGTCACACACAGAAGAGCGCTATGACATCACCCTCCTCACCACGGTGACCAGGACAAACACCAACCACTTCCACTGTGTAGCCACGCAGGAGGAGCTCAGCCACCGAGCTGCTGACGAGATCTTTGTTCCAGGTTTGATTCCCAATCGTCATGTTTCAGTCTGTGATGCTGATGTTTGTGTGATTTAAACAATGCTGTGAAAAGTATTTATCTTCCTTCCTGATTTCATTGTTTTTTGCATATTTGTCACATTTACATGTTTCAGATCATCAAACAAATATAAATAACAAAGTAACACAAAAGGCAGTTTTTAGATTGTTTATCCAAACACAGACACACACTGTGATTAAGCAAATCTTTTGGAAAGCTGAGTTTAATTTTCCTATTTTGAGCATTAATGCTGCCAGAGCTGAAAACCAGAAATGAATTAAAAAAAAATCTCCTAAACAGACAAAAAACGTTTCTGACAAAGTGAATTAGACCAAAATCTGACAAAGCAGTGAATCATGAAAGAGAAGCTGAGACAAGTCAGTGACATCTATCGGTGATGTTTGGATACAAACCCATGTTTAAGGCTTTATGGCTCACAGAGAGTTATTATCTACAAACGGACAGGAGTTGGAAAAGTGGTGAACCAGGAGTAGCCGACCTTCCAAAGTTACTCTGAGAGCACATCGGTGGCTCATCCAGGAGGTCAGTAAAGAACCCAGAACAACAGGCTGCACTTGTGTCAGTTTAGGAGAACAGACCAGAAAATCCTCCACACTGATGTGACGCACTCTTCATCAGTTATCACAGACGCCTGAGCGCTGCAGAGGGAAAGCACCTGTTAGGTTTGGAGGAAACTCCTTTTTCACACAGGTTAAAGGTCAGGGTAGGACGTTTTTGTTCCTTTAATAAATAAAAACATCACTTAAAAAATCTTATTTTCTGTTTACTTGGCTTATAAAATAAAACATCAGGAAGGAAAAAGAACGTTTTCACAGGCGTGTTTGTATTTTTTCATTGACCACAGACGCTGATCTTATTTCTGTGGGTTCAAACTAAACCTGACCTTTAGTGTAACAGCTGGATTGTGTCGTGTGTTTCAGACCAGCTGTTTGAGTCGTGTGGTGGAGACACCGTGCTCATTTCATTTGTTTCTGGGATTCTTTCTGCGCTCGTCGTTTTGTCTCTCTGTGTGTGTTTCATCTACACTACAGCGTAACTCGCCTTTAAAGGTAAGTTTGAACATGTTCACACCTGTGGACCTCGTCAACAATGATGCAGCAACAAATAATAGAGACATGAATGAATAAATAACCAGAGAAAGAAAAGCTGACCTCAAGCTGTGAAACAAAAGTCACATTGAGTTTGTTTATTTTGTTTTTTAATGTCCAAAAAGTATCAGATGAGGGAACGGCGAGGGAACGGTGAGGAAACAGAGAGGGAACAGTGAGGGAACGGTGAGGAAACAGAGAGGGAACAGTGAGGGAACGGTGAGGAAACAGGGGGAACGGTGAGGAAACAGAGAGGGAACGGTGAGGAAACAGAGAGGGAACGGTGAGGGAACGGTGAGGAAACAGAGAGGGAACAGTGAGGGAACGGTGAGGAAACAGAGAGGGAACAGTGAGGGAACGGTGAGGAAACAGGGGGAACGGTGAGGAAACAGAGAGGGAACGGTGAGGAAATGGAGAGGGAACGGTGAGGAAACAGAGGGAACAGTGAGGGAACGGTGAGGAAACGGAGAGGGAACAGTGAGGGAACGGTGAGGAAACAGAGAGGGAACAGTGAGGGAACGGTGAGGAAACAGGGGGAACGGTGAGGAAACAGAGAGGGAACGGTGAGGAAACGGTGAGGAAACAGAGAGGGAACAGTGAGGGAACGGTGAGGAAACAGAGGGAACAGTGAGGGAACGGTGATGAAACGGAGAGGGAACAGTGAGGGAACGGTGAGGAAACAGAGAGGGAACAGTGAGGGAACGGTGAGGAAACGGAGAGGGAACAGTGAGGAAACAGAGGGAACAGTGAGGGAACGGTGATGAAACAGAGAGGGAACAGTGAGGGAACGGTGAGGAAACGGAGAGGGAACAGTGAGGGAACGGTGAGGAAACAGAGAGGGAACAGTGAGGGAACGGTGAGGAAACAGGGGGAACGGTGAGGAAACAGAGAGGGAACGGTGAGGAAACGGTGAGGAAACAGAGAGGGAACAGTGAGGGAACGGTGAGGAAACAGAGGGAACAGTGAGGGAACGGTGATGAAACGGAGAGGGAACAGTGAGGGAACGGTGAGGAAACAGAGAGGGAACAGTGAGGGAACGGTGAGGAAACGGAGAGGGAACAGTGAGGAAACAGAGGGAACAGTGAGGGAACGGTGAGGAAACAGAGAGGGAACAGTGAGGGAACGGTGAGGAAACAGGGGGAACGGCGAGGGAACGGCGAGGGAACGGTGAGGAAACAGTGAGGGAACAGAGAGGAAACAGAGAGGGAACAGTGAAGGAACGGTGAGGAAACAGAGAGGGAACAGTGAGGGAACGGCGAGGAAACAGAGAGGGAACAGTGAGGAAACAGAGAGGGAACAGTGAGGAAACAGTGAGGGAACAGTGTGCAGAGTTCCTGTTTGAAGTACAGATGTATTCATGATAACGTTTTTATTCTGACCAACAGAATTTATTGTGTTTTGTTGTTTTAACGTAATAAAAATTCTCATCTTTACAGGACCAACATTCTTCATGTGTATGTGTGATTTTAAAAGCAGACTTCATGTAATAAGTACTTTTATTTCCTTTTTGCAGCTTCTCAGTGAAACCAGAGACTGTTTCTGTGAAGCTGATTTACAGCAGACTCCAGGCTCCAGAACAAAGTTACTGAGGAAAACAGATTCATACCTCAGTGAACTGAAATCCTACGTTTTCTTTGTCTTTATGTTGATCCGGCTTATTACAGGGAAGGAAATACTCTTGCTTTAATTCATGCCATCTTTTTTAATTGCATTGAGAAGCAGTGTTTTCTATGATGATCATGAAATGTGAAAACAGACACTGCATTTGACATGTTGTTATCAGGAACTGTGAAGCACGCAGAAGTGCAGCTGGTTTTAATTCTGTTCGGTCCTGTTACAGGACGTCTCTGAATGTTTTTAGTGTTTGTGCTCCCAGAACTATTGCTCTCATTATTATTATTAGTGTATGTTTCATGTCTGCAGACAGACAGTCTCGGTCATTAGTCACACAGGAGATTGTTTCACAGGTCGTCCCATCTCAAATCAACGAAACAAACAAACAAACAATTTGAAGACATGAACATTGTGCTGTTTAAAGACATGTCTGGGTCTATGTTGAATTGCCTTTTTAAAATTCTGTCACTATAAAAACTGCTCAAGATCCTTTAAATTTAATATCTGATGCAACGACAAGAGCTCCACTCCTAAAGATCCATATTCACAGAGCCATGTTTACAAATGTGCACATATACAGTAACTAACTGAGGCTGTGTAAAGTGCAAAATGTACCTCTGCTGTGTAATGTACAACCTTCTTTTCAAAACACGTGTTAGAGGCTTCCTCCTCATCATCATTGCCCCTCCCACCTCCCATCCTCTGCCCAGTGTTTTCCTGATGAAGGCCACGAGCAGAAACATGTTGATTGAGTAATTCAGTCGTTCTTGTTCCCACGATGCTGCTCGAGCTTCACCTTCTTTAGGCTATCGCTCTTCTTCATGCACCTTGAGTAATAAGTGAAGTTGTGCCAGAGATCTTTGTGTTTCCACGGATGTCGTCCTGATCACATCAGCTCCAGTTTTATCTCTTTACAGTGAAACAGACGCTCAGAGCTCCACATGCAAGCTTGATGTGGTCCAAGGATGACGTCCCTGTTTTTTACTGTTATTTAGTCTGTGCTGATACTTTTGCTTCCACTCTGTGGAGGCTTGACGCTCATGACTTTTAAACATTAGTTTTCTCCTTTTTGTTGGTGAAATGAATGAATTAACTTTCTTGTGGGACAACTCGTCCCTTCATGCTCATGAAAAAACATGAAACATTGTCTCAACTTAAAAATAAAACCTTTTCTAAACTTTGTATTTTCTTTTTTACAGTTAGTTTTCATTCTTGTTGTTTCTGTTAGAACAAAGAGCTGTGTCAGCTTTTTTAGCGTCTGTTCTTAAATGCTGAATATTATTCCATCTTTCATCCTGCAGTCAGCTGTAAAACATCTAAACTCTACATCACAGGCTGACTAAATGTTGCTTTGTTTGCTTTATTTAGAGTTTGATTTGCTTTTCTGGGTTTCATTCTCAGTATATTGGCGCCCTCTAGTGTCCAAAACTCCAGCATGCAGCAAACAGCAATGAGCTAATGAATTAAGCTGGAATTAATTATAATTAATGCAACCTTTACTGGTCCATTAGAAAGACTTGAAGTCTCCTTCTCTCTGTGAGTTGTGCTGGCCTGTGTCCTGCAGTCCTCCTTGCGGGCTGTCCTGACCCTTCACCTGGCTCTCTGGTTTGGGGTGGGTGGTCTGGGGCTCGGGTATCCTGCGCCTTTGGGGGTGGGCCCTGGCACCTGGGTGGTGCTGGCTGGTGCCCTACCTTGCCTTCGGGTCTGTTCGCTGTCCCTTGGCGTCTGCGGTGCTCGAGGCCCTTCTCTCTGGGTGCCCTTACTACGTCTGTGGGGCGGGGATGTGGTTGTTGGCTTATACGTGATCTCCGTGGTGACTTTAGACACTGGTGCAGACTTTCATTGTTTCTCAGAAAAAACAGAGACATCTGGTCTTCTTGGCTTTGTGGTCTTTGGTCACGACCAATCTGGGGCTTCTGGGCTTTATGGTGTTTGTGTTCCAGTGATTTGGGCGAGTTTGATCGGGGTGGAGTTGTTCATGCAGCACAAGTTGTTACACTAGCGTACTGTATAAAGAGGTGAGAGAAAAAAATGGAAAGGTGGCAAATGATGCTTTAAAATAACATTGATTGTCAGACACCCCAACCTATTACTGTCATGTGAGCCGAGCGCTGCTCACTCTTAAATCCCCCCCCCCCCCCAAAAAAGAATAAAGTACTATAAATGAATTATGAATAATTTTTCCTCTCAGTGTGTTGACTTGTTGTTTTCACATTTTATTTTATCCTACCTTATTTCCTTCATCTTTGCTCAGGCTTCCAATATTAAAAAAACAACAACAAGCAAACAACTCAAAATCAAAAGGTAAAAATAATGACAACAGCCAAATCAAGCGTCTTAATTACGTTCCTGGTTACATAAAGGTTACTTTGAGTCATTGCTCCATCTTGTGGTAAATATTGGTATTACATGAACGTGCAGGGAGGCCCTGGTTTCGCTCCAGTTGTCTCTTCACTTTCTGTTTATATCTTTACTTCATTTTTGAAGCTTTAATGCTATTTTTTAACACAGGAATTAACAAAAAAAGTTATTTTAAAGACGTTCTCTCAGAAATCATCTCTGCTATAAAGTCCTGAAGGCAAATAACTCCCTGCAGTTTTTCCCTCATGTATTTGAACATGAATCAGTTCTCTACCTGGTCCTGGCTGAAGTGACCCGTCAGCGCTCAGCAGAGCTGCAGATCAGCTGTAACTGCAGTCCAGACCCTGATGTGAGAGCAAACCAAGACCAAGGAAGAGCCTGAGCTACTCAGCTATAAATAAATAACGAAAAAAGGTAAAATTCAAAAATTCCTTAAATGAATAGTAAGTTTTTCTTAAACTGCAGGAGTGTTTACTTTAAAAGCTGACGCTCTTTAAGTTAATGGTCAGGAGTTTAAAATAAATCAAATACAAAACTTTTTAAGTTTTGGTGACAGGGCTGCACCGAGCATAGCACACAGAAACTAAAAGATCTCATTAAACATTTTGCTTCGACAGACAATTACAAGCTTTGTGAATGTAACAGTAACAGAATCACGTTTCAGCAGCTTTCATTCGGCTGTCCACATGTTGGTCAGATATTTACGATATTTGTGGTCTTTGTTTGTAGTTTTGGAAGGATGAGGACCTGACGTGGACTCTGATCAGAACCTGTACAGGTATAAATCTTCTCTGGACTCGTGCGTTCTGTGTTTATTGGGCGGCGCCCTGCATTAATTCTTTCAACGGGCCTGCGCATGTTTAAACGTGACATGCCCACAGTGAACTTCTAGGAAATGTGATGTTGTTTTGTTTCAGTGAACTGCACTTCTCTGGAAACAGTTTTTACATGTTCCTCTGTCATCCAACCAGCTCGACCGACGAAGGACAGGATGTAACAACTGTAACTTGATGCATGCATGAAAAATGTGAAGTAATGAAAGGTTGACTCCACGTGTGACGATGGTCTGCACTTCATAGATTTGTCTCTCCAGTCTGTTAAGGCAGAGTTTCAGACACACACACACCAGGGAAGACCTGCTCACATTCCTGCTCCAGCCTGAGTCACACCGGACTCAACGACTCATGAACTCCTGGGATTTTTTTGGATTTCATTTTTTGGGGATTTGCAGGAAGTGCTCACTCACTTTTAGAGATTTAAGCTGCTGCTGTTTGGATCGCCGGGAGGAACAGACTTTATTCAGCAACATGTTTTTATTGGAGCTTTTATCTCTGAGCCTCTTCCCTCTGACGGTGTCTGCGGTAACAGCAGGACATGAAAACGGTAAGAAATCATCAGTAACTGTGATCACAGCGTCTCCCTGAGAGTTTGTTCTGACCTCCTTTTACGTGAACAAACTCAGAGCTTCACAGCAACTGTTCAAACTCACCTGCAGTCAAAGACACAAGCCTTCCTGCTTTTTTGTTATGGTATAAATATTAATTAAACAATTATATTTATAGCCACATATAATAAATGCTCACTTCAGAGAGAAGGGAAGAATGAGTCTAAGTTTGTCTGTTTTATATTCCACTTTTAAAATTCAATTTTATTCAATTCAATAAAAGGTCAGATGAACAGAATCAAATTTTCGGATTTACTTACCTGAATAATTGCATTAAAACATCCAGTGAGCTGTAGTTCTCTGGGTGAAATGCCTTCATGATGTCAGAGAAGAATGGCGAGGAAGGCAACTCTAATAACCTCTCGTTACAAGCAAAGTGGGCAGAAGAGCATCTCTGAACACACTTTGGACCTTGTAGATGGGCTGCAGCAGCAGAAGACCACACTGGGGCCTGCTGTCAGCAGAACAGGAAACTGAGGCTAAACTGAGCAAACTGCAGAATAGAAAAACGTTGCCTGGTGTGATGAGACTTTATTTCTGCTGCCATGTTTAGATGGCGGGTCAGAATATGGAGTAAATAAAAGAAAGCATGGCTTCATCCTTCCTGTTATCGTTCTAGTTGCTGGTGGTGTGGGTCTCTGTACCAGCGTCATTACAACTCCACGCTGCCTACCTGAGTTTTGACTACAGTGCACCATCTCCTGATGGCTGCTTCCAATAGGACAGCACTTAAGGCTTAAAGAAGCTTAAACCATCTCCAACTGGTTTCTCCAACATGACGATAAGATCAGTGTACTCGAATGACCTGAGGTTTAAACTGTGATTCATTCTTTAGGAACCGTCATGGTGGTGGCATCTGAAGGAAGTTACATCATCTTGCCGTGCTCGCTCAGCTCCCAGGAGAGCCTCGTACAGACGCGCTTTGATTGGAGGAAAAACGGCGACAGGGAGGTGTTTGTGTACGACGCTGGACTTCATTACAACAACGGCCTGCGAGGTCAAGACGAGCACTTCAGAGGACGCGTGTCGCACTTTTCAGACCAGCTGAAGTTTGGTAACGCCTCCATCATCATCAGAGACACCAAGGTGGCCGACAGTGGCGACTACACCTGTGATTTTCCATTTCATCAACCAGACAGAGAAACATTTAACGTCACCCTGGTTGTTGGTGAGTCTTTCATTTCTGAAAACAAACTAAAGACCAAGTGTAAAAAGCGAAGCACACGTGAACGTTTATAACAGACAAGAGGTGAAATATTCATTTTTTTACCACAATACTGATATAAAAACTTTATACTGATTTGATATCAGTAATATTTGGTGTTTTCTTCTGTTACCAGTGTTGGGGAGTAACGGAATACATGTACCGCCGTTACGTATTTAAAATACAAAATATGAGTAACTGCAGTTACTCATATTTTGTATTTTAACGGTAACTGTAACGGAATACATGTATTCCGTTACAGTTACCGTTTAAAAAGGTGGTATTTAGAATACAGTTACTTTGTTGAAATAAATGGATTACACGGCGGTACTTCCCTGTTTCATATTGTGGCGGGTCAGGACTGTTTGGGTTTTGTTTGACAGCTACGTTCTGTTGTTCCAGGCGGCAGCGTTACGGTTGCCATGGTTACAGGGCGACGCTCTCTCTCTGCGTGTTTCCTGGGTGAGAGAGGCCTTTTTGTTGTTGTTGTGCTAAGCTAATAGGCAGAATGCTACAGGTATAGCTCTAAAGAATGTAGCATCATGGGCAGTGTAGTCCGTGCTGCAGGGAGAATGGACTGCCATACACGTTATGTGTCTGTGAGCGAGGGAGGGAGAAAAAGGAAAAGTACGAGCTGTCATCAAGCAGAAACGGGAGCTGGAAGCATGTAAATATAATAATAACCACTGCAGCCAAGAAGAGAGCCTGACAAGCCCAGTTGTAAGTAAGCTATTAAGACTCGACTGTACACCGTGTTCGTGTTTTCCTCCAAAAACAATAAGTTCTGTTGGAGCAGCCTTTCAACGCCTCTCTCTGTCTCTGCTAGCAAAGTTGACCCAGACAACAAAGTAAAGCTAGTTTTCAGCTACCAGCCGACACAGAACCCACCGTATTAGCCAGAGGTCCCTTTACTACGGTTCGGAGCCGCGGACCTTCAGTAACAGTAATAAATCACAGCAATAGTACATTCATGTAGTTGTAAACAGCATGATAATATATTAAGTAATCCAAAGTATTCAGAATACGTTACTCTCATTGAGTAACGTAACGGATACGTTACAGAATACATTTTGGGGCATGTATTCTGTATTCTGTAAGGGAATACATTTTAAAAGTAACCTTCCCAACACTGGCTGTTACTGACAAAAGAAATCAAGTGTATCGATCGTGCTCCACACTCTTAGTGCTGTTAGTGTTGGTTCAAACAACCCTTTGTGGGGAAAGTGACCGCAGATATTTATCTCCTGATGCCTCTGCTTGTTCTCGGGATGAGAACAGGGTGTGTTCAGACAGGCTGGCTGGTAGGAAAACAAATCAGCAGGAACAAATCTTATTCTACATTCCTCAGATTCAACAGTCCTGTGTCCTGTAACCCACTTCAGACGTGTCATGAAACAGGAACAACAACAACGCAGAACTTTTCCCTGTTTCACTGAAGACAGTTTTAAGCTATTTGGCTGATTTGCTTGTTCTGACTCGTGTTTCCTGCTGCTGTGTTCACAGGTGCAGCTCCGAAGCCGTTTGTTGGGATCCTGAACATCAGCGAGGTCGGGGTGCAGCTGAAGTGTGAGGTCAGAGGTGCTTCTCCAAAGCCTAAAGTAGAGTGGAGGGACAGCGATGGGAACATCCTTCCTGCTGAGGAGCCACAGGTGTCACACACAGGAGAGCGCTATGACATCACCCTCCTCACCACGGTGACCAGGACGAACAGCAGCCTCTTCCACTGTGTAGCCACGCAGGAGGAGCTCAGCCACCGAGCTGCTGACGAGATCTTTGTTCCAGGTTTGATTCCCGCTCGTCATGTTTCAGTCTGTGACTGATGCTGTTTTCATGAATGTGCTTTTCACTGATCACAGACTAAATTATTATTTCTGAAGCAGCACTTTGTGCATGTCATGGAGACTCGTGTTAACAGCAGGCTGGTGTCGTGTGTTTCAGACCAGCTGTTTGAGTCGTGCGGTGGAGACATCGTGCTCATCGTTTCATTTGTTTGTGGGATTCTCTCTGCGGTCGTGCTGATAGCTGTGTTTGTGTGTTTCCTCTACTTTACCGTCTAATCGTCCATGAAGGTACGTTTGAAAGATGGATTATATCAACATCTCTGTAATCTGTCGACATGACTGTACCGCGGATATTGAGTTTTGTTTTATTTTCTTATTCACAGCTTCTTTTTTTGTTGGGTCTTTTATTCTGTGTGTGTGTGTGTGTGTGTGTGTGTGTGTGTGTGTGTGTGTGTGTGTGTGTGTGTGTGTGTGGTGATGTTGCCTTAAATATAATTTCTTTCTCCCTGAGGAAGTTTCACTGAGCATATTCACAACAGTTTGTTCTGCTGTGTGTTTGATTGTGCTGAAATGTAAAGCAGGAACTTGATGTGTTCAGGTTCAGGGTTGATTGTCTGCAGTTTGGTGCGTTGATGTTTTTATCCGTGAACCCGGGAAAAATATGAGTTGCTACAGAAACAAAGAAAAGTTATATTTCATTTCATTTATTTGTTTATTTCACACTTGGTTCAACAGTTTCCACAATTAGTTCTTTCAGACAAAGAAAGATTGTGGCTCAAGAGTTGGGAGTTCGTCTTGTAATCGGAAGGTTGCTGGTTCGAGCCCCGGCTTCGACAGTCTCGGTCGTTGTGTACTTGGGCAAGACACTTCACCTGCTGCCTACTGGTGATGGCGCGATATGGCAGCCTCGCTTCTGTCAGTCTTCCCCAGGGCAGCTGTGGCTACAACTGTAGTGCTTTGGGGTCCCTAGGGGGGACTAGTAAAAGTGCTATACAAATACAGGCCATTTACCATTTTACATGATTAAATGACCAAAGAAAGAAAAATATTCATGTTAAGCTCGAGCTCTTGTTGCAAAATCATATTTTTGGTTTATTTGCTGTTGTTTTAATGACGAAAATGAAAAGTATCAGATTCGGGAAGTTTGCATCGTGCTGTGATGTGTTTAAAGCAGGAGGTTAACTGGTGTGAGTGTGAGTGGTTGTCTGTGTCTGTGTTGGCCCTGTGACAGACTGCTGATCTGTCCTGGGTTAACCCCGCCTCTCGCCCTGTGGATGCTGGGATAGACTCCACCCCCTGCGTCCCTGAGGAGGATGAGCAGAGGAGGAGGGATAGTTGTTTCTCCTGCTAACAGGTGATGTGTGACTTGTTGAGTTTCTTTATTGAAACTTGGAGTCATGAACATATTATAGATGCAGATTAATAAGCCTCACAGCTGCTTCTGCTCACTGGGTTCATTGTCAACATTAAAATCTTTAGAGTTAAAGAGTTTCACTCACAGTCCAGTGGCTTTAAATGAGATGCTGATAACTGTCAGCTTTTTGGGAGCTCCATTTATCACATGTATGTGTTAATGTAAAAGTTGCCTTTGTGTAATATTTACTTTGATCTCTTGTTTGCAGATTCTTGGAGAAACCAGAGTGATGATCCTTCTAAGGATTCTTGTAACGGTGACACGGAGCTGCTACATCAGACACTCAGAAGAAACTTCTTCTCTGTTCAGGACGACAGATTCATACGTCAGTGAAATGAAATCTTTACTTTCACTCTTGTCTCATATTGAGTCAGCGTGAAGGAAATGCTGCTGTTTTATATTTATTTTAAAATTATGGCTCATGATGAAATGAATGTTTTTTTATTGTCACATGAAGCAGTGACTTCCATGATGCTCATGATACAAGAAACATGATCATGGCTGTTGTTACTGGGAAATGAACACTAAGCTACAGTAAAGTCCAGCTTTGCTCTGCACTTTAATGTTTGTCACACTGTCATTACCTTATTAATGCTGCGTTTCATATCTGCAGTCAGATAATGTTAACCATCATTACACAGCAGACTCTCGTGCTGTTTCATTTAATTAAGACAAATATGGCCTTCATCTTTTATTCATTCTCTTATTTTTCTATGTGCAGATTTGAAATTTTGCATAAAATCCAGAATAAAATCTTTCCTTCTGATTTAATGATTATTTGCTGCTGTAGAGTAGCAGGACAGTGATGGAAACATCCTTCCTAATGAGGAAGTTGTACTTTTGCTGAGCAAGTCTTGACTTGTATGTTAGTTTTTTTCATCCTCTTGAAAATTTATTCTTCTTTCTAAAGTCTTTAAAAGAAAACATTTTCTGTCCTTACACCTGACCATTTTTGGAATATTTACTTAAGTATGACTGACCCGTGAATCTTTCAAGCCTAAATTGTAACCGTGTGTGTGTAAAGGTACGTTTATCTCTGAGGTATAACACTTCTTTTTTAACTCCCAAAAGTCAAAAAATGTAACTACAAACAGTTCAGACAAAGGAATTTCTGTGTTTTTCACTGACTGATCAAAGAAAAAATAATGATGATCAAAAATGTAAAAAAATAAATTAAATAAATAAATTAAATCTGAGTATTAAATAAATTGTTCTCTTTGTGTGTCTGCAGCTCAGACGCAGTCTCATACACTCAGCCCAAACTTCACACTCAGATGATTTCCCTCATTTTGTTTTCACTGATTCATTTACAGTGTTGGGACTAACGTGTTGTTAAGTAAAGTGTTACAGTAACTATGTTATTATTGTGGTAACGAGCACGGTAACTAGTTATTATGTCAAAATCAGGAACGCGTTAATCGTTACTGGGATTTAGAGTCGTTATAGGGCTCTGGAGTTGACGTAACGCCGCAATGCATTGTGGGAGTTCAGCACCATATTGGCAGGCCACGACTCAAAGATTCCCCCAAGATTCAAGACTCAAAATTCTTTATTTGTTGCATGCATAGTCATACAAGTACAACACGCAGTGAAATGTATCCTGACACGCTCCTGTGCAAAAGAGGGAGAGAAGAACATTATATACATTAAGAATATATACATAGGGGACATTATGTGCAGTAGTAGAATTGTATGCAGCAAGTACGTTAATTATGTGCAGTAAATGAATTAAATAAACATCAACACGTTTCAGAAACTGGAGCAACTCAAATTAATCCAGATATAATTAAGAATCAGACAAAAATCCTCTTGTTAAATGTCAGAGGTCCAAAACACATAATTAGTGTCTTCTCAGCAGAAAGTATGTGTGTACTACAGCTGTTTTTATAATCATATATCCAGTCAGTCGTTTCTGGACTTCACATGTTTCAGTTCATGGTGTGATTGAGTTGTTATTTCTTTGTCAGGTTAATTGTAATGATTCTGGTTCTAATTGTGCGTGCATGTTAAGATTATATGTCTCAGTACTTTGATACTATGTTGCTAAGATATTTAATATAAGATATTTAGCACTAATAGCAGCGGCCATAATCCCCACAATAATAACATCCAGCTGTATTAGTTAAAGGACTGTTCGACTCTTTAGTTTAACTGCTGCTAGTTTTACCGTATTTGTGCCTTAATATGAGCAAATTGTACGACACGTGTTAAAAAGCTTATCTATGGTCTACATGGACCCCTTGTGGACATTGTGAGATATTGTTGTGTGGAGAAGATGGAGTTACTGTATTGTGATCATAGTTATCTATGACACGTAAACGACAAGTTCAGTTATGGCTGCACCGCCTGGCAAGCACTTTGATGCAAACAACTCTTCTGTGGGAATTTAGACCAATAACCCAACTCCTGCACTGCTGCAGTCTTTCCCCAACCAGACCCTGGATCAACAGTCAGGTACGACACATGCTGCGTACTCGGTCTCTTGCATTCACATTTTTCCTTCAATTTTGCGTTTACGTGTAGACGGGATTTTTTTTTAAAAACAAAAATGGAAAATCTCAGTTTTCAAAAATACCCGTGTACGTGTGGACTAAGTTGACTTTAGGAATTCTGTGTCGCCTCTTGTTGTTATCTGTAAATAATAATAAAAAAAGGCACCTTCACATAATGTGTATATTTAGATTAGAATCCAGACTCTTTAATTTGTTTGCTAGAACATGCATCACATCCGGCTAAAACAAATCTGGATTTTATTCTGTTCAAAGTAGCCGTACACGCACCAAACTGTAAAAGTATCAAACAAGGAAACTGTGACATACTTTGGCTGTGTTTGCACTCTGATGATGACGACAAGCTCGTCTATTCGAGCCTGCAATACTCCAAGGCTGCCATCAGTTTATTAATAAGAATACAGTATAATAATGGATTGGATTTATATAGCGCTTTTCAATCGGCCCCTCTGGCCAATACCGGGATCGAACCGGCGACCTTCCAGAGATAGACTTTCCCTTCAAGGGGGACAGGAATTTTCACACAAATTGAAAAAGTGTATTGAACAGGGAAGGACCCAAAATAGAGCCTTGAGGTACACCGTGTTTAAGAGGGGCTATTTTGGAGTTACGGCGGCCCATATTGATGTGAAAAGACCTTCCTGACAAATAGGACTGAAACCACTGGAGGGCAGATCCTTTTAGGCCAGCATGAAATTCTAGCTGTGATAACAGGATGTCGTAGTCGACCGTGACAAAAGCTGCTGACAGGTCCAACAATAGAGGCAAGGTTGATAATAAAGCTTCCCGGTGCTGAGCCAGAAAAAGATGCCAGAGTTTAAAGTTAAAAGTGTTTATTTATAATACTTTAAAAAGTGTGATGCAAATTTTATAAAATCGGTGTCAAAATGCTTTATAAAACCATAAAATACACAAATATCCATCATTTTGAAAGCAGCTTGATTCTTAAATACATCAATATCAGTTTTAACAGCACAAACTTCATCACTGTGAAAGGCACAGCTGCTGATGACTCTGAATAAAAACAGATTTCAACCTGAGAAATTAACAAACAGATGTGAACACCTCCAATACAGACAGACGTTCCTCCAACAAGTCGACTCGACAGGAAGACAAAAGAAAAAGTCAATCTCATCAAGTTTAAATACAGTCAAAGGTTTGCAGGAAACTTTGGTTTGTTCTGACAACAACGTGAAGCTGAGTGATATTTGAAGAAGTCAAAGCAGCTTTTTATTGGATTTTCTCTCAAACTTCTAAAAGCTTTCACACTGACGTACAGTCAGTTTCCCTGAATGAAGAATCTCTGCTGCACTGATGTTTACAACCATCTGACATCTACAAAAGTAGAACCAGTTTGTGCAGGATCACCAGCACCTGCAGTAGGTTTTGGAGTGAAACACTTACAGTTGATATAATCAATATGATCTCCTTGACTCATCACAGACTGCAGTGTGAAACATGGAAACACAACGAGACGGATTAAAAAAAATAATAATAAAAGGGATAAAAAAACAAAATATTAAAAAAGTAATGGTGACCCCTCCCCCCCGCCACACAAACACACTACAGCTGTGATGCTAAACGGTTTGTGAGTGAAGTGTCACCGTTACAAGCTTCCTTAGAAGGATCGTCTCTCTGGTTTCTCTGAGAAGCTGCAAAAGAAGAAAAAGTGAGAACATGAAGGATGAGATTATAACATCATGTCTCTGCTTTACTCACAGATGGAGAAAAGCAGCAGTTTGTGGTAACTGTGGTGTAAAAACATGTAGTCAGACTAAAATGATCATTTAATGCTCAGAACCTTGAATATTAACTGATAAAGTTTGGTGGCATTATGTGAAGATGAACAGCCTCATGTTGAACTATCAGAATAATCCTGCTGTGCACACTCTGACTTAGTGTGTACACCAGGATTATTAATTATTAATAATTATGAGTTTTTATTTTCCTGTTTAAAGCAAAAGATTCAAACATAAATTGTCAGGAATGTGAACTCGACACTGATCAAATCATCTGTTGTATGGCTGTCTAACCTTACAGGTATATGAAATAAATCATAAATAATAAATGCATTATTCTAACTCACCTTTCTTGTGTTTTCTGATGTACTTTGCAGCTACAAATGGAGCCAGAGCTGCAGCGACAGTCACAACTCCAGAAAACCACAAACCTATGAACACAGCGACTCCACAGCAGGACTTCACCTCAGACGTTTTCTCTGAAACACATGAAAGTTCATGCAGGACTGAAGCAGGACGCCACACACAGCACACTGGATACACACAAACATTAAACACAGTCTAAACAACGACACAATAAGATCTTACCACAGTAACGCACGTCGATCTGATCACGGGTCACATGGCCCATCTCCTCCTGCGTGGCTACACAGTGGAAGAGGCTGCTGTTCATCCTGGTCACCGTGGTGAGGAGGGTGATGTCATAGCGCTCTCCTGTGTGTGACACCTGTGGCTCCTCAGCAGGAAGGATGTTCCCATCGCTGTCCCTCCACTCTACTTTAGGCTTTGGAGAAGCACCTCTGACCTCACACTTCAGCAGCGCCTCGTCCTCGCTGATGTTCAGGATCCCAACAAACGGCTTCGGAGCTGCACCTGTGAACACAGCATGAAGCTGCAGTTACAGCGCAAATGTGATGTCATGCTCTCATGTCCTTCTCTTTCCTGATGGAGATGTCAACACATCGTGTGTGAGAGCAGAGAAATAACAACCTTTACTACATGTTACAGCAGAGTTTGGGAGGACTTTCATTTATCAGCACAAACAGGAACCGTCCTGAGTCCAGCTTCACAGAAGTAACAATGATGTCATCATTATTGAGCTTTCAGACAGATTGATTTGTTAGACTGTGACGCAGAGTGTGACCTCAAAGACTGATCAGAGAAATCTGAAGGCTTGACTGAGAACATCACTGATTTCTACATCTGCTCTCTGTCTGCTACGACTCTGTGCCCCAGAGGGAACGTACCATTACTCACACATTTGGACACCAGCACAGGTTTGATCCCAGTCCACACAGCAGCATCTACAAACTGCACATGTAGAGCTCAGAGACATCAGAGTCAGGCTCAGCACCGACTCCTCTGATGTACAGGGTGGGCCATTTATATGGATACAGCGTAATAACATGGTTGGTGATATTAAAGTCCTGTTTGTGCCACATTAGTATATGTGAGGGGGCAAACTCCTCAAGATGGGTGGTGACCATGGTGGCTATTTAGAAGTCGGCCATCTTGGATACAACTTTTGTTTTTTCAATAGGAAGAGGGTCATGTGACACATCAAACTTATTGGTAATGTCACAAGAAAAACAATGGTGTGCTTGGTTTCAACGTAACTTTATAACAGGTTACAGATGCACACATCAGTGACATCATCACTCACCTGGGATTTCTCCTGATCGATCTTTCAAGGTGAGTTCTGAAAGGCAAAAATTAAACGTGTTTTTTTTCACACAGCATCATGAACTCATGATGGAGCTGATGTTTCTGCATCACCTTTGTGGACATCTCTTGGTTCAGGTAACAAACTGATGAGGTGACAGCTTCCAGCTGTTATTAAAGGGTTTATTTTCAGGATGCTTTCTACTCACCAACAACAAGTTTAATGCAGAACCTTTGTTCTGGCTGCAGATGTGGAAAATCACAGGTGTAGACTCCACTGTCAGCCACCGTGGTGTTTCTGATGAAGATGGAGGCGTTACCAAACTGCAGCTCTTGGGGAAAATGTGAGACCCGTCCTCTGAAGTGCTCGTCTTGACCTCGACGTCCATTATTGTAATGAAGGCCTCCATCGTACATGAACACCTCCTGTTTAGTTGGTGCTTTTTTCCTCCAATCAAAGAGCTTCTGTTCAAGGTTCTGATTGGTGCTGAGGGAGCAGGGTAGGATCACAGCACTTTCTTCTGAGACTGTGACTCCTGGACCTGAAGAATGAAGCATGTTTGATTCAGTATGTTGTAGTTCATAGTTTGACTGTAACTCAAACTCAGTGTGTTCAGATATTTTACTTCACTTATCCGTAGCTCAGGTCACTGATAGGTCCAACATACAATCTACTGTGATAGGATAAGCTCTATCTTCTTGATGCATGTTCAGTCATCCAGGTAAGTAGATCTCAAAAGGTGGATTCTGTTTATCTGTAAGTAGCGTTTTCAGTGGGAGAACTGAACTGAAACTGAAAGCGCGTGAACAGGTGATCAGAATCAACCTTTTTGGATAAACTTTGCCATCTGGTTGCTTCTGATAGAATACAGGTTTAAGGCATGTCCTCAATGGTTTAATATTTCTAAATAGAAGCTGTGCTATGGGCAGAACTTTGTGCCATCACAAACTGAATTTAAATAAGTTAAATTCAAATTACAAAGTTCTGCCCATCTATCATACTATGTTTCATGTAAATGTATAAAACAACTTACTGTGAAATAACATTTTTCCTCACATTAACATTTATGTGTACCATTATTAATCCTTTTAATCTTATCAATAATACTGATGTCTTCCTGGAGACGTTACAGTCATTACAGCTTCTCTGCACTGCTTTAACACCCTGTTAGAAACAGAAACCCCACTTTGTTAGTCACAGCAGTATTTTAGTATTACCGATAATCAATAAAAAAATAGATTTGAGGCGACATAGAGGGGTGTAGGGCGTGAGGAGGTAGAGAGTGCTTTGCTTTAAATTTTGGGGGGTTTCCATCAACGAGGAGCTTCAATGATCAGAGAAGCTGCTGCTATTGTAAAAAAAAAAAAAAAAAAAAAAAAACGCAGCAGAGACTTTATTTCCTCAGAAACCTGAAGAAGGTTCACCTGCTGCTGGAGCAGCTTCTGTCCAACAACTATCACTGAACTGAACTCCATCCTTATTCTATTGTATTCTACTGATCCGTGTTTATCAGTCTAAACTAAACGCTGCTGACTGAACCAGAAAGCAACAGAATATTTCAAATGAGCTCCAGAAACTACAGACAGGAGAAGTTTCCTTTAAGTACTTTTACTCCAAGTACTGTAAGATCACACAGATGTACTTAAAGTGAGCGATAAAAGGATCCAATTCCCGCATTCCTCATTTCTGCAGAAATTTAGAATATTTTCGCTCAGAGCTGTACCTTTAGATATTTACTGTCATTAGTTTTCTTACACTTTTCATTTCCTATAACTGCAGATACAGTCAGGAGACAGAGGCACAAAATCCTCACAGACTTCATTTCAGCAAACTGAAAAAAGCAACGGCAGACGGATCGGCCAAGAGCGGGGAGCTGCTCTGAGCAAAGACGAGAGGAGAGTTACAGAGAGCGAGCTGACCGGGCTTTATAACCGGCGAAAAAGTCTCCGACCGGCGTATAAGCCTCCGACCGGCGTATAAGCCTCCGACCGACGACGGCCCGCCTCTTTCCCCGACGGCCCGCCTCTTTCCCCGTCCGACGAGGGCCCGCCCCTTCCCCGCTGTAGACCGCAGTCGATCGGTCTGCCGTTGCTTCTTTCAGTTTGTTGAAATAACGTCTGTGACAAGGGCGTAGATTTGGCATGGACGGAAGGGACATTTCCCCACCAATATCCAGCGATTATTCAATTGTCCCCACCAATAATTTGATCTCCTCGAGTAAAGAAAAACAAACCCGATAAAAAGAAAAAAAAGATCTGTCAACGTCTCGTTCACCCAGCGGTGCAGAAAGAGTTAAATTACGTTCGCTACTGCGGTCCTACGTCATGTGACAAATATGGCCAATGTGATTGGCTGTGCCTTTCAGGAAGCTCTGTTTAGTTTTAGCAGCGGCAAACCTGCGCTGCCAGGACCTGCAAGCAGTGTTGCCAACTTAGCGACTTTGTCGCTATATTTAGCGAGTTTTCAGACCCTCTTAGCGACTTTTTTCTAAAAAGCGACTAGCGACAAATCCGGCGACTTTTTCTGGTGTTATTGGAGACTTATTTATGATGACTTTTTGACATCAAAGCGGGTATCGCTTTTACTCTCAACAAGCAGCGGGTGCTGCCGTGGGTACCACGCCCGTCCCAAAGCGCTCACGGGCGGAGGATAGTCCTCCCCCAGCTGCTATCAGGGCAGAAGACGTTCACACCTGTGCGTCCGAACTGCAAATGAATCGCGCATGAGCGAAGCCGCTGCTCCCGCACTGACTGTAACGCAATCAGTTCTTCTTTTACTGTTATGCTGTTTTGTGGATCACGAGGTTTAAAACTACTTATACACACACACAAAGTAACTCCACCAGAGTGCCTATTTCGGGTCACTTTTGCCGGTCCAAGCCCGGATAAAGGAGCAGGGTTGGAATTGTGACATTAAAAAAAAAACAATAATTGCTAAAATAAATTTAATTTCTAGTTCTAAATAAACTCTAAATGCATTTAGTACGTTTTTACTCACTTCATGTCTCTTCCACGATGTTATTTCTCTCTCCAACAACATAGGTTACAATTATATTAGCATGACCAATTATGCAAATTAGGCGATGACGTCATTTAGCGACTTCTAGCGACTTTTAGGACAGCCAATAGTGATTTTCCTTACTGAGGAGTTGGCAACACTGCCTGCAAGGAGGAGAGGAGGACGGCAGCACAAAGGAAGAACCTGGATATAAAAAAGTATTTCGGAAACTAACTGCACAACAGGCAGCACTATTAGTTCTCTCAGTCTCAGAGCAGCATTTCTAATTTTGATTGAAACTGTCAGAAAACAGCAGCCTCGAGCAAGCCCGGATATTAGTTTACAGAGGCTGTTAGAATTATATGTCTAACGTTAAAATGTTGGTGACATAATAATTTCTTCCTAATGGCACTGACATATTCACAGGGTTAATTTTTGAGACAAAATATCATGAGGTAGTCATGATTGTGCAAATATTCCACCTTGGAGTGCAGTTTGCACAAATTGTTTTAAAAATGCACTCAGCCTACAAACATTACTGATGAGTCAAGATCTGCACAAATTGACAGAAACACTGAAGCAGCTCCACATTTTATTCTTATTGTCATGTAAGTCGTATTTGTCAGGTGATAGAGAGTAATGGTGACACAAGATCACAGGTGAAATTGGATGATGACTTGATGGTTCATGACTGTATTTGAAGCACATGTGTGACTGCATGTATGTGGAACGTCTCACTGTTATTCATCAGGTGACAGAGGCAGCTCTGCCATGTTGTAGCTCAGACAGAGGTGAAGAGGCGAGGTCACAGGTAACTGATGATTTGGTGCTATAGATTAACTAGTATTTATTGTCATAACAGTTGTTAGGCTGCTGATGTAAATTGATTCATTAGTGTATATTTGACAAAGAATCTGAATTGACACGTCTCACTTTTTATATGGCATGAATCCATGTGTTATTTTATCAGGTAGCAATATGTCCTAGTGCAGTCAGAGGGGAAGAGCCAGGGCCAAAGCTGAGGCACATCAAGCACAGAATAATAATTGTAATCTGAGGATAAAACGCATGTACTGAGGCTAAAAGAAGCTTCAGTGCTCTCAGAAGACTAAAAAGATGGCTAAGGTTAACAGTGACTGAAATGAGATTAAACAATGCTGCTGTATGTCCACCAGGAGAGACTGGACAGTATAGATGTAAAACCAATATGCCAGCAGTTTATCTCAGTTAACGAGAGGAGAAGGCATGTGTTTGGCTCCTTCACATAGTGGACATTGAGTTGTTGTGTGGGACATGTAGTCTATGTCTGTTGCTGTAACAGTAGTTCATGTTTAGAATAAAAAATCCCAGCTCACTGATTTGATCGGGGCAATAGTGCCTAAAATGTTGCATAATTTTGCTGAGAGATCTTTTGTGGTAATCTTAGACGAGTAGTTTTATGGACAAAAACCACCAGGTCATTCAGTGTTCCCTTAGTTCTGATGTGTCAGAGATGTTGGTGTACTATAACTGAACTAATGTTGTTAAGTCCTTAAAGTCATACTCTTTTATTGTCACGACTGTATTTGAAGCTGTTTTTATGTTTGTATGATACCTGATTTATATGGAATATGGCTGAAGTAAACTAAAGCCTAAAATACTTAGTCAGTCATTTGTTTAATAGTAATATAACATTATATAATTCACATATAAAACTATGAACTGTAATTTTAAATGGTTTAAAAGCATGCAGAACTGCATATGTAGGCAAGTATATTTCTCCTTTTTTTTTTATCAAGAAGCAAAGACAAAAGGAAAACAAAGAAACAGGGTTCAGTGGTTGAATCATCTGTCCCCACCAATGCCAAAACCAAATCTACGCCCTTGATAACCTGCATCCTGAGGTTTGTCATGCAGGATTAAAGGAGCCAGACTTTGTTCAGGATTATATTTTACACTGACCCTGGGTCAGTATAAGTATCATACAGTTTAAACGAAGCACTGAAACTTGCACATATTTATTACAGATGCACTAAAGAAAAACGGGATATTTACCGTCAATCTGTGGCTGCGATTAAACACTTTACTGGAAACTTTATTAACTAGTAACTTCATCAGTCATGACAGAAGCTAATATTTCTGTGCTAACATCATTTAAACAGTAACAGCTTTACTACAATATAAGCTAACGTTTACACTGTAACTTTAAGCTAGCACCATAAAGACGGTAAAACACGTAATAATATCTACAAATGCATCTTAAAGCTGTTATGTTAGCACTCGGTGTATTACTAACGTAACCACATTAACATTATTGACACTCGCTGACTTTTAATAGTTATTCTATAAATGCTGTACATTTAAATGGCCTCACCTGTAAACACTGCTGTATCCACCGGATTCCAGCCAGAGTGGATTCTGGAGTCTTCCCACGCTCCTGTTAGTGATCCTCCATCTGGATGGATGATAACAACCTTCTGAACAATCTAGCAGGTGGAGATGGCCCATATCTATGGGACTGATGTCTGCTAATAACACCCATTGTATGGACTAGTGATGTGCGGTTCGATATTGAAATACAGATTCTTCCGATACCAGAAACTTATGTTGTAGAATCGAGTCTCATATTAAAATATCGATATTTTAGGACTTTGGGGTAAACTTGTAGTTTTTCATTAACAGAAACACAGTGGAAAGAAACTATATCGTTTGGATCTCTAAATTGGAGGGAACTACTTTCTCTTACGCCTTTCATAGTCATATGCGAAATACGGCTGTATAAATGTGTTGCAGCCCCTGCCGTGCGCATTCACAACAATGGCTGAGCGTAAACGGAGTCATGTGTGGACGTATTTTACCTCCAAAAACAGCCAAGACGCGGTTTGCATACATGTGGCAAGATAGTGAGGTGTTGTGGCAACACCACTAACATCGTAAAACACCTCAGAGTAAATCATATCACAGAATATGATGAGCTTATGTTGAGGCGAACTGAAGAGGACGAGCGGGACAGGTGCTGCTAGGGTGAGACAGACGTCTCTCCGGACTTCTTTAGTGCTGCAGGCAGGCAACATGTTTAAATAACGCACAACTTCAGGTTTTTTATTTCTATTTGATAATTCTGCATTATTAAGCAATACGAATAAGTAGTCTGATGTCCTGTTATAATTATGAAGCTATATTATTATATCATTATTACAATTACATATTACAATTATATACTGTATTATGAAATACAATGAAACATTACCTTACAGAGTATTGGTATCGGATAAGTATCGTCGATACCACCCTGAATTTTACTTGGTATCAGATCGGAAAGGAAATCAGTGGTATCGCACATCACTAGTATTGACTGATAACATCCGAAGCAGGTGAATAAAGTCACCCAGTCGCTAGCTGTACCATTACCCAGCATACACCACTCCCTCCATAAATGCAATAAACGATACAAAAGTAATAGCCTGTATTTAATTTATCTGCTGTCAGGTAGTTGTTTACATATAATTTATTGTGTTCAGTATACGTCACTACACAGTGATTTTGGAAATATATACGGACAACAGGCTCTTCCGCGGCAATCTCTTGTCGTCAATAAACAACGTTTAGGGAGCTCTATAGTATTCAGCAAGAGGACCCTGCGCGTCGATAAGTGAAGCAGAGGGAGCCTGACCATGCGTCACACATTTGATGAGTTAGGAGTGAGAACGTGGATTGGGACCTGATGAATGTAAAAACAAAGAATTACCAGATTGTTTGTTTGTTTTTACCTGATTTTTGTTTCTAAGAAAAATGAGAGCCACATATGATGATATTCGTTTAAAATTTCGATAGAACAGTGGCAGTATAATGTCCTCATAAATGGATATCAGGCCCTTGTAGAGCGATATTTAGTATTTTGAATATATAGAATATATACATATACAATATACAAAAACCATAAAGTTTTCAAATATACATGGAAAATTCAGGTCAATAGATATTTTATTAGTGTAAAATTTGGTATGACATAAAGAACTTATGGACATTTTAATTCTGTTTTTATTTCAGTCTCCAAATGAGGAGAAAATTGATTATGAAAGAGAGTGACAATTTTACCGCATATTAAATATTGTACATCAAAGAATTTACTTAACATCCTCCACCATGCCAATGTCACACATTTATTTATTTATTTATTTAGGACAGTGCATGTTAATGAACATAAATGTAAAAAAAAAATACATGAATGTAAACATACCAGATTATAGCCAAGGGCTAATTTCCATCTGTTGTCCTTAAGCATAAAAAATAGACATAATAATTCATAAAAATTCATCATTCATTCATAATAAAAACTCCATCACCAAACTTACACATACACACCATCCTGTTCCCAAATAAAACATTAAAACTATACAACTCATACATGATCACACACTTGATTTGTCCATAACCAGTTTTTAACCTGTGCCTTAAACAAGTTGAATGTCGAGCATTCTCTAACGGGTTGAGGAAGACTGTTCCACAGATGGCCACCCTGGACAGAGAGGACGTTCTGCCCAAATGCTGTCCGTCTGTGGGGTATAAACAAGTCTCCTCAGATTGTAGCTCGAGTGGTCCTGTCTGAGCTTTCTTTATGCCTAATGAACTGCTTTAGTGGTGGTGGAGCAAGGGAGTGTAAGACTTTATATATTAAACACACTCTTTTAAGTTTCACTAAGTTATTGAAGTTCAGTAATTTATGTTTTTTTAACACATGACAGTGGTGATGGGAAGTCGGCTTTTTGTCAAGTAGTTTTAAACTTCTTCTCTAAATGTTTTCTGTTGTGTTATTCAATTATACGCGGGTCCACTGTACGAGTCATAACCACACTTTATTTTCTTGTTCTTGCTCTGCTCCCACATAACATAACATTCTATACAAAACACACACCGGTCTCGCCCTCTAGCTGCCATCAGCCTAACTACACTGACCGGCTGCATTAACATCTACTGTACAATGCAATTACACCACATCTCCCCTTTCTAGAATCAATGGGTAGACTACCATTGACTCACCAGACCTTAGAGGGTTATTCTGCCTCTGTGGCTGGAAGGTCTGGTCCTGCGCTTACCTGCAAGGAATACTATATAACGAAAATCTTAACTCTAATTAACCCGTTAAGTAACACAAATTCTTACATGCCAACTCGTCACACCCCCTGCATTTCCCAACTTCTGAACATGCATATTTGAAAATGACAACTTTTTAGATTTTACACTTTTACCCTTATTGTGCAAAGAATACTACGAAAGAGGGGTATTCTTGTGTAAAACTGTCCTTTCCATCTTATCTGTCACAAGTCCAATCTGGTTGGTCTCACAACCACTCTTCCGGATCTGGTTCTGGGTGTAGATGGAAGCTCTGGAGAAACTGTCTCTGGCATGTCCGTGGAGCACTGCTCCCCGGCTTCTGCAGATTCTGGCTCCCCATTATTGCTCTCAGTTTGGTCCGGAGAGTGTTTCATGGGAACAAGATGCCGACGATTCCGCCTAATTGTCCCATGAGGTCCCTCCACGAGATATGATCGTGGTGTGGAGTGGCTGCCAATAACGGTGCCGCTGGCTCTCTGGTCTGTTATCCACACTTCTTGGCCTGGAGTGAGCCTGTTGAGGCTGCGTGCGCGATGACGAAGGTTATATGACTGTGCCTCTTTAGTCCTCCTCTCCTTTTCCCTCCGGGCGACAACCACACTATCAGGAAGTGCGGGGTCAAGCAGAGAAGGCAGTATTGGCACTGTGGTGCGAAGCCGTCTCCCCATCAAGAGTTGGGCTGGACTATAGCCATTCTGCAGTGGGGTGGCTCTGTAAGCGAGCAGAGCCAAGTGTGGATCAGCAGCTTTCCGCAATAGATTCTTGACAGTCTTAACTGCTCGTTCGGCTTCGCCGTTGCTTTGGGGATATTTCGGGCTGCTTGTGATGTGACGGAAGCCATACACTTTTGCAAATGTCTCAAAAGCTGCCCCTGAAAACTGTGGCCCATTATCTGTTACCAGCTGCTCGGGGATCCCATGACGTGCAAAAATCCCTTTGAGATGATGGATCGCATCCTCTGACCTTGAAGGTGTGAGAGGGGCAATCTCAACAAAGCTTGAGGTATAATCCACAACAAGAAGGTAGGTTTTCCCTCTCAGCATAAACAGATCGGCTCCTAGCTTTTGCCACGGCTGCCCCGGATACTGTGATGGTATCAGTGGTTCTGTGTGGTTTTCTCTCTCTTGGCAACATGTCCGACAGTTAAGGACAAGCTCATTTATCTGCTGGCTTAGCCCTGGCCACCAAACCGACTGTCGTGCCCGCTCTCTGCACTTAACCACTCCCTGGTGACCTTCGTGTAGTCTGGTGAGCACATCATTTCTCATAGTTGCAGGTATAACCAACCTGTCCCCTTTGATTAGCAGACCATCATGTACGGTGAGGAACGCCCGTTCTGCCCAGTACAGTCTTAGCGCTGGTTCGCTGTTGAAATGTGTGGGCCACCCTTCCTCACACAGCTGCATCACGCGAGCACATACACTGTCCCTCTTCAGCTCTTCTCTCAGCTGCTCCAAGAAATTGTTGCTAGCTGGCAGATTGTCCATCAACATGTCCACATAAATATTTGTGCTCTCCAACAACTCCTTGTCTTGAAGTGTTTCTTTTGCTTTCACTGGAGATCGTGAGAGCGTGTCAGCTGTCCACAGGTGTTTGCCTGGTACATGCGAAATCGAGTAGGAATATCGCATGAGGCGCATCCTAAAGCGTTGAATTCTGGGAGGGAGCGCATCCAGAGTTTGTGCCCCCAGCAGACTTAGCAGCGGCTTATGGTCTGTCTCCATTTGAAAGTGTTTGCCAATAAGAAAGTTGCGGAACCGCTCACAAGCTCAGGTCAGACCTAAAGCCTCCTTTTCAACCTGAGCGTATCTCTGTTCTGTTGCAGTGAGGGAGCGTGACGCGTAGGCAACGGGTCTCCACTCCTCATCCCATCTTTGAAGCAACACACCCCCTAAGCCATACGATGATGTGTCCGCTGAAACCTTGCAGTCACGGCTTGGGTCATACATGGCCAACACTGGCGGTGATGTGAGCGCATCTTTCAGGTTCTGAAATGCTCTAGCCTGGTCAATGTCCCATCTCCAGCAGTTTTTCTTAGACAGTAAGTCTCTTAGAGGTTTGTCTCTCTCTGCGAGCTGTGGGATAAACTTTCCAAGCTGGTTAACCATTCCCAGAAAGCTCCTTAACTCACTCACACTTTGCGGCTCCTTCATCTCCCTCACAGCCTGGGTCTTGCTTGGGTCAGGGCTGATACCGCTGGCTGAGAGAACATGCCCTAAAAATGTCACCTGCTGTTTCGCGATGTCGCACTTGTTAATGTTTAGGGTGATGCCAGCTTTTTGGATCCTGCCCAGCACAGCGTGTAGGCGAGAGTCATGCTCCTCCTGCGTTCTGCCCCAGACCAGCACGTCGTCCATGTGGCAAACCACCCCTTCCATACCATCTGTGACCTCTGTGACCATCCTGTTCTGGAAATGCTCCGGTGCTGAAGCAATCCCGAAGGGCAGTCTCTTGAAGTAATAACGCCCAAACGGTGTGATGAAAGTGGTGTATTTGGCTGAGTTTTCCGTCAGAGGTATCTGCCAAAACCCCATGTTAGTGTCCAGCTTGCTGAATATGCTGGCACCAGCCAATCTGCCCAATGTTTCCTCCACCGATGGCAGTATGTACTTCTCTCGACACACAGACTCATTGAGGTGTGTAAGATCGACACATATGCGTACATCTTCTGTCTTCTTCGGTACCACCACCATGCCTGAGCATCAATCAGTTGGCTCCTCAATCCTGCTGATCACCCCTAGTTCTTCCATACGGGCCAGCTCCTGCTTAACTTTGTCCATCAGAGGCAACGGGATTCTCCGTGGCATCTTCAAGGAAAAAGGTTGAGCTCCAGGTTTCAGTTTGATGTCGTAGGGCTGACGTACCTCACCGAGACCACTGCACAGCTTTGAGTAGCACTTTTTAAGTGTCTCTATAGTTATGCTCTCCAGACGAGCCACAAGCTCCAGCTTGCTAATGGCAGGTCTCCCCAGCAAAGCAGTGTGCAGGTGTCTGACAAAGACATCCTCAAGTATTTCTTTGTCACCCTTCCTCAGTGCAAGCTCACTGACACCAACGACATCCAAACAACTCCCCCCGGGACCCAGCAGAGCCTTGGTTGGTTTGTGGAGACTGGGGGGGTGGTTGTGTCTGTAGAGCTCCTTAAACACCTTAAGGGGTAGGACTGTCACATCGGCACCTGTATCAATTTTAAATGACATGTTTTTGTTGTTTATGCTTAAGTCGACAGTCCACGGCTCACCCCCACACTTAACACTGCCCAGGAACAAACCATGTTCATCCTCTTCAACCTCATGCACTGTTTTTGGTGCCCTGCATACACGCCTGTAATGTCCTTTTTTCCCACATGCGTGGCATTTGACTTCATTCGCTGGACAATCCTGCTTTGAATGGGATGGAGCGCCACCACATCTCTGACAGGTTGGCCCTTTTTTGCCGTCTTCTCGGAATCCACGTGTTTTAGCTTGACGACTATCAGTCTGGAGCAGTCTGGTTCTAACAGGCTTACGACTGATTTATGCACTCTATCTACTGACTTAGCATCGCTAGCCTCAGCTCTAGAGTCACCTCGCAAGGAGGATTGTTGTCGCTTTACCTCTTCACTTTGCCTCGCCATGTTGATAGCCCTCTGCAAAGTCAAATCTGGGTCAAGCTGCATGCGTTCTGACAGCCGTTTGTCCGTGAGACCGACAACGAGCCTATCCCGTATCAGCTCATCATGTAGCACTCCATAGTTGCAATGTTCTGCTAGCGCATACAGTGCTGTCACAAAAGCATCCACTGTCTCATTTTCTCCCTGTCGGCGCATATTGAATTTGGCGCGCTCATAGATCACATTTTTCTTCACAATGAAAAAAGCCTGGAAGCCATCACGTACCCCCTCATATGTTGTCCTTTGCTCCGCTGTTAAACTCAGACCGCAAAGCACATCGTCCGCCTCATCTCCCATGCAGTAAATCAACGTGTTGACTTGGTTTTCCTCCGAGCTGACGTTCAAATTACTGGCGAGACGGAATCTCTCGAACCTCCGTATCCATTTGGACCACTCCTGCGGTTTTGAAAAGTCGAAGGATTCCGGTGGCTGGATGCTGAATGTCGCGCTCGGCCCCGCCGGTGCTCTCTGTGCAGTCTCATCCGCCATATTTTCCCCTCGTTTTTTCCGCGAGCTCCGCCAGACACAGGTTCGTTCAGTCGAGGTTATATGGATCAGTACAGGACTTCTGACACCATGTCGTGTTATTCAATTATATGCGGGTCCACTGTACGAGTCATAACCACACTTTATTTTCTTGTTCTTGCTCTGCTCCCACATAACATAACATTCTATACAAAACACACACCGGTCTCGCCCTCTAGCTGCCATCAGCCTAACTACACTGACCGGCTGCATTAACATCTACTGTACAATGCAATTACACCACATTTTCAATAGTTTTAAGTGTTGTTCGACAAGCAAGTGACCAGGACGTCAAACAATAGTCCATATGAGAGATGATTATTGAGTAAAAATAAGTTTTTGCAACATTCATATTTAAATTATTACGTATATGATTAAAATTTCGATTATTAAATTTAAGTACCTGGGACACTTTATTTATGTGACTCTTGAAGGATAATGTTGGGTCTAGAATGACCCCAAGATATTTAAATTCTGGAGCTAATTCAAGCTCTACTCCATCCAGGAATATGTTTGACTGCTTCAAGTTTAAGGGGCGTTTTGAAAAATACATACAGACAGTTTTTGAGGTGTTCAACATTAGGCATGAGTCCTCCAGCCAGCTATGTATTAATGCTAAAGCAGCTGTAAGATCTTTTGCCACCTGCTGGACACTATTTGCTTGCGTATATATAACTGCATCATCCGCATACATTTGAGTAAATATATTTGGACAGACTTCAGGTAAGTTATTGATAAAAAGAGAGAACAATAAGGGCCCAAGAACAGATCCTTGAGGAACCCCTGTATCACAGTCTAAATATGGAGATTTAACCCCGTCCAACACCACACACTGTTTCCTGTGTGAGAGATATGAGGCAAACCACTGAAGAGCCTGACTGGAGATATTAAACTGAGTCAATCTGGACAACAATATCTGATGGTTTACAGAGTCGAAAGCCTTCTTCAGATCTAAAAATACAGCTCCAACACAGGGACTCTTGTCCAGCAAGCTCTTCAAGTTCTCCACTAACATACACAGGGCAGTATCTGTGGAGTGATGTGCCCGAAAGCCAAACTGCAATGGATGTAATGAGGGTTGGGTGTTTTTTTTAGGTGAGCAGTGAGGAGTTTAACCACCCACTTCTCAGCTATTTTAGATACGACCGGGAGTATGCTTATGGGGCGATAATTAGCAATGTCAGTCTTCACACCTGCTTTGAGAATTGGTGTAACTGCAGCAATTTTCCAATCTGTTGGAACAATGGAGTGTTTGAAAGACATATTCAAAACATGAGTTGCTGGACGTACAAGCAAATCCATATGTTCCTTTAGGAAGTTTGTGTTAATACCATATACATCAAGTGCTTTTGATTGTTTTAAACCTGTAATTAGTTTAGCAACTTCAGTGTCTGAAATATGAGTGATGGTGAACAAATTTTGACCAACATCATTCACATTATCAGACCATACGACTGAGTCAAAGCCCTGACTGATCTCCTTAACAGATGAAATAAAGAAAGTGTTTAAGTTACTGACAATAGATAGAGGCTCTCTAACAATAGAGTTATTTACATAAAGTTCAATTGTATTTTTACTTTTGTTTGAATGACGGCCAAGTAATTTATTTAAGTGTTGCCAGATAATTTTACCATTACCTTTGGCTCTTTCAGATATATTTATAAAATGTTTTGCTTTGGCCTGTCTCAAACTTCTTGTTATTTTGTTCCGCATTGAAGTAAATCTCTGTCTATCCAGAGTTAGACCTGTAGATGTAGACATACTGCAGATGTACATTCTTATTAGTCTTATTAACTGTGCATAATCTAAATATTTAGCCAGACTTGTCAAGAACATAGAGTCCTGTACATTTGAATCAATCTCCAAAATATTGGAAAAAAAGTTGGGAAAAAAGTTATGAAAAAGTACTGAAGGGCTATCGTGTTCATGATCAGAGGATAGTACAGCTGCTCTCATATTTCTTTTTTAGAGCCTCTATTTCTTCCTCATGCTTTTTCTTCAAGTCCTTAATTTGGTCTTTGAGAGATTTTTCTTTGTAACTGGAGAGTTCATCCAACTGTTTGTAATCTTTACTGTGTCTCCCGTCTGTTTGCTGCATTTCTCTCTCATGTTGTTGTTTCAGTTCTTTTATTTCCTCCATGTGTTTTTCTACCAGAGCTGTAAAGTCTTTGGTGTATTTCTGTCTGAACTCGTTGAACTCTTCAGCCTGTTTTCGGGCTTCTTCTTCATATTTCGTCTTCATTTCTTGCAGTTTTTTCTTATAGTTTTCTTCCAGTTCTTTCCGCTCTTTCTCCTCTTGATCTCTTCTCCTTCGATCCTCTTCTTTTCTCTTGTTTACATATTTTTCTCTTTCCTGGTCGTATTCTTCTTGCAGTTTTCTAAGTTTTGCTTGTTTCTCTTCGTTTTCTTGATGTCGTTTGTCCCACCACTCACTCCTTTCCTTTTCCCACTTCTCTCGTTGGTTTCTCATCTCCTCTCTGCTTTGTTCCAGCTGTCGGTCAGTTATTTCCTTTTCCTTTGATTCTGCCTTTAGTTTTTTCTCCAGATCTATACGCTTTTGTTCCAACTCTTGTTGTTGAAGTTTATCTTGTTTTTTCCTTTGGCGGTCCTCTGCTTCTCGCCTTTCCTGTTCTCTTTTTCTCTGTTCACGTTCATCCTCCATTTTTTTAAGTTGTTTTTCTATCAGTTCTCTCTGCTGTTCAGTTTCAGCTCTCTGTTCTTCCATTCTTTCTTCCATTGCTTTTATTTGTTCCTCATGTTTTTGTTCAAGCTCTTCTTTCTGTCTCTTCATCTCCTCTTCCTTCTCTTTTAGGATCCTCTCCACTTCCTTCGTTATTGCCACCTCAGCCTCTTGGAACATCTCATTGGTGTAGCAGTTGCCTCCATTTTTGTCCACCATTACCTCAATCTTTGTCAGCAGCTCACTGACCTGAGCCCGATTCTTTGCATCATTATTATTAAAGACATGATATCTCTCTCCACAATCATGAATGAGTTTTTGTACAAATTCATCACAATCATCTTCTTTGTAACTCTCAAATGTTTGACCTTTCAGTTCATCTTTCCTGGTAAATGTAACGATGATGAAATCTTGTGAATTTTTCCCAAAGTATTTCTTGATCAGTTCAACAGTTTCTTTTTCTTCCTTTGTAAACCGGCCGATTGATAGCACCAGTAAGATCACATGAGGTCCAGGAGCCAACATGGTGATGCATTTAACGAGCTCTTGTCCAACTTCATCATTGGACAGAGTCGTGTCAAACAGACCGGGGGTGTCGACCACAACAACAGGACGTCCATCAACCTCTTCTTCTTCTTTCTCACAGAACTTTGTCACAGACTTCCCGCTGGGCTTAGATTTAAAATGTTCTTTCCCCAGAATGGTGTTTCCAGTTGCACTCTTCCCACTGCCAGTCTTCCCAATCAGAACCATCCTGAGACATTCCCTGTTCTGATTTCTATCATCAACACACATGGCCCTTTCTTTTCTTAAATCCAGCATTTCAGCTTTAAGTCTTGTGTTAATGTTTTTCTGTTCTACCACTCTCTTCATCTGAGCTAATATGAACATGTCTTTTGTGAAGGATTTGGGTCCTTTATCTCTCACCTTTTCAACAGCCTGGACCAGCTGTGGGATCTGCTGTTTGTCATTAATGTTGAGAGCAACAGATCCTCCTCCACAGCTCTCACAGAGCTCCTGGATGTCCTTCTTGTCTTTTAGAAAGTTAACAACAGCTGGATCTGTAGGATCTGAGTCCACGGTGAACAGAATCATGGTGAAGTCATTGACTCGAGAGCTGAATGTGTTCTGGATGGTCTTTAACTCTCCCTTGTCTTCATCAGTGAGGGGAGCCACAGGTAGGACCAGGATGAAGGCATGGACACCCTCAGGATCACAGAGGGAGATACACCTGAGTGATTCCTCCATCACTGCCTCCAGAGGTTTTCCATACAAGGCAGGCATCTCCATCAGGGAAACCCAACATCCACACACCTCTCCCTGTTTAACATACTCTGATGAGTCTGAATGAACCTCTGTCTGACCTAAAATGGCCTTGGCTGCTGAAGTCTTCCCTGCTCCTCTCCTCCCACACAGAACCAGGTTTAGCACTGGCTTGATGAGTTCAGACGTCAGTTGTGTGGTCTCTTCAGCGAGTGTGAGGAATTTTCCTTTATTTTCATTCACAATGTCCTCAATCTTCGCCATTAACTGTTTGTGGTCTTTCTCAAACATGTTGTAGAGTCTTCCTCCACAGTCCCAGAGGAGTTCATTCACACAGGAACTCGTTTGACTGTCATGTGAGTTGATGACCATCGAGTGTTTAAAGGCATTTTTATCAAACAAACTCAGGATGACCTTCAAAGTTCTTCTGTTCTCTTCAGTGAAATCAGAAGGTTTCACTAACAGCAGCAAAACATTTGGTCCAGGAAGGGAAAGAGTCACACAGCTTCTCATCTCTTCAATAATTGCTTTCACAGTCATACGAAACATGTCTGGGGTTTTCACCACTGTTACTAGTTCGCTTTTCCATTCTCCGTGAGCCACCTCACATTGCTTGTTCAGGTTGAATTTAAAGAATGGAAACTGGTTTTTCTGCATGATGAATTGGCAGAGCGTTTTCTTTTTGTCCTCACTTTTTCCAAATATCACAATTTTGAGTCCAGGTGCTGTAAATTAACAAAAATACTAAGATTAAGATACCAGCAAGGACGTTATACAGTATATATATATATTTTTTTTTCTCTTATGCACCTGTCATCAAATCAAGTGTGCAGAGTTTCCTAAATTTGTTGTTTGAAAAAATGAAGTGAAGAAAATACCAGGAAGCCAGGAAACATAGAAGAGAATAAATCAGCAAAGATAAAACAAAAGGGGTTAACAAAAGCACAGAGGACAAAGCACCACCAAGGTAAGACAGAATGTAAGTAAACAGATGGCAGAATCACTTATATATGAACTTAACATGGAAACAAAAATGCAGTCTTGATATATAGAAGTAAATAAACATAGAGACAAGACTAGGGTAGACATGGGAAGATAAGGGAGCCAAAAATACAAGGAAATATAATATAAACTGAAACCAGGAAAACCAAACCTGGGAAACATAAATAAACAGAAACCCCAGGAAATACTGACAAGAGACAAAACTTAAAATACTGGGTCCTAGACCCAGGGATCATGACATAAACAATAACTTACCAATTTCCTTTGTTGGACCAAATGGAAAGGTTAATGTTTTTTCTTGTTTGAGGTTTTCCTGCTCAGAAGTCAGACCTGCTGCTGCATCTTCAAATACATCCCAGACCAGGTGTCCATTGTTCTCTTTTGCAATTTGAACCAAGCGTGTTAGCAGCTCTGCACGTTCAAGGTTCTTCAGCGTCAAATGTCTGTATTTGCATTTTCTGATAAAGTCCTTTAAGGGTTGATCTTCTTTCATGAAAGCTGAGCTCTTCTCTCTGGGAGTTGATTTCAGAACCAATGAATGATCAAATGATTGATCACTGAATTCTTCAAGGACTTTGCAGAGCCTCTGTTTTTGCTCCTCAGTGAAGTCTTCAGGCTGTAGAACCGACAGGAACACGTGAGGTCCAGGAGCAGAGAGCCCCACACAGGTTTCTACATGCTTCTTCAGTTTGGCATCAGAAATATTGGGAAGCAACAGGTCTGGTGTGTTAATGACAACTATTCGTTTTTCCTTGAAGGGTGTACTGAATTCCACACAGCAGTCTGCTGCTTTTTCAGTACAGAACTTCTCCTGTCTCAGTATCATGTTCCCCACTGCTCTCATCTCTGACCATTTGTTCCCCAGCAGAACCACCCTCAACTCGGACACTGGGAAGAAAAGTAAATCACTTATTTCCAGACAATTAACTGAAGAGAATCAGAACAGGAAATTAATTAATTTATCTATAAAGCACTTTAACATAAAGCCAGGGTTCACAAAGTTTTGTACATATACAAATAGCATGAATAAACAAAGAGAGGAGAAGAGTTGTAAACTCAGAAAGACAAGAAGCCTGCCTAATATGCAAGGGCAGATCATTCCACAACAGGGATATTTTTCTTCCACACACATCTATAAAAATACACATAAAATAACAGATACATTATCACACACAGTCATTTAGGTAGAAGCACATATACGGACACAGAAGAACAGATACAGAGACCTGCACCCCGACTCGCATGCACATGTAACACACACCAAGCTACATGCCTACATGCAGCCCCAAAACTAGACACTCTTCAGACACACGAGTTACACATATGCCTACATTCACGTATAAATTTCAATTTAGAAACAGTGTCCACATGTGGATTTGGTATCAGTGTTTAGGGACAGGTTAATGCACAATGTTAGTACAGTTTCAGAGAGTATGTGAGATATGTGTGACCTGTGACCACTGGGGGTTCTATGTGCTCATGCTGGCGACCAAGTGTTTACATCAGTGCAAAGAAAGTAAATGGTAATGGTAAATGGCCTGTATTTGTATAGCGCTTTTACTAGTCCCCCCTAGGGACCCCAAAGCGCTTTACACACCCAGTCATACACCCATTCACACACACATTCACGTATTACCAGATATGCAACTGGGCCATATATAAGTTGATGCTGGCAAATGTTTCTTTGCTATTCTTCACAGCCTGCAGAAAGAAACCGGTGTGCATAACAGGCATATCAAACTGACTGGGAAGTTATAACTATAGTGTAAATGCCATGGATACATTAAACATGCATCATTACAAAAACTTACATGTTAGATATTAATTGAAAGGTTATTTCTCCCCTTAAGAGTGGCTCAAGAGTTGGCAGTTCGCCTTGTAATCAGAAGGGTGCCGGTTCGAGCCCCGGCTTGGTCAGTCTCGGTCGTTGTGTCCTTGGGCAAGACACTTCACCCGTTGCCTACTGGTGGCGGTCAGAGGGCCCAGTGGCGCCAGTGTCTGGCAGCCTCGCCTCTGTCAGTGCGCCCCAGGGTGGCTGTGGCTACAATGTAGCTGCCATCACCAGTGTGTGAATGTGTGTGTGAATGGGTGGGTGACTGGATGTGTAAAGCGCTTTGGGGTCCTTAGGGACTAGTAAAGCGCTATACAAATACAGGCCATTTACCATTTAAGTCAGGTAAATCTCGCAATAAAAGCATTCATTTCACTACACAGTTGTTTTAATACCAACGATAAAAACATTACATGGTACACCTCCATCACACATAGATATACATTTTACACAGACTTACTGTCAGGTGGCAGGAATTCATAGCTGGAACTGCGTGTCAGTGGTTTCATATCATCTGTGAGCACAAGGACAAAGACACATTTTTAGCAATGATTTTTAAATTATGATTTAAACACCAACTATGGGGGATTAATACTGCTTGTGTGGTGGAGCAGCACCAAAGCAGAAGCTGGAATATTTTCTCATTGCTCCTGATTTGATCACTAAAACCCTTTTCCTGTCAGGGATCTGGGTCTGAGTGACCTAGAATCCCTGAACAGTTGTGGACTTATTATATTATATGTGTGTTCTGCACTGCTGATGTTCCTGTGTTCCATGTTTGTGTATTGGCAGGTGTGTGTGTGCGATCGTGACAGGCACCTTCAGGCCTGGTGGGTGTGGCCCTGCCAGCTGACCGGTCACACCCAAGGATCCTCACACACACCTGGCGCTGATCAAGCCTCGTCGGAGGAGCTACAAAGCAGTGTGGCTGAGAGCTCCTCGACGCTGGATCGTTGAGTAACTACCTGTCCGAAAGTCTCCTTATATTTCAGTTGCATCGTTATAAGTGCAATGGTCATGTCTGCCAATAAGTTCCACTTTGTTCTAGTTTGGAAGGTTCTAGTTTGGAATTATTTGGCTTGGGCGGCCTGGGCAAGGAAAATTTGGCTGCCCTTGTAGAAGCTCTAGCCGCCTGGTTTTTCACGCATTGGCGGCCGGCTTTTCCGTCGATGCTTGCTGCACAACTGTTTGATCCTCCATTACAGAAGAGATGTCGTCCTCACCATCATCACCCCATCACACCTCAACCCACTCCAGCGGCTTCAGCTGAGCCAGCCGCCGATGGTCCGACAGTGTTCATCACCGCTGTGAGTAAACCTGACTCAATTGTTTCACTAGATCCTGTCATTAAGAATCTAAACGCAGATGAACAGGATGGGACAGTTTCGTTTAACGCGGCCCCGCCTCCACTGAAGAGACGGCGCCCGCACCGTTGTCATACCACCTTTCCACTTACTCCACTGGCTTTTGAAGAACTAGTTGACTCTGGGCTAGCCGCACAAGGAGCCGCAGTGAGTAAAACAGAATCTGTTGGTGGTGAAAAAGTTTCTGCTGGAAAACAAAAAGTAGAGACAGTTTCATCTGAACCCAAGGACCGCGCCCAGTCGGTGAATGGTAAAACAAGGCCCAGAATGGGGAATAAGCTTAAAAATTCTGATTGGCCAGAAGATGAACATGAACTGACAACTAATTCTGGGTCATTAATTAGTGTAGAGAGTATTGAAAACCGTTTTCCTTGCTCCCCATCTGAGGATGAAGCCTTAATTTTAGAGGCTGTTAACCCTGAGTCATTGGACTATGAAAGTGTAAATCTAAAAACTGTTTTTGTGGCTGCTGATCAGAGAGAGTCCATTGCTAGACAGCGACCGAGTTAGAGTTTTTTTCAGCTCAGCATGTAACTCAGTCTGCTGCCCCACTACCTGTAGCTCAGTCCTTAGTTCAGTCAGCCACTCATTTACACACTCAGCCAGAGGCCGATACACCTGCTTGTCCCACATCAGTCCCCGCTCGAAGGTCAGAGGGACTGCTTCAGTTGTCATCTGTTCCACCATCCACATCCACTACTCTGCCACTACATCCACCGCCTGCAGCTGCCGTATCACCTTCATCACCTTTGGCTCGACCATCTGTAGCTGCAGCTCTGTCGGAGGGGCCCGCTCCACCAGTGGCAGAGCTCAGCGAGCGGGAGGAGCCCTCACTCCCGGCAGAGGAGCTCAGCGAGCGGGAGGGACCGGCTCCACCAAAGCTGGAGGTCTGTGTGCCGGAGGGACCTCCACGTCCAGCGTGCCCTCCACGTCCAGCGCGCCCTCCACACCCACGTCCTGCACGACCAGCACATCGGCGATCATGTGCCATTCTACATTGTGGCTCACCGGAGCTGCAATGCCGCTGGCGCCGCCGCCAGACCTGTGGCAGGCCCCCTGAGCTGCAACAACGTTGCCACCGAACCCATGGCTGCCGCCAGATCTGTGTTACTGTGGTCACTAGACCCGAGGTAGGCCGCCTGAATGTTGTTTGGGGGACTGTTGTGACGCTGCTGGAGGCGCAGCTGGGGTTTTGCAATGTTTTGGACTGGGACTCTGCTTGCCGGACGATTTTTGTTTCGGATCTTCTTTTACTGCTGGTTCAGTGAATTTTGGTTGGTGCAATGAAACCTGCAGCTTCAGAATCTGTGAGATGTCGGCTTTTATCCCCGATGGCGTGTCCGTGTACGTGCAGTCGGGTAAACAATCTGCACTTTGTGTTAACATCTTTGTGCGGAATCTGTTTTCCAGCCCTCATTTTCTGTTTTAGCTGTTTGGTGGTTTTTGAAATAGTTTTGTGAGCTTTAACCTGAGATTCTGACGTTTCTGGTGTAACCGAGCACTCGTGAGTGATTCCTGGAGGTTGATGGCAGTCCCTACGTAAATTATTGTTAAAGTCCCAGTCATATCCATCTGTTACTCCCTGACAACCCCTGTTGCTATGAAAACATGTATTTTCCCCAATCAGCTGGGAAAAACCTCCTTCAGAGGTTCAGCTTTGGACACTAGCATATTGCTACCACTATGGTTGATCAGAAAGTTCTAGATCAACAATCAAGTACAAGCAGGAGGTTACTTAGAGGCATGGTATGACAAGTTTCATGAATATATTTTTGTTTTTGGCAGGCCTTTTACCTCCTTACCATCAGAGTGAGAACAAACAGAACCCTATAATTTTAGAAGACTCTGCTTAACCTTCCAATTATTTGATTACCGCTCAGTCGAAAGGGATATTTAGTCAAATGTACTAGATGTCAGTACTGTGTTAACTTTAAAGAGATGGAAATACCAAGATGGTGGATGCGTTAGTGATGCAAGTTGATGTTATACTAATTTTATGCTTTGCACAGCTTTTAGTAGTGCTGTTTGGTTTCTTTGGTTTGGTTAAGACCCTTATGAATAGAACATCGAGGGAACAGTTTACCCTGCCCGGGATAGGGTTACCGGGGCCACCAGGCTGAAGAAGGAGTCCTATTGGGCTTGGTTATCCTGTTGGATTCCAGAGGCAGCCGACAGGTATCGACAGGCCAAGCGGAATGCGGCCCGGGCAGTGGCTGAAGCAAAAACTCGGGTGTGGGAGGAGTTCGGAGAGGCCATGGAAAAAGACTTTCAGACTGCCTCGAAGAGATTCTGGCAAACCGTCAGACGTCTCAGGAGGGGAAAGCGGTGCTCTACCTGCACTGTGTATAGTGCTGGCGAAGCGCTGCTGACGTCGACTGAGAAAATTGTCAGGCGGTGGAAGGAATACTTCGAGGACCTCCTTAATCCCACTGACACGTCTTCCGAGGAGGAAGCAGAGTCTGGGGATGAGGGGAATGACCCGCCAATTTCCGGGGGCGAGGTCACTGAGGCAGTTAAACAACTCCTTGGTGGCAGAGCCCCTGGTGTTGATGAGGTCCGCCCCAAGTTCCTGAAGGCTCTGGACGTTGTAGGGCTGTCCTAGTTGACACGCCTCTGCAATGTTGCGTGGAGATCAGGGGCAGTACCCGTGGACTGGCAGACCGGGGTGGTGGTCCCCATCTTTAAGAAGGGGGACTGGAGGGTGTGTTCCAACTACAGGGGGATCACACTCCTCAGCCTCCCTGGGAAAGTCTATGTCAGGGTGCTGGAAAGGAGAGTTCGTCCGCTAGTCGAACCTTTGATACAGGAGGAACAATGCAGTTTTCGTCCTGGTCACGGAACGCCGGACCAGCTCTTTATCCTCTCGAGGATACTTGAGGGTGCATGGGAGTTTGCCCAACCAGTCTACATGTGTTTTGTGGACTTGGAGAAGGCATTCGACCGTGTCCCTCGGGGTGTCCTGTGGGAGGTGTTGCGGGAGTATGGGGTGTCTGGCCCATTGCTACGGGCCATTCGATCCCTATACAACCGTTGCAAGAGCTTGGTTCGCATTGCCGGCAATAAGTCGGACTCGTTCCCGGTGGGTGATGGACTCCGCCAGGGCTGCCCTTTGTCACCGGTTCTGTTCATAATTTTTATGGACAGGATTTCTAGGCGCAGCCAAGTGGCGGAGGGCTTTCGCTTTGGTGGCCTCAGAATCTATCTCTGATTTTTGCGGATGATGTGGTTCTGTTGGCTTCATCAGGTGAGGGCCTCCAGCTCGCACTGGAACGGTTCGCAGCCGAGTGTGAAGCAGCGGGAATGAGGATCAGCACCTCCAAATCTGAGGCCATGGTTCTCAGCCGGAAAAGGGTGGAGTGCCCACTCCGGGTCGGGGATGAGTTCCTGCCCCAAGTGGAGGAGTTCAAGTATCTCGGGGTCTTGTTCGCGAGTGCTGGGAGAAGGGAGCCGGAGATCGACAGACGGATTGGGGCTGCAGCTGCAGTAATGCAGACGCTGCACCGGTCCGTCGTGGTGAAGAGGGAGCTGAGTGTAAAAGCGAAGCTCTCAATTTACCGGTCGATCTACGTCCCTACCCTCACCTATGGCCACGAGCTGTGGGTATAACCGAAAGAACGAGATTGCGGATACAAGCAGCAGAAATGAGCTTCCTCCGAAGGGTGGCTGGCCTCTCCCTTAGAGATAGGGTGAGAAGTTCGGCCATCCAGGAGGGGCTCAGAGTAGAGCCGCTGCTGCTCCACATCGAAAGGAGCCAGCTGAGGTGGTTCGGGCATCTGACAAGGATGCCTCCTGGGCGCCTCCTGGGTGAGGTGTTCCAGGCATGTCCCACCGGGAGGAGGCCCCGCGGCAGACCCAGGACACGCTGGAGAGATTATATCTCTCGGCTGGCCTGGGAACGCCTTGGTGTTCCCCCGGATAAGCTGGAGGAGGTGGCTGGGGAGAGGGAGGTCTGGGCCTCTTTGCTTAGGCTGCTGCCCCCGCGACCCAGCCTCGGATAAAGCGGAGGAAGATGGATGGATGGATGGATGGATGTTTGGTTTGGTTTTTAACTGTAATTATTTGATGTACAGAAAATAAATCATCCATTCACTGATCCACCTAACCCCATCCATCCACCAAACCAGCTGTTAGAAATAAATCTTTTAGAACAACCTTCTAAAACCTGTGTTTACATGTGCACACCATCAAATGTTCTGTGAGCTTATGTATCCACCTTCAGTCTGATTTATTTTTTAAATAATGCTTTGGGGTTTTTTTGTTTGTTTTTGTTTGTTTGTTTGTTTTTTCTTTTTTTTTGCCTGTCCCATTTGGTTCTTTAGCCGTCAGAATTGTTGTCTGAAGACCAACAAGGATACCCAATGGATTTATTTTGCCAAATGGATCATCATGGCATTGCCGTATTGGTCCATTTGATCGACCTTTGTTTTTATTATTTATTTTATTTTATTTTCAGTTGTTACAGACGGGACAGACATGAGTGAGGGATAGGAAAGGGAGAAAGAAAGAGGAAGGAAAAGAAAAACAGAAGGGGAGAGGGACAGTGAGAAAGGGGGGAAGAAAAAATATCTCCGGGATCACCTGTTGAGAGAAAAAGAATAGAAAACAAGCAAAAAAAAACAGAGCAACATACTAAACACAACACCATCGCATTAATTTAGCTAAGTGTAAACAGCAGTAAATACTAAATATTGAATGTTGTTGTGCAGCACGCAGGACAGACAGCGCACAATGTGCTTTGAAGTAGCAGCCAAGAAAGGTGTGATTTAAGTCTACGAACAGTGAACACCCGTGTGCACATCTGTGTGGATCGGCACGCTTGTATTCAAATGGTTTCCCCATGTAATGGTCTGCAAGAGGATATAGAGAGCCTTAGCCCTGTCCCCCAGGGCATGAAGCAGGCATGAAGGAGATCCAGGCCCCAAACATCCAGAGGCCCCAGAGTGCAAGAGCCCAAGGAGGACCACCGGAGGGGCATCCGTGCCACCTTCATGGGAAGGGCTGAGGATCCCCAGGTCACCCAGTAGCCACCGGGCAGAAACTAGAGGGGGCTGCACCGGCATGCCCGCCGGCTCCGCCGGCAGCCAGCTGTGCCAGAGTGAACCGAGCCGCAGGCCCAGAGGCCGGAGGCCCGAGGGCCTCCCGCGCCCCGGAAGAGGCCTGACCGAGCAACAGGCGCCAGGCCCCGCCAAGTAGCCACCGGGAGTGAGCTGGTACATACCTGAGCGCCCAGCCCCGGACACCAAGAACCACCAATGCACCGACCCCTGAGGGCATCAGTCACCGGCAGGGAGTGTGGTGAGGGGAGATAGGCCTCCACACTTGGAGGGCCTGGGAGTTCCCAGAGAGGTGGAGTCTAAGACCCGACCTGACATATAGACACAGACAAACAGGCACACACAGACACAGACATGCATTCCCACCCTCATGCACACATATACAAACACTCAGCACTCACCCAACGTAGGGATAAACATAAATGGACATGTACACACAATCACACTCCCCAAACATACTCTATACCCCGGGTCCAGGTACCCTCACCCCCAGAGGGGGAAACGGCACCCAGACCCAAGAGATGTTACCCTTCCCTCCGGGGTGGGGGCAAGCAGACCGTCCCAGGCTCCGCAGCAGCAGGGAGGCCAATCGGACAGCCAACATCTCCTCCCAGCCCCCCCCCCCCTCCCCTCCGCCCCGATGGCTAGTAGAGAACGGGGGTGTGTTAAGACCCCATACCTCCCTCCTCCCGCTCATGTGTAGTGTTGCTGTGTGTTGCTCTAAAGTGCATTTAAAACAAGGGAGAGCATGGTGCTGCTGCCAGTGAGCAGCAGGTGTTAGCACGGCCCCTCCCGAGAATCCTCAATGTCTACATGGATTTAAAATTGAGAGGTGGGCACCGGCCCCAGAGGTAGGTTTGAATACACAGACCGTCTACTGGACGCCGTTAACGTGCCCACCCTCAAGGCCCTATATATATATATATGTGTGTGTTATGAGAGTGTAAGTAATGTGGATGTCTAAGTTGTGAGATAAAATTTAGGCACAGGTGGCCAGAAGAGGACCCTGGTGACACACCTGCACCCCAAGGCCCTACCTGTGTGGGTGGGTGTGGTGGAGCGGGAAGAGGGAGGTAGCCGGGGATGGGGAGGAAAAGAAGGGAGGGGAGGATGCCCCTCCCTAGGGCCAGCTCCTCCGCTGACCCCAGTAGGCACCCCCGTCCTCTGGTACCCACCAAGGCAAGGGAGCCCAGGCCCATCCAGACCGGGGCCTACGGCAGCAGCACCGCCAAGCCCCACAGGACCCGGGGAAGCCCACCCTACCCCACCGCAGAGGAAACTGTACCCACCCCAACATTCAATCATCTCCCAGACTACACAAGACAACAGACACCCAGGTTAAGTTTATTCTCCACCTCTCCTATGTCTCTCCCACCCAAATAATGCTTTGTTACAAGGATTTAAAGAATGACTGGACTTACCAGTTCCTGCAGTTGCCATTGTGTGACCTTCATCCCTAAAAAGATTTTTAAAAAAGAATTATTAATAACATAATTAGCAAGTTTTAAAACAACAAAAGGGAACTTTTACTTATGTCAGTGTTCTGTGATGTGGACAACCTATGAAGCTATGTCCTCTGACTTTTCACTATTTTCACAGAATTTAAAACACATACAGACACACAACCATTCACAGATATAGTATGCACACACACATGCGTATAGTACACACATATAGTACTGTATGTGCACACAGATGGATGTAGTTAGTCAAGTTCAGTGTCAGCTGACAAGCCAAATGAAAACCAGTGTTTCACAGACTGCTCATTAAAATGTTCTGCAGCTACATTGGTTGAAATTCAGTTTTTTTTAACATAAGAGTGCTGTAATAAAGCTGTAAGCAAGGGAAATCGGGAGGAAACACCTTTTCACACTACTGTATCTGTAACTCTCTGAATTCACCAGAGAAAACATAAGGTGAAGAGTATGGGCTCAAATTGTGGTCATAAATATTTTGTTCTTGTAAATCAGGATATGTGTGTGTAAAAAGAATTTTGTGTGTATGTAAAAAAAGATTTGTGTGTGGACTTAGCCAAAAAATATGTGTGAAACTCTGCACTCAACTTTCAAGTTACAATTATGAATTTTGACCCTATTTTTCTTCCTTTCATCTGATTGGCCAATGTCATATCAATCACAAATTTAACTATCCAATCAGAGAACAGATGGGTTTGGCTATTGGAGGGGTGCTTTATGTAGCTTCAGGTCCTTGAAGGGAATAAATGCCCTTTTGCATGCCAGCTCAGCATTTTCCTTCATCACCAGGAAGGAAAACAGTCTGTGGTGGTCTCAGTTTGGTGATTTTTCTGTCACAGGTTTATGTGCTTAATGCGGGGACCTGCAGAGCCTTTTCAACAGCGCTGCGGACCTCTGGGGGGTGGGGGGAGGGGATACATGTTTTTATTTAACATTTGAAGAACCAGCAAAAAAAACAGAAACTCTTGTAGAGGACATAAAGTCAGAGATAGAAATGACAAGGAGCGGGTGCATCTAGTACAGGTAGAGCTGCTGCAAAACCCCACAGAGCTCAGCAGCCAGCGCAACACATTCTGGATCCTTGGCTTCTAGTTAGCATTAGCAGCACATCCTGCGTCTGATGTCAAAGGACTTTTATGCTGCGCACTGTGACTCACAGCCATGGTCCCGGGTCAGCCCTGACTTTGTGTTAAACTAATCATAAAGTAATAATGGTATTTCTAACCACTGATATACCACAACTTTATCCTTTCAACAGCTGCTGAAAGTTAGGAGATCTAGCATCTCTCGGATATTTATATAGAGATCCTCCAGCTTCAAACTGTATTACCCTTCAAGGACCTGCAGTTCAAAAAAAGCGCCCCTCCGACAGCCAAACCCATCTGTTCTCTGATTGACATGACATTGGCCAATCAGATGAAAGGAAGAAAAATAGGGTCAGAGTTTCACATGTATTTTTTGGCTACGTCCACACACAAATCTTTTTTACGCACACACAAATTCTTTTTAAACATATAAATCCTGATTTACAAGTACAAAATATTTATGACCACAATTTGAGCCCATAGAAGAGATGGCAACAAAGTTAGAGAGCAAGCAACTATCCAAAAGGAAGAATGAAAATGAGACTTACAGGAGACTTGCACACTTGCCCATCCTTGTAAGCAGCATGTAAGTGTGCAAGCTCCAGAGATGCCATAATGACAAATATGAAATGCCTGCATATACGGGTAAAGTTCAGGGGCAATGAAGATACAGTGTACTCAATTCTCAAATTAGAAGTTCTAGCAGTTCCTGAAAATAACAAATAAGAATATTAAATAAATCAAATGGAAATATTAGTACTAAAGTGGACACGAATTTTGGGTGTGCTAAATAGGAACCAATGAAGATGGACAGGCCGACGACTTCTTAAATTCAGTCTGACTTTTGATCTCTTTGCTCTAGGGGAGACTGGGAATAGTTGTAACATTTTTGACATTTCTGTCTGTAAATTGGAGCTCTTTAAGGTAGTGGATTCAAAATGTAATGCAAAGTATTTACATGTCTCGGCTATTAAATAGTGCAGCTATTTTCTCTGCAGCACAATTACTCATTGCATGGTATGGTCTCAAATACAAAGAGTGAAATGTTACAATTAACCCCATAGCCTGGGTTAGTTGTAACATATCATGGGGTGAAATGTAACACAATGAAATAAGGGTACTAACAAAACATTAACATGTAATCTTTTTTTTATTCAACACATGAATGCACTTTTGAAAGCACTTTGAATCACCTTGTTGTTGAATTGTGCTATACAAATAAACTTGCCTTGCCTTGCCTTTTGTGCCATTTATGGAATTTTCTGCAACTGAATATTTCATTAATTTTGGTTGGTCTTCCTTGAGTTTGGCCTCATTGGCTCAGTGGGCATTATAACCTACAACTCTTGCACCAATTTTGAACATAACAATGAAGCTGAAAAAGTGTAGTTGTTCACCAGCATCACAATTCCATTACTTTTTATCATGGCTTACCTTGGTGTGGTTTGCTAAGTGCTTCAGAAAGATGCAGAAATCTGTTTCTTGCACCCATCCTGATTTATTTCCACTACCAATACTTCCTACTGGTCCATCTCTGACACAGTGGTCTGCATAATGTATGTGTGGGAACACAAACAGTGGAGGAATTGTGTTGCCAATGGCATTAACCGCATATACAAAAGTGACCAGTGAACCTCTCTGCTGATATCATTGCCCCAGCTTGTTTACTATAAGTTAAAGTAATAGTGGGGTAAGTTGTAACATCTGCATTATTGTTACAACTAACCCAGACTGTTGCTGTTACAACTGACCCAGACTCCTATAGCCATGAACTAGCTAACATTACAGCCAACGGCTAAAACATTAGCACTAAAGACCTACACAGAGTATATCCCCATAGACATACAAATAACATAATTTAAGTTTAATGCGTTTAACTGCAAAGCAGATAATGCTATTAGAAATTCAAATAAAGTAAAAAAAAAAAAAAAAAACAACAACTTTCCACTGTGGTGCAGTAGTAATCTTGGAAACAAATATATGTCAGTCAAATATGCACGCAGACGTGCCCGAGTGGGTAAAACTACACCTCTACACCATTTCCGTGTCAAATCCGCATTTATCTGAACTCAAACTAAACCTGAAGTCATAAAGACGTCTTAAAATCAGGAGTTCAGTGAGATAGAGAAGCCTATTTCTGTCTCTTAGTTTAACAAAGCTGTTTGCAGCACATGCACAGTTTTATCAGCAAAAATGACTTGAACACAAACTCACCCGAGACTCTTCGGTCATGAGACTAATTTGTCCTCTTGTGCGGCCAATAATCAATTATTATTCAACTCAATCAATATGCACTGACTTCATCCAGCTTTTCGTCTATATTTCTTTTTCGTTTTGAAACGTTCAGCTTGATTTGATTTGAAAGTGGAATTTATTACTGCGCCACCAACACTAATGAAAGTGAAAGTATTCAACTGACCGGGGGTGCGTTCCAATTTGCTTCGGAAGGTTCCTACTGAGAGACGTGACGCGGAAGTACCTGCGCGGTGGCCACAGTAAGAGCTGTTCCAAACACTAAGGAAAGGAGCTTCAGTACTTCCTTTATTGCTTCCTGTAGCGTAGGATACAAGGGGACATCCTTTATGAAAAGGGATGAGAAAATGCTGTTCCATAATTCATTGCGATGGATCATCTGACTATTTATGAAAACCAGCGACATCAGTTGCCCAGATCATGTAAATGTTCATTGTAACTGCATTTTCTGTTTCACCCATAAGCTGCTGAACTCTGTGGAATAAAAACTTATTCTGCAGTGTGATATTTATTCTTATTGCTGAGTTGTTGTTGAAGCAGGCAAAACACTATATAAGCTCAAGATTGTAATCTATATTAACTATTAAAAAGTATATTTATTGTTCTGTATAATCAGTGTTCATTAGTAATGTCCTTTGCTTTAGGATTAATTTTTACTTCAGTCCAGATCAGCCGGAATAAGTGACGGCTGGAGGAAATTTTTACTGCAGTCACAGAAATCCTAAACAGGGAGAGAAAAGAGCTACACAGCAGGTAAATATAAGAAAATAAGACGTGTTTAATTTCATATGCCTTGGGAAAGATTTTTTATGTTATTATTATTTTTATTATTCCTTTATTTATTCAGGTAAAAATCTCATTGAGATTAAAAATCTTATTTCTAAGAGAGACTTGGCATCATGGCAGCAAAAGGCAAAAACACATGCACCACATAACAACATAACAAATAAAACAAATACAATATTCTGTAGATCTCGCAGATTTACTAAGTGAATCAGAATCAGAAAGGGTTTTATTGCCAAATTTTGAGCAGGTTTACAACATTAGGAAATTGCTGCGGTACTTAGTGTAAACATACTGTCAGACAACGCTTAAATAAACATAAAAATTAAAATTAAAAGTGCTAAGTAGATAGATATATACATGAGTGCAGGTGGTGATCAGTGCCAAACATGGATTGATGCAGTGAGCACAGCGTAGGGTCATGTGTTAGTGGTGGGAACAGTCATACGGTTGTTGTTCATGAGTCCAACAGCAGAGGGGAAGAAACTGTTCTTATGGCGAGAGGTTCTGGTGCGAAAGGACCGGAGCCTCCTGCCTGAGGGGAGCAGGTCAAACAGACTGTGTCCAGGGTGAGAAGGGTCAGTTGAGATCCGAGCTGCACGCCCGAGTGTCCTGGAGGTGTGCAGGTCCTACAGAGATGGGAGTCTGCAGCCAATCACCTTCTCAGCAGAGCGCACAACACGCTGCAGTCTCTGTTTGTCCCTGATAGTCGCTCCAGCGTACCACACGGTGATGGAGGAGGTGGGGATGGACTCGATGATTGCAGTGTAGAATTGCATCATCGTCCGTGTTGGCAGGTTGAATTTCTTCAGCTGACTCAGGAAGTACATCCTCTGCTGGGCTTTCTTAATGACGGAGGTGATGGTGGGCTCCCACTTCAGGTCCTGGGTGATGGTGGTACCCAGGAAGCGGAATGAGTCCACAGAGGTGATGAGGGTGTCAGTCAGGATGATGGGGTGGAGTGGGGCTGTGTGCTTCCTGAAGTCCACAATAATCTCCACTGTCTTCTGGGCATTCAGCACCAGGACACCAGACGTTCAACCTCCCTCCTGTAGGCAGACTCATCCCCGTCCGAGATGAGTCCAATAACGGTGGTGTCATCTGCAAACTTGATTAGCTTGACAGACTGGTGGGTGGAGGTGCAGCAGTTGGTGTACAGGGAGAAGAGCAGAGGAGAAAGAACACAGCCCCGAGGGGAGCCGGTGCTGATGGTCCGAGACATTCTTTCCCAGCCCCACATGCTGATTCCTGTCCGTCAGGAAGTCAGTGATCCACCGGCAGATGGGATCAGGCACATTCATCTGGGAAAGCTAGCCTTGGAGATGGTCTGGAAGGATGGTGTTGAAGGCAGAGCTGAAGTCCACAAACATGATCCTGGCGTAGGTTCCTAGGGAGTCCAGATGCTGCAGGATGAAGTGCAGAGCCATGTTGATAGCGTCATCTACAGACCTGTTGGCTCTGTATGCAAACTGGAGGGGGTCCAGGAGGGGGGCCGTGAGGGTCTTGAGGTAGGAGAGAAACAGGCACTCAAATGACTTCATGACGACAGATGTCAGAGCCACATGTCTGTAGTCATTTAGTCCAGTGATCCTTGGTTTCTTGGGGACAAGGATTATGGTAGAGGACTTGAAGCAGACAGGCACATGACATGCCTGCAGCGAGGAGTTGAAAATGCCAGAGCTGCTGCACATCCACATCTGGCTGGATGTAAACAGTGGCCAAGATGAATGACGCAAACTCCTACGGAGAATAAAACGGTTTGCAGTGAATAAAAAGGTATTCCAGAGAGGAAGAGCAGTGCTGAGCAATCACTGTTACATCTGTGCACCAGCCACTATTAATGTAGAAGCAGACGCCTATCCTGTGGTCTAACCAGACAGGGGCGGATCTAGAAGGGTGGCATGGGGTGGCAAGTGCCACCCTAAAATGATCCCTTGCCACCCCAGTTTTGCATATGACAGTGTTGTTTTATTAAAATAAGATAGCATTAACAGTTTGAGCGTAGTTACAGTCAACAGTGAATATAAATGCTAAAACTAAATATATATTGCATAGTGCCCGCCCCCCTCCCCCTTCCACCATTAATAAATGGTTCAGCCCATAGCAGGACTGGCTTTTTTCTTGTTTTCAGTAGCAAGTAGTGATGGTAAATTTGATTCTTTTTACTGAATCGAGTTTTAATGAGTCACTCACCAAAGTGAATCGGACTTTTTGAGTCATTTGAGTCAGTTGACCAGAGAGTGCAAAAAATGTACATTTTCACTCAAACTTAATTTGTTTCTCTTTTCATGTAAATCCTACTGCTAAGATGAGTGATTCTAAAAGAAAAAAACTATTTTATAGAGCAACAAAATTTCTAAAGGGAACATTTATTTTGTTTCTTTTTATTTTATTAGTATTTTCCTTAAATGTGTCAAATATATATTTTCTCATCTAAATGTCCACTGACCTGTGGGCCAGGGGGCGGTAATGCGCCTTAACATTTGTTGCCAACCAAGAAGAAGAAGCTTTGAGCCAGGAGGGAGGGGGTGAGTGAGTCCTGAGTGATTCATTTGCTCTATGATCCATTTCGCATATGACTGTGAAAGGCATAAGAGGAAGTAGTTCCTTCCGATTTAGACAATCCGAATATAGTATAGTATATAGAATAGATAGAAGAATATAGTTTCTTTCCACTGTGTTCCTGTTAATGAAAAACGACAAATTTACCCCAAAGTACTAAAATATCGATATTTTAATATGAGAATCGATTCTAGAACATAAATTACTGGTATCGGAGGAATCGATATTTCAATATCGATCCGCACACCACTAGTGGAAATAGTTTGAGGAACGCCAGAGGAGAAGCCGTGTGCCTTCCACTATGGGCCAACTAATTGAATTATAGAAATTTTGGACTGCCTGCTCATCGCTTACCGAGTTGTTGGTGAGTAGAAAGCATCCTGAAAATAAAGCCTTTAATAACTCTGCTGGAAGCTGTCACCTCATCAGTTTGTTACCTGAACCAAGAGATGTTCACAAAGGTGATGCAGAAACATCAGCTCCATCATGAGTTCATGATGCTGTGTGAAAAAAAAACACGTTTAATTTTTGCCTTTCAGAACTCACCTTGAAAGATCGATCAGCAGAAATCCCAGGTGAGTGATGATGTCACTGATGTGTGCATCTGTAACCTGTTATAAAGTTACGTTGAAACCAAGCACACCATTGTTTTTCTTGTGACATTACCAATAAGTTTGATGTGTCACATGACCCTCTTCCTATTGAAAAAACAAAAGTTGTATCCAAGATGGCCGACTTCTAAATGGCCACCATGGTCACCACCCATCTTGAGGAGTTTGCCCCCTCACATATACTAATGTGCCACAAACAGGACTTTAATATCACCAACCATTCCCATGTTATTACGCTGTATCCATATAAATGGATCAGAGCTCAGCACCGACTCCTGTACATCAGAGGAGTCGGTGCTGAGCCTGACTCTGATGTCACTGAGCTCTACATGTGCAGTTTGTAGAGGCTGCTGTGTGGACTGGGATCAAACCTGTGCTGGTGTCCAAATGTGTGAGTAATGGTACGTTCCCTCTGGGGCACAGAGTCGTAGCACACAGAGAGCAGATGTAGAAATCAGTGATGTTCTCAGTCAAGCCTTCAGATTTCTCTGATCAGTCTTTGAGGTCACACTCTGGGTCACAGTCTAACAAATCAATCTGTCTGAAAGCTCAATAATGATGACATCATTGTTACTTCTGTGAAGCTGGACTCAGGACGTTTCCTGTTTGTGTTGATAAATGAAAGTCCTCCCAAACTCTGCTGTAACATGTAGTAAAGGTTGTTATTTCTCTGCTCTCACACACGATGTGTTGACATCTCCATCAGGAGAGAGAAGACATGAGAGCATGACATCACATTTGCGCTGTAACTGCAGCTTCATGCTGTGTTCACAGGTGCAGCTCCGAAGCCGTTTGTTGGGATCCTGAACATCAGCGAGGATGAGGCGCTGCTGAAGTGTGAGGTCAGAGGTGCTTCTCCAAAGCCTAAAGTAGAGTGGAGGGACAGCGATGGGAACATCCTTCCTGCTGAGGAGCCACAGGTGTCACACACAGGAGAGCGCTATGACATCACCCTCCTCACCACGGTGACCAGGACGAACAGCAGCCTCTTCCACTGTGTAGCCACGCAGGAGGAGATGGGCCATGTGACCCGTGATCAGATCGACGTGCGTTACTGTGGTAAGATCTTATTGTGTCGTTGTTTAGAGTGTGTTTAATGTTTGTGTGTATCCAGTGTGTGTGTGTGGCGTCCTGCTACAGTCCTGCATGAACTTTCATGTGTTTCAGAGAAAACGTCTGAGGTGAAGTCCTGCTGTGGAGTCGCTGTGTTCATAGGTTTGTGGTTTTCTGGAGTTGTGACTGTCGCTGCAGCTCTGGCTCCATTTGTAGCTGCAAAGTGCATCAGAAAACACAAGAAAGGTGAGTTAGAATAATGCATTTATTATTTATGATTTATTTCATATACCTGTAAGGTTAGACAGCCATACAACAGATGATTTGATCAGTGTCAAGTTCACATTCCTGACATTTTATGTTTGAATCTTTTGCTTTAAACAGGAAAACAGTGGTTTGTTTCCTAATAATTAAAAACTCATAAGTCAGAGTGTGCACACCAGGATTATTCTGATAGTTCAACATGGAGCTGTTCATCTTCACATAATGCCACCAAACTTTATCAGTTAATATTCAAGGTTCTGAGCATTAAATTATCATTTTAGTCTGACTACATGTTTTTGTACCACAGTTACCACAAACTGCTGCTTTTCTCCATCTGTGAGTAAAGCAGAGACATGATGTTATAATCTCATCCTTCATGTTCTCACTTTTTCTGTTTTTGCAGCTTCTCAGAGAAACCAGAGAGACCATCCTTCTAAGGAAGCTTGTAACGGTGACGCTGAGCTGCCACTTCACTCACAAACCGTTTAGTATTACAACTGTAGTGTGTCTTTAGGAGGAGGCATATTTCAGGGGTAATGGATTCGTATCTCTGAGGTCAACACTGCTCGCTGGCTCCCCCCTCCCCACTGCTGTCAGACTCTACAACAAAGACTTTAACTGATCAAACACACACATCCACAAATGTGCAATAACACTAAGTGCAATATTCCTTTCTGGCATCGTTGTATTTTTACTCAGTTGTATATAGCATTTGTATTCTATTTTTATCCTATTGTATATTTTATTCTACTGTATATAGTATTTTATTTTATTCTGTATAGTTGTGTACTGTATTTATTCTTATTGTATTCTAATTTTGCTTCATAACTTTTACACTGTCCACTTCCTGCTGTGACAAAACAAATTCCCACATGTGGGACTAATAAAGGTTATCTTATCTTACTGCTCGCTGGCTCCCCCTCCCTTACTGCTCCCTTACTGCTCGCTGGCTCCCCCTCCCTTACTGCTCCCTGGCTCCCCCTCCCTTACTGCTCCCTTACTGCTCGCTGGCTCCCCCTCCCTTACTGCTCGCTGGCTCCACCTCCCTTACTGCTCCCTTATTGCTCGCTGGCTCCACCTCCCTTACTGCTCCCTTACTGCTCGCTGGCTCCCCCTCCCTTACTACTCCCTTACTGCTCGCTGGCTCCACCTCCCTTACTGCTCCCTTACTGCTCGCTGGCTCCCCCTCCCTTACTGCTCCCTTACTGCTCGCTGGCTCCCCCTCCCTTACTGCTCGCTGGCTCCCCCTCCCTTACTGCTCGCTGGCTCCACCTCCCTTACTGCTCCCTTACTGCTCGCTGGCTCCACCTCCCTTACTGCTCCCTTACTGGTCGCTGGCTCCCCCTCCCTTACTGCTCGGTGGCTCCACCTCCCTAACTGCTCCCTTACTGCTCGCTGGCTTATTTTGCATACCTTTTTATGTTGTAGTTGGTCTTTTCATTGAGGCCGTTTGTCTGTGGGTGGTATGCTGCTGTGACACTTCAATTTTCAGTAGCTTGCAAAGATCTATCAAGCACCTCGAGGCGACTTTTGTTGTGATTTGGCGCTATATAAATAAAATTGAATAGATCAGAGGTGAGCTTCAAGAGACAAAGACGTGGTTCTTATAAACATTCATGCACAAAAAAACTTTGACCCCAGTAAAGTCAAGTTAAAATGTATTATTAAAAATAATTGAACACTTACTTCATTCACAAACTCTCTGACTTGGTCCAAGAAAATCCTTTTGGGGCGTAATTTTTTCATGTGCATCTACGCTGTATGTTAATAAAAGTGCCTGTGTGAGATCTGAGACACAGCTTTGACTAAGAACTCTCTTTTTGTTCTTACTTTATGGCTTTAAAAAAATATCGAGATATATATCGCATGTCACCATCCAGCTAAAAAATATGGAGATATGAATTTTGGGTCATATTGCCCAGTCCTAGTCCTTATACACACACAACACGGTAATATTACGTTGACGCACAGTACGTATCACTCCGCGAGGCCCCAGACTATGGTAGCCGTAATGCTCCGACAATCCATCAAGTGGTGCGGCTTCGTAGCTTACCAAAGTCGTACTAAAACATTTTTTGAAAGGTTTCTGAGCACCGTGTAGCACATATAATCAGTTCGCGGTCAGTAAGCACAACCAGAATTCATGCATAAGGCACAATGTCGATTTTTTCTCATATTAAAATATCGATATTTTAGTACTTTGGGGAAACTATATCATTTGGATCTCTAAATTGGAAGGAACTACTTTCTCTTACGCCTTTCATAGTCATATGCGAAATCCGGCTGTATAAATGTGTTGCATCTATATTTTTATCTCGTATAAAAATATATCGCTATATTTAAAAACTCGATATATCGCCCAGTCCTAGGGTGTCACACCATGATGTGAAGATTTTCTTTGCCGTCTCCTCCGTCCAGGGTTAGGCATTCATTTCTGATGGTTGGGGTAAGCGGCTAAGGAAAGCATTATGTCAATGAGATGTCCCCACAAGGGTGTGTGTGTGGAGTCAGTGAGATCATATTGATCATAAAACTGAGTGTTTCACTCCAAAATCTCAGGGACTCAAACCACAAACAGTAACGCTGAGAAATCAGAGATAGTTTTTACTTTTGTCTTCATGTCGAGACCAGCGTCAGACTGTCGACCTGTCCACGGTGTACCCCGCCTCTCAGCCTGTGGTAGCTGTACCCCCCTCCCAACAGGATACGTTGATAGATAATACTCCCAGACACTTGATTCTGTTCATCTGGACGTGGTGTTTTCAGTGGGAAAAGGAGTCACTTGGATGAGTGAAGAAGCGTTTCTCCCACTGAAAACTCTGCGTCCAGATGAACAGAATCAACTGTTTGGGATTTCCTTACCTGGATGATTGAGCATAGACACGATAAATAATATGAATGCATTTTATTTTAGATGTCCTTCAAATCACTCAAGTTCACCAAAAGAGTTGCACAAAAGAGTTAAAAACAACAAGAAGTGTTTGTACAAACTCTGTGTTTGCCTTTGTACTGCATTTCCTTTTATAGTTATTTATTAGTAACAAACTATTACACTAATTAAAGCCATTAAACAACATCCGACAGATGTGAAAATCGCACAAATGAACCTGAACGTTTCCTGGAAATGTGAAATTAAACTAACTTTAAAAATGATGCAAAGTGTATTTTTTAATGAGTTTCAGATTTAATGGAGGAAGTTATAAATTTAACTGAGTATCTGTGATCATGACTGCATGAATTAAACAAAAACTGAACTTTATAGCAGCAAACGTGAAATAACGACAGACTGAATCCAGTCGAGTCAATAAAACTTTATCGTTTAATGTTTGTCATTAATCATGAATCCACAACACAGCAGTTTGTTTAGTGAGTAGGAAAAACGTGAGTATTTACATCTACCATCATACACGTCACAGTTTATACCCATGCTAACACAACAAAGACTTTTATATACAAGAAATACTATTAGCGTCGTCATACAAAGGAGTGCCATCGTTGGAACTATCTAGATTTGTCATTGATGCAAAATACACAAAATCATAATAAATGTCTCTTCAGCTGCCCTGAAGTGATCGGGATAATTCGACAGAATGAACGTGGATCGCTGTGGACCGGGTTTAAAAACTGGTTTACATCAGAAAACACAAGGCGAGACGATCACAGTCGACGTGTATACGAGGTTTGCCCTTCATGCCCGCGATAATACGCCCTCTCCTCGTTTATGTACAAAGAAATCAACGCGTCTCCTCTGTGAGCTCCGTCGGATTTCCCTCCACGTTCCTCCTTCTAAAGGAAACACAGACTGGGTGGGGTCAGTGGTTTTAGTCTCACACAAAACTTACTTTCTTTAAAAAAAGCACCAAACTACTTTTAATTTTCCTGCCATCCGACACGTTCAAGCCAAAGAACAAAAGAATGAACCGAACGTCCTACAAACAAACCTCTGATTTGCATAGTTCATCTTCACCTGCGTCGAGTTTGATTCACTGAAATCTGAACACTTCATCGCTGCAGACAGAGTATGCAGGACCGTTTGTTTAAAGCAAGAGTTCACAGCAAAATCAAAGATGTCATTTTAACCGTAGTAACCGTTTAGACATCTCTTTTGTTTTGGTGGGAATGACCCAGGTTTGGAGATATTAGGTGCAGAGATTTCTGCCTTCTTTTCAATACAAACTACTAAACAGCACAAAGAACTACTTTTTTACTGTCTACATCCGCCAGCCAAAGGAAAATGCAGCCAGGTCTCTCTTTAGTGAGCAAATAATTAATATAAGCTGGTCAGAGCAGGCCGTCACTTTACATAAAAGATGCCGTACCCACCAGCGAGGTCCCTCCGTTGGATATGAAGGATGCTGCATATTCATATAACAGCAACTTGTCAATTAGACCCTGGTTTATCCACTTGTTTGCCTCCAATAGAACGATAGCTGATAAAATTAAAGTCCTGACAGTAGTGAGACTCATCAGGTAAATATTTACTGAGGTCATAGTTCAAGCTGCGGGGGTTGTTTTCTCAGACTTTTTTTTCCAGGACAAACAGTTGCCCCCTAGTGGCCACTGGAAAGAACGCAACTTCCAGCTTTGTTTTAATTTTCAGACGTGGAAGCTACAGCCATCCTTTATATACAGGCCCAATCCCAGTGTCCACTCACAGGACAAAACAGACTGTTACCGGGATAAGAAATAAAAGCACCAGAATAAAACTGTAACGCAACAAGCACAAAGGAGCAACGACACAAAAGGCAAAAGAAAATCTGCATGTGTGGTTGCAGCATATGCATGTAAAGTAGGTTTAGTTCAGGGAGAAGAAAATAGTTCCCACATGAAACATCTTCAATAGGTTGTTGCTGCTTCTTTATTTCTCAGTAGCTGTCAACGATCTCAGATTCTCAGCTTAGCTCAGGCATATTTAAAAGACAGCGGATGTCAAAATGTTCTGAAAGGATGAACAGAACTAAAAATCAGGAGAAAATAATGTACATTTAATTCTGCTGTGAACTTTTCTTTAGTAAACTGTTGTGTGACTTCTCTCCCTCTGGTGTAATTCGATCCTGATGTAACACACTCTCTCACAAACTGCCGTAACAGCACACACCTTCATTGTTGCAGTTTCTCATTGCTGAAAAGCTTCTCTAACCTGCCTGCGTCATGTATTTACAGCATCCCTGCTCACAGCTCTTTGTAGGCTCAGAAGGATCAAACATAAACGGGTCAGCACGACTGCACACGGAGCTTTACAGATAAACAAACACACAGAATGATAGAAAAGTGATAAAAAATTAAACCTTCCAGTGCGTTATGTGAACTGGAGGTAAAGGTTGCAGGAAGAAAATGCAATAAGGTGATTTCTAAATCTGGCTTTGTATAAACTTAAACATATTAATATCAATCTTCATGTTTTGCAAAGGCAACAAGCATAACAAATGTGCTGTGAGGAAAACTTTGAGAGCATTCAAAGCTGTTTAAAACAGAGGTAACATCATACGTTGTTGGCATAAACACAAAGGCGTCAGTGCGAGTCTGTAACAACTGTTTATATTGCTGTGAATACACACAGCACGTGAATCAGCTGCACTGAGTGTTAATATGGGTTTCAGTTTCAACAGGACAACAATCAACTCGAACTTCACACAAGGATGAAAGGGTTGATCATTTAGGGAATAAATGAACTAAAATTATTTTAAATGAAATTTATAACTAAAAGTAGAAGAAGAGTGAAGCTAAAGATCTAAAAACAGACAAGTTCAAGGAGCTAACTCGAGCCGTGCTGCATAATTCACCTGTAACATCATCATTCAGTTCACCAAACACCCGACTTCATGAATTCAGCAGTTTTCTGCAAACTGTCCGGGCTGTGGTGCAGCCTCTGTGTGCGCCACGGGACAGTTTCATGGCTTTAACTTTTATAAGTGGGGAAGAAAGAGACTGGAAACGCTCACCGGACACAGAGCGCCACTGAAAGTCCAGCTCTAAACTAACTAAACTAAACCGTCACTGCTTCACTCGTGTGTTTATGGTGGAGAATTCAAGCAGCGCCCGTATCACTGTTCACACAGCTCACACCATGCGTCGCAGCAGGAAGTGCACATGTGCAACAACTGTCTGAATGATGGCTGTTGTTCCATGTAGCTTACTGGGTCAGTGAATGCAGCAGACACGTTCACTGACATTACAGGAGCTGAATATTTAAAGTGGAGCCGCTCTGCTCATTTCGAGCTCTATATTTTGATGTTTGGACTCGACCAGCGGAGCTTTGCATGACTCAGTTAAAAATAATACTGCAATGTGTCTGAAACAAGCTGCTTCAGTGCCCGTCTCTTTAGACTGGCTGCTCTTTGTAAACAAAACTACGGTTGTGTTTACTGCGCACATCCATCCTGGTGTGACAGAGTCAGAAAATCCAGAACTGGTCGACTTTAGTAGCTCCTGAAAATGATTTAATGGATGAAGTAAAGTTTGTGATGGTTCTAAGCGTGCAGACGCACTCACACACACAGTCTCGTCGTTTCACTGAAAACAAACCTGTAGCTTCTCTAAAGCAGCTAAAGCCATACGAGGCAGAGTGCGCACTCGGGTCGTTAATCCTTAAATCTAAAACGTCTCAACCTGACTCACTTTGTCATCGACATATTTTTATGTGATGCCTATATTTACTTATGCATGTATCCCCTATTTTATTGTTCTAACTTACGTTTTTTGCTTTCAGCCCTTTATGTAGACAATGTTGATTTGATTTATTTCGTCGTTGTTCTCTCTGTCTTAACTTTTAATTCGTCCCATCTCGCTCTTCGATGTCCAGCTTCCTGTTGAAATGTATTTTTCTATTTTTGCTTTTCTGTCAAAGCACTTTGCAAAGACATCATGTTATTATTATTTAGCCTCACAGGGGAACAGTTCTGTGTTGGATTTATCTAAATGTAGCTGGACTTAAGTTCGAAACTACAAACTACAGAGCCACCAGCCATCGTCACCAACACAATATGACACTGAATCAGGAGTTTTCTGCACCTTTAGGAGGAACCAAAACAGGACGAAGCTCAAACACAACGATCAGCTTCACCATGCAAAATGTGAGATGATCGGACACCAGGCAGAGCACAACGAGGATTTCAAATAGCCACGTGAGCTAACGGCTGTTCAACCTAAAAAGGGGGCGAAGTGATCAGGATGACAGTCTGCTCACAATCTGAGTGCTAAATGTAAAACGAATATTTAAAAGAAAACACTAAAATACAAAAGTATGACCCTTTGCAGTACTTTTACACGTCTACTACTAAATCCTGCTGATTCAACATCCTTGGTGTTCAAAGTGGTTTCCTAGACTACAAAGACATCAGTGCACAGTACAGTGTTTCTCCAGCGCTTCACCTCACAGTCTGTTCAGTGAATGAACATGCATACAAAACAGTACCCTGATTAAAAAATGTACAGTCATTACTTTCATAGAAAAAATGCCAAAAAAGGTGTATATTTACTTCAGTTAACATCCCTAAAAATACCAGCAGTCGGACGCCTCGCACATATTTACAGGTTCCTCCGCTGAACGCATCGTCAGCTTTAAAAAACCCTCAGAGCAAACGGTCCCTCGCTCCTGTTCTCAGGAGCTGCAATAAAACCTTCAGCTGTTGTGAAGTGCACATCGCGTCTGATGAAGCGGCTACTGTCGGCTCAGAAAGCCATTTGCACATTTCTTCAATCAAAAGTATAACGACTGAATATAAATTATATGTATATACTTCTTTATACTGTATTAAATGTATCTACATTCTCTCTTACTTAAATATAAACACTTCTCATCTCTGTCGTTTATCTTCAACATTTCAGGAAAAAGTGACTGAAAATCTTCAAAAGCCGTCGCTCTGTTTGCATAAAGCATCACTTAAAGGTACTTTTTGGAACTTCCTGTTTTATAAGATTAACAAAAAGTAACAGAATATAAATACCAGCTTGACTTTATGTCCTAAACTATCTGTGTTTTCTGGTCAAATGAGGTCCCGGCCGTACTTTGGTGTATTACCTTTTGTTCAAACGCTGCCCCCTGGTGGTGAACGTTGTATTTACATCGTTACAAAAAGTACCTCTAACCGATGCCTTTATAGCCGCTGTTTACGTGACAGAAATAATCATCATTAGTTATTTGCTTTAATTTTGGTCTTTTGTTGTCATCTTTTTAAATCATCTAAATCAGTGATTCCCAAACTTAAAGCTGCTAAACTGGTCCCACATTTTGTTCACTGCAGGACAGGCACTTTCCTAAAGTCTGGCTTTTATCCAGTGGCTTTAAAAAACCTGAAATACAGGGAAACTACTTAACTGGGTGAAGTCCAAACAAAGGAAATGATTTTGCTTTCTTAGTTAATCTGCAGTGATGCAGAAAGGAAAACATGACATTAAGTGACGGGTCAATTATCGGGACAGCAAAAGTAAATATAGTAAAAAGAATATATCACGGACAATAACATGAAACTTCTTGTTGTGCTTATTGCGTCTGCTCAGCGAGGGAGGAGAGAAAGTCCTTCACAAACTAAAAAAATCATTGAGGTGCATGGAATCTGCCTCTGGAAGACACCCTGCAGTACCTTCACAGCCCACTAAGGGGCAGCAGCCACACTTTAGGAATCACTGATCTAAATAATCCTTCAGTGTAACATCCCTGCTTTGACCGTTCTGTGTCTATAGGTTTTATTTGTACATAAATAAAAATGTTTTTAAAGTGCCGTTTGCCTTTAAATCTTCAGAGCGAGGCTTTTTTTATTTGACTAGAAATCCCTTCGTAAAATCACGGGTTCAGTTTCAGGTGTAATCATGAATTTAGTGAAAAAGCTGAGCAGCATTTTCTCGGGCTAAACCCGCGTCTGCACATATAAGAAGTAAAGAATCAGGATGCAGTGACGTGAGGACTGTTTGGTTAAAGGAAACACATCTCAGGTCAAGGACTCGTTAGCTGGAGTGTGCGAGAGCAGACTGAAACCTTTAGTGGTAACTGGAGGACAGCTGGGGGCGAATCAGAGCTACCCTCAACTTCATGACCCAGTTTCTAGTTTGGCTCTCGCTCTCACGTCTTTTCTTTCTCTCTTTTGAGAAGAGTTTTCTTATCTGTCCCTATAAACCACGAGGGGGCGTCCTACTCCTCGCCGATGCCGTGCTCCCACGCCACTTTAGCCTGCTCATCCTTGGTGGCTGCGATTATGGGCTGGGAGATCTTGCGTGGCATGGGCCGCGGTGCGGGAGGTGGAGGCGCTGCAGACTGGCTGATCAGGGAGTCCTCTTCAGGGATGCAGCCCTCTCGGAGGTAGGGTTTAGGGGGCAGCGCCGGAGGCTCGTGGAGGTGGTAGAGAGGCGGGTGGTGGGGGATGTAGTGTGGGTGGAAGTGATGGTGGAGTTGGTGGTAGTAGTGGGGGTGTTGGGGGTGCGGCAGCACATCCTGCTGCTGCATTTGTTGAACTCCGATGGAGGCCAAACCCGGAGCCTGGGGTTGGATTTGGGACGCCGCCTGAGCCGGGGTGACGCCTCCCGGGGCAGAGTGGCTGCGGCAGGGCGGGGGCTTGACTCCATCCAGGACTTCAGGTTCGGAGACGCTGTACCTGACGGGCTGGTAAGGTGAGTCGAGGTCCTCCTGGTCGGTGGTCCAAGCCTGGCTGCTGGGGACGGACTCCAGGGTGTCTGTGCGGCTGGCGGTGGGGTCAGAGGAGGAGGCGGGGCCACCAAAGTTGCTCTCACTGAGGGAGGAGACTCCGGAGCTGGCGCTGCCTGACAGGTTGGAGTTACTGCCATCCAGGATGGACTGTGGACTGGTGGGCGAGGCAGGTATAGGATGCAGGGGAGACTGGAGAGAGAGGAGAGGGAGAGTCACACAAACAATCACTAACACAGAATCTGTGATTAACAGCTGTGGTTTTATTAAATATGTTTAATTTGTGTGTCGATATTTCATGTCTGTTAATTAGGGCTGCCACGATTACGTCGACTATCAAAATTGTCGACGACTGATTTAATAGTCGACGCGTCGTTTGAAGCTTTGTAAGATCCCAAAAGACGCAGGAATAAGTAGTAGGATTTAAGAGTGTAATAACGGACTGAAACAGAAGATGGCAGCACTGCATGTACAAGGATGCCAGCTGCCGTTAAACCCCGAAGAAGAAGAAGAAGCTGTGTCCCAGAATTCATAGCGCAGCCCTGCTCAGTTTCCAACAATGGTGGCAGCTAGTTAGTTTTAATATTACTCTTATTATTCTTTCTGGGTCACAAAATAAACGTTTAACATATTTTCAGGCGAGAATGTAGCTGTGTAAACCTCAAATATCTGCTCAGTTTATCAAGACACCACATATTTTCAAAAGCGCTCCGACGTTTTCGGAGACGTCTGTTAGCCACTAGCTCGATAGCTAGCCGGGGGCTAGGCTCACTAGAGCCGTGAGAACACCGGACTCCCGGCAAATCGTTTTCAACCCACCGCCGTCTTTCGCTACTCAGGTTAAACATGATATATAAGTCACTTAGATAACTTAAAAATGTTATTGTCTTTTTTCAGTATTTTATTTGTTCCTGAGTAAATCGGTTTGGCTGAGATTAAAGTTATAGTTTTTACACAGCTGAATAAACGTCAAGCAGACAGCTGATTATCAGAAGTGTGAGATGCTCGAGAATTTACTCCGGTGTCCTGTTATATTTTAGATAGCAAGGAGTTTATTAAACTTCACTGAAACAATCTGCAAATTTCATTAAAATTTAATAAACTATCATCTTGTCTTTATTTTTAGTTAGCACATACCTTAAACACTTAAAGCTGTAAGCTAATGATAGTTATATAAGAGCAGATGCTGCTGGTGCAATAAGCTGTACGTTTTACGTCCAATGGATGATGATCTGATTAGTCGACTAATCGCAAAAATAATCAGTGACTAGTCGACTATCAAAATAATCGTTTGTGGCAGCCCTACTGTTAATATTTAACAAAGCAGATTCTGATTTTTCTCATGCATAAACATGAAGATCACAACTTATTTACAATTAATGTTTTCTAACTATAATCACATCTGATTGAAGTGTAGAAGCAAAACAATGACAGTACACATTAACGGGCATACTTTAAACTATAAATATACCAAGTAACACAAAAAGCAGGATTCTGGAGTGTTTGTTAAAAAAAGAGGAAAAAGGAAACATGAAGTCAATAATTCAAATGTTGCTGATGAGATTAGGAACAGGACACGAAGGTGAACTGAACAGAAAAAGACACAAAGCTTCCTCACAGACGTATTTGTCGTAACTGTTGGTGGATAAACTGTAAAGTGATTTTCAGCTGGTGTTGCCGACTCAGCTGTGAACACTGATAACATGGACACCAAGAAAAACACACAGACAGTAATGTGCACTGATTTGTGAGTGCATACACACACACACACTAATGGACTGACAGACAAACTTCATCCAGACAGACAGCAGGCAGGAGGAGGAGGAGGAGGAGGAAGAGGAGGAGAAGGGTACCTTTCTTAAAGAGCGCGCGGGGAGAGCTGGAGGGAGGTCGCTGACCTGGTGGTGGAAAGCGTCAAAGTGCATCGACAGGTGTTGCCCTACAGGGGGAGACACAGCAGGACTGACTGAGAGAAACTCGCACACACTCACACACATTTCAGACCAGAGAGGAGGAGGAAGAGGAGGTGGGAGGAGGGGCAAGGGGGAACGAAGGTCAGATAGTGGAGAACAAGAAAGTACAGGCAGGTGGGTGGGGTTAAAACAGGAAAAGGGGGAGTTGGAGGAGTGTGTGGAGGAGGGGAGCATGATAGCATTTAAGTTGTTTGATTGCAGTGGTATGTAGTGTGTGTCTGTGTGTGTCTGCAGTGAAAACGAGATCAAATTAACCAAAGTTCAGAAAACGCTTCCTTTCTTTCTCTCTGTGCTTCGAGCTGTGCAGACGTCTCCTGTGAGGTTACAGGAACCACCAAACGCTTCATAAACACTTCATGTACCTGAACTTTCACTCTTGGGACTCAAAGGTTTGAATAATGCGATTTGCAAAACTGCATCGTCACAAATACTCCTGAATGAAAAGCAGAGCTGCTTTGAATCCCCGATCATAGAGGTCACGGAGAGGAGAGGCCCAGCACTATTCTGTTAATACTTTCTCAGCCAATCAAAGCACAGCTTGCTTAAAGGGGGAAAAAAGCTAAAACAGTTGTTTTCAGACAGAAGACGAACTCAGAGGCTGCACCGAGACCCACCATTAGATACACAGGGATCATGGAGATCTGACAGAGGTCAGGAATGAAGAACAGAGGTACAACCATTGAACATGACAGAGGAGATGAATCTCCCCTGAATTCTGCTCAGAAAACAGTCATGTCTTCTGACCCGGTGCTTAAAAAACAGATTCAGTTCCACAGCCAGGAAAACGTTACAGAGTCCCCCACACAAACACACTGCAGGGGAACCTGTGGGGATCCCCCACACACAAAAACCGACACACACAACGATGCACAAGAATCAACGTTTCGCTCTCGCACAACAAAAACCCAGCAGGCGTCCACGGATGACACTTTCTAGGCTAAAGGCGTTCAGTCGCATGACTTCATGTCCAAACTTGGTTAAAAAGTGGAGTTTAGTAAATATCTAGTAAACATTGTCTACATTAGATATTAATTCTGTAAGTCTAACACTGAAGTGTTTCTCTGTAGCTGTGAGCTGTGTGTGAGGGGGACAAACGGTACATTCTCTTGGTGGTCATGATCATCCAGCTCTGCATGTGTGGTTCTCCCTGGGTTGCAGCTCAGCTGTTTTTAGGATTATTGTTTCACAGTAAAAGGTTCAAATCCACTGAGGCGATAAAGAGGAAGTCCTTTCATGTTTCAGACGGTTTTAGATGTAAGAGAATGACATAAAAAGATTTAGCGCTTCAGCATCTGTCATGGTCCGTGGTCCTGTGTGTGGAATGTGTGATGCGCGGGTAGCCACACCCCCAGGCTGGGCCATCACCGGCACACCTGCTCTCCATCGGGGTGATTACCTGAAGAGCTACTTAATCCGGCGCTGACAGATGCTCCACGCCAGTCCGTTAATCACCTCTCTGTGGTAACTAGACTCCCGCGAAAGCGTTGCATTCATATCTTGTTGGAGCTGCGTTAAATCTGCCTACTTGTGTCTAGGTTTCGATCCGGCGTTCAGCGTCTGCCACCTGCCTGTCCTCCTGCTCAGTTGGATCACCCGGTACATCATCTGGCCCATCCACTACTTCCACGGATTCCCTTCTCACGGACTTCCCTCCCGAGCTCCCACGGTCCCGCTCTAATCGTAAGCCAACTGGTCTAACTCAGTTTTGATGTTTCCTCCGCTTCCCGGCTCCCTAGTAATCTTCTCCCCTTTCTGTTGCAGCCTCCCACGGCCCCGATTCCGGCTTCCTCGCATCATTGTTGTTTTTTACTTCCTCGTTTTGCTCCTTTGGTTTTCCCGGGTCGCCTTTTGTTGTTATAATAAAGTGTCATTTTCTGCTAGCGCTTGAGTCTGCGTTTGGATCCTTTTGTGCACGTGCGCCGCGGCGCATGACAGCATCTGGCAAAGTTTGGTTTATGCTTGGTGGGAAATCAGTGCACAATACACACACACACACACATGCACACACACAGTTTCGTACCTTGAGGCAGGTTGCGTGGTGGAACAGGTGGTGCCATGACGCTGCCAACGTGGGAGGAAAGGAAAGGGAGGGCTTCTCTGGTACCGCTGTCCAAACTCCAACTACTGGGAGTGGTCAGGACTGCCGGGTGGAGACGGGTGGAGACGGGTGGAGTGGAGAAGATTAATAGATGAGTTTTACAGAAATATTCTGTAGTGTGTGTGTGTGTGTGTGTGTGTGCCGACCTTTCTCAGCCACAGAGAGGTTTGGGTCGCTGCAGGGTTTGCATGGACCGATCACCTGGTGGAACAAAGCCCGCTGGAAGTTTGGTGGCTGAGGAGGAGACCATGAGCTCGTTAGAGAGGACCACAGCAATCACCTGAATCAGACTTTAATCCGTCTTCAGCTCAGTAAAGAACTGAACATGATTGCATTTGAAAATATTTAAAAGAATATTTGAAGGTAGGTTGAAGCCATGAAAAGCACCTGCAGCATCACAGGTCAGCTGATCACAGTCCAGCACAAAGAAAACTAATCTTTGTGCACAAAACAAGAGCTTCCAGTTTCCTCACCTGTCAAATCCCACTTTACCCTCTGCATGTGACGTACCTGCAACTTCTAATAAATCAGATTCGTCAGACAACTGTCACTGCTGTCGTTCAGTTACCTGTCCATTGTCTGTGATGTTGGTGTACATCGCGCTGCTCGGCCTCTCTCTGTGCGGCGGCAGCAGCATCAGCATCTCTCTGTTGTGTCTGTATTTGTCAGGCAGAGATGGCGAGCCGACTGCAGACAGACAGATTACAGAAGTGAGAAATGTCTGAAAGAATACAAAATATCAGCTAAATATAGTTTTAAAAATCTTCCATGCTCACCTCTGATGGTTGAGGGAGCGGAGTTTATCATCTGAGAAGGAGCAGAGTGGGTGGAGCTAAGACTGGAGGAGGACAGGCTCGCCTGCAGTATTGTACATATAGATTAGAATAATGTGAGGTATTCGAGCAGCGATGCTCAGCTGTGCACAAAAAGCTGGACGTGATAATATTACAGTGTTTTGTATTCATATGTGATATATGGAGTGTTTCTTGTTCCTTGCAACACGTGCATTTCCTCTCTGCGAATCACGTTTTTCACTGACCTGCATGCGGTAGAAGTCCTCGGGGTGTTCCACTACCATGCCGTCAGCCAGGATCAGCAGATTGCCAACGTTTCCCATCTCGCTGGAGTTGTGAGAGGAGAGAGAGGAGGAGGAGTTGCGCACAGGAGTCAGAACAGCTATGGGACTGGGAGGAGGGAACGAAAGGAGGAAAAAAGAGGAGAGGAAACAGGGAGGGTAAAGAGAAAGAGGGCGGGGGGAGAAGAGGGAAATTCCAGGTAGAAGAAAAGGAAGGAAGGAAGGCCAAACCAAAAAAGAAGCAAAAGCCAAACAGCCGGCATGCGTGAGGTGATGCGGTGAGAATGAGAGCGATGGTCAGCCATGAGCATGCAGGAAGCACGATCAGGGTGGTGTCGGTGAAGGAGAGAAAGAGAAAATGGCAGATTTTCAGAAAGTGCGATGTGAGCAGAGGACAGCAGAGATGCTGCGAGGAACTTGTCAAAGATCATTAATGAGACACAGCCGGTGATCAACAGATGGAGGTGAAGCCAGTGAGCAGAAGTGTGCTGACTGTGAAGGATGGTTTCTGCCGCGTTCACCACATTTAATTTAACAGTTTCCTTTAAGAATAAGATGAAAGTAATTAACGAGGATTATTAGTGATTTCTTTTCTGCTTTATATGTTTACAGTAACACTTCCAACTATCAAATGCAACGAAGCACAGCAGAAGATGTGGAGACGACCAGGGCAGAACCTGGAGTGATGCCCAGACCTCACTCGACCGAGCCACCTCACACGCCTCTTTATGGGGACATGAAGCGCTCCCAAACCACCCGTCGGTGATCTCTTATTCCAGTGAGGCTCCTCTTTGCCTGGTTGGGCCGCAGACCCAATCCAAGGAGTGGAGCTAAACTCGGTGAATATGATTTGATATCTTTTCTTTCCTGTATTTAGAAGGGCAGTGACAGCTTTAGAGGGAAGGGTGGAGGCTGCTTTGTCTCTCTTGGTCCGTGCCCCTCTGACCGACCCTCCATGCAGACTTAGAGGAAACTGACTTTGAGGATTTTTTAAAACCTTTTCAACATGTTTAGATACCCTGAATGAGGTTTTGATGACATGGTGCAGACTGAGGAGTGTTGCTGAATAAGATTAAAGCAGGAGAGTCTAACAGGAAATTTAAAAAGTCTCTGCGTGTTGCTGACCTGTGTCGGTGCATCAGTTTGAAGCTCTCGGGGCTCATGGGGCCGTGAGTGGCCAGGATTCCTCTGGGTGTGTTGGGCCCTGAACCGGACTTGTCTAAACCAGGCAGACCCTGCAGAGACACATAGAAGCACTGCTCTGAATATTCACACTGCCCTCGGGCGTACACACAGACAGAAGAATCACTGGTTGGAAAGGTAAAGGTAAAATTATGAACAGAGGTGAAATGTTCAAAGAGATTCTTTGCAGTGACGTCGTCTCTAAGCTTGGCGCACGTTAACATCCTCTTTGAAGAAGAAACTAATCCATCCATCCTTCCAGCATGTAATGAATCTTCTTCTACACTCGTTCATTTTGGTCCATGAGCTACATCTGAACAACAGCTCCGCGTACGTATTTGTACCCCTGAGGTTGTGATATTATATTATTTCGTGTGCTCACATGGCAGAGGCTGCTCCTCATCATCTGGAACTGATCGATCAGCTTCTTGTGCAGGGGACGCATTTCTGGGTGCACCAGCTTCTCGTGCACAGCCAGACCGACTCCCAGGATGTGAACCTGTGTGAAAACCAGTTTTTAAAAACATCAGCGGATGAGATCTCACACAAGAAGCCTGTTAGTATGAGAAAGAATGAAGACGAGGTCGCTGCTCACGTTGGTCTACAGACAAAACGTAATGCACGTGTTTCACCTGCGCAACTTTTGCCTGCTTCATGTCAACAAATGTTTTTCTACTGGATCGAAATAATCTGACATGGTAGAGGGGGCGAGGTTAGGGGGCATCTCCTCCTATCAGAAACTTGATATAATCAAAGATTCACCAAACCTGTTTAGTAGCTTTTGGGACATTTTGTAATATAAAATACATTTTTAGTCTTTATATCAAATATAGTCAAAAGTATTGTTGCCAAAAATATTAACGACATGTGAAAGTTTGTTTTGAAAAAGAGCGGCACATCACAGCCTGACAGCCCACTGACTATTAATGGCCATGGGGCTAATCACTCATTTCTTTCTTGTTTTGTATCAATGAAATATCCTGATTAAACGTAAACATTGTTATTTTGGAAACAGATACACTATAAAAAACAAAGAGTTGTTGTTAATGGTCATTTTCTTTCCTTCAGTTCAGTGAAAGCGTGAATGATAACGTCTGCATGCAGATGAAAACAAAAACTATAGATTCAACTATTACAGGATTCTGAGGTTTTTCTTCAATCTGGTCATCGTGACATTTGTCTCACGCTAAAGATCAAATTCTCCACATGGTTCTATCTGAACACACTTACAGCTTCAGTGGAAGCACATATAGAGCTTTAATTTGAGTATATGGAGCCAACTTGGTCTACTAAAATCTCTGTCTCCTTCCTGTTTCTTTCATTTAAGGAATATTTCTAAACTGCAACATATGGTCTCCTCAGCTGAACTGGAAAAAATTGTCCATGCATTTGTATCATCGCGTTTAGATTATTGTAATTCCCTGATTACCAGCTTGGATAAATCATCTCTTTCTCGCCTCCAAGCTATACAAAACGCAGCAGCCAGACTACTAACTCGTTCTAGCGAGCGAGCTCACATCACTGACCTGTTCTTTACATTGGCTCCCAATAGATTTTAGAATTCGTTTTAAAATTATTGTTTTAACGTACAGAGCACTAAATGGCCCCAGATTATTTATCCAAGCTTCTCACAAAATGCACTACTGCTCGCCGTCTCCGCTCACAGACTCAGAGTTTGTTGGTTGCTCCCAGAACACGTCTGAAGACGAAAGGGGGCGGAGCCTTTCAGTCTGTGGCACCAAGGCTGTGGAACAGTCGACCTCTACAACTACGTTTGGTTGACTCTGTGGAATCCTTTAAAAAACAGTTAAAAACTTTACTGTTTAGACAAGCTTTCTGTTTACCAACGCTTTTTACATTTTTATATTTTTAATTTACATTTAAACTCTATATTGTGTATATTGTGCATTTTGCTATTTATCGTACTGTTTATTTTAATCTCTGTGTGCAGCGCTTTGTGACTACCTGTCTATGAAAAGCACTTAATAAATAAACTTTACTTACTTACTTGGCATCTCAGGACAAAAAGGCAGAGCTGTGTTATTAAAGCTCTGCAGGAACGTCAGCAAACGACATCTCACCTGCTCCTGCATCAGGTCTTTAAGCTGTGTGATCTTCTCAGTGTCTTCAGGGTGACTCGTGATATACTCCTTATCAAAGAAAGCCTGCAAACGAAGGAAAAAAGCAAAGTGAAACCTCATAGAAATGAACATTTTTAGTCCATTTTATACATATTTTATTCACACAGATTCAGAGAGATTATGCCCACGGCTGACAAACTGCTGTGCTTTGTATTAAAATACATGTTCTGTAGTTTTGTTTATAAAAGGAAACTCTAACATATCACTGAGGTTAGTGCATTCTGGAGTGTTTGTGATGCTATGAGAAAACGGTCTGAGTGGATAAAATAACCTCCTTCACCTGCCTATAAAACTGCCCACTGTGATGCGCTGTAAGATTTTACTGCTGTGACTCAGCCTCGCGCAGGCCGATGACATGAAGTTCACTGTTTGTCTGACCTCTTGGTATCTGGCGATGCCTCCGTTAACAGCAGCGTCGATGACCCCGTTCAGCGTCATGCTGAGCAGGTTGATGTTGCTGTGCAGCTGCTTGTGTTGGTACTGGCTGATCAAAGTCCGCAGCTCCTGGTTCTTATTCTCCACCACAGAGATGGCGTTTTCTAACGGGCTCACCTCCACCTGAGAGAGAGACGCAGAGAGACGAGGAGTCAAAGTGAGAGACGCTCAGATTACTTAGTAGAATATATCATAATAGATTGTTGTGAGTTTATGGATCCTGGTTATCTTTACAGATCTCTTTCATGTGCTCACCAGCTCTCTCTTCTCCACCTCAAACCAGCGGGAAATCCCGGGCAGAGGGTGGGTGAGGATCAGAGTCGTCCTTTCTATCCACAGACTCTGAAAAACACAACAAGCAGTGAGACAAACAGTCCAGACTTCAGAAGGTTTGATGTAACATCAGCAGCCATCGAAATCTCCTGAAATATCACTAATTAGCAGAGGTGTGGACTCGAGTCACATGACTTGGACTCGAGTCATTAATTTTATGACTTTAGACTTGACTTGAAAAAATGTTCTAAGACTTGTGACTTGACTTGGACTTTTACACCAATGACCTGGGACTTGAATTGGACTTGAACCGGTTTACTTGAAAAGACTTGATATTTCACCCCAAATCTAAAATTTAACACACATATTATATAGAAAGTGTGCACCATTAATTCAATTCATTCATTCATTTATTTATTCAAACCACACTCCGTACGTATGTGTGTGTGAGCTGTAGCACAGCCAATCAAATTAACCAGATTTTTTTAAGAAGAAAAAAAAAAACGCTCAAAAATGCTGCAAGGAGTTTTTTTTTTCAGGTACATAAACTATGAAGTAGTCAACAAAAAAACGAAATGCAATATGCAAAACATGCAAGTAGAGAATCACAGACAGAGATGGAACAACTTCCAACTTTGTCTGACAGTTGAAGTTGCATAAAGAACAATAGGTGGTGCTTCTCTTTTGCTACGATGAGATCATGACTTCTTCTAACTTTGTGATGTCAACTAACTTTAATGTGTATGATATTTTTGTCATGCTATTTTAAAGCTGGTCCTACAAGCACATCTAAGAATAACATGCAGCTTATCTCTGAACTGTTGGTGAAAATTCTTCTTGGAGCGAAGTTTAATTGAGCTGCATTTTATAGAGGTGCAGTTTTCACAATTTGTGTATATTTTCTAAGTTCACTATTTTGTCATGTGTTGAGAAAAACACAGATTTAAAAATCACATGGTCTAATATTTACATATTTAGCATATAACTGCAACATGCTTCTTTTTTTTTTAAAGACTCGAAAGGACTTGAAATTCAAAGTTTCAGACTTGTGACTTTACTATGACTTGAGGATAAAGACTTGAGACTTGCAAAACAATGACTTGGTCCCACCTCTGCTAATTAGTGTTGAGAAACCGGCTTATTAATCATCTAAACTTCAGCCAAAATGAGCCATGCTGGCTGAATTTTCAGAGAGCTTCAGAAAAAAACACCAGGCAGATTTTAATGAACTGAAGCAACGCTGTAAAAAAGAGGCGGATAAAAACCCTCCACGACGATGTGAGGGAGTCGCAGAGTGTTTGATGCTGTAAGCTGCTGAATCACGAGGAAGGATGAAGGAGAAACGATCACACTGTGTGATGTCTCGACTGTCAGGGATGGAAATGACAGACGAGGAAGATGTCAGATAAATTTCACAGGAAGGAACTTAAATGTAAAACTTGGATAAACAAGGTAAAAAAGGTTTTTGTAACGAGTCACTGGATATAAATGCTGTTTTATTTCATATTGTAAATCGCGTGTCATTCATAAGAATATAAACAAAGGCAGGTTCAGCTGGGTTGTAGTAAGTAAGTGTGTTAAGCTGATTCATTGAGTATCTAATAAAAGAATAAGAGGAAAAAGCACTTCCTGTCTCACTTTGAACTCATTGTCTCGATCTTTGGGGCCTTTGTGGAAGGGCCGGTCGTAACGGAAGCGGCGGACGTTGTTCACTCGATAGAAACTCTTAATGCGGTCCGGTACTCGGTCCATCTGCAGGACGGTCACGCTGTCCGGCACCGGCGTTACTGCGTAGATCTGGAGGTCTGAGAGGAGGGAGGTCAAAGATATAACCGATAACACAGCAAACAAAACGTTTCCATGGACGTCAGGCGTGGATTAATATTTAAATCGAGCAGTCTTTGGATGAACATCAGCTCTGCTGCTGAAGGATACACTGTGCATCGCACTGCAGGATGGCCTCGTCCGGTTGATTGGGGTGCTGCATTGCGATGGCTTGCGGGAATTCTCCCAGCATCCTTTGCTGGAAGGCTTCTAACCTTTCGTAGTCATGACCACGGCAGACAAACTCTTTGTTCTAGAGGGAATGAATCAAAAACGAACAGAAAAGATTAAGATGTTCATTTTTTAAAGCAGAAATCTTGAAGCCACCTCTTAAGTAACAAAACCTGCAGTTCCTGTAATGACCACTAGAGGCTGGATCCCAAAATGCTCTACAGCAGCCGTAAACATGTTCACTTCTCGCTTCATAACAGCTGCTGGGTCATTGAGTTCAGAGGTGGCAGCTCATCTACAGTCAATTACTAGCTTGACCAAAGTCCTTCTAGAAACAAGTCTATCCACCCTGCAGCCATCGAAATATCCTCAGAGAGTTTGCTCACTTTGCCCCAAAATAAGGTTTTAAAAGCTTTTTTACTGGTCGGCGTTTGTCTTCTTCTGTGAGAAGTGAAACCATTAAGGCTTTCACTTTATTTTCTAATGGAAAATTACTCAACTTCAAATAAAGTTAACGTGCAGTGTAAATGCTGCACAGTGACATCACTCACTCTGAGGAAGAAAGGGAACTTCCTGCCGTAGAAGCCGACCCTGAAGAACTCGGGCTCCAGGCGCTGCTGCTCCATGATGTTGTCGTAATAGGCCGCCTCCATTTTCTGCAGGTAAAGGTCGCGGGGGGAAGATTGTGAGATCTGATAATTAATATTTCCTTATCATATTAAAGATCTAAGAGATTCTTGATGTAAGTGTTGTTGAGGCTCACCCGTATCCAGCTGAGACTTTGGTAGTCATACAGGGATTCGTACTGGAAGGCCAGCTCCCTGCACAGAGGAATGCCGTACTCCCAACACTGAGGACACACAAACACACAAAACCATGGAGGCGCTGATGTTTGAAGCAACAACACAACAACTAACGAACTGCCTTTAACTGCAGCGAGCTGATTGGTTACCAGATAACACTTTATTAAGCACGGGGTCAGTATGTAGAGTGTGAAGACGCAGCAAGTGTCTAATATGAAAGTAGTTGCTGCACCTTGTAAAACCAAGACTGACACCCCGGTGTTAGATAAGATAACATACCTTTATTAGTCCCACAAGGGGAAATTTCACAAGGCTGCCGACCTATTGCACGCAATAACGGCGCCATCTTTCCCTCCGACCATACATACATTACACAAAACCATCACACGGGGAAGACAAGTCAGAGAGGTCTAACAATGGAAAAATGCACCACGTGAGGAAAGATAAGGAGAAAAAAATGTGCACAGAGCACATGAAAAAACTCTTAATACACCAAAGAAACACATGACAAGCAACAGGGGCGGTGAAGGGTGAGACAGCCAGTGTAGACGGTGCATCCGGGCCTGCAGCCTGTGCGCTGGTCTCCTTGATCCACCGTCAGCATCGGAGGGGAATAAGCGTTTGGAGGGGGAGGGGGGATGAGTGTATATCTGTGTGTACATGTGTATATATGTCTGTGTGTGTGTCCAGAGTTCAGCTGAGACAGTGTCCTTCGCCCTGCCAGGCTAAGTAAACAGTCTTCCAGCCAACCCAGGTGGCCTTGCATGGAGTGGGAAGGAACAGACTAAACACAGTCGTTATCAGGGTGTTGTTGTTCAGCTACAGCCTCGAGACCACAGCTGGCGCCGAAAGGGTCTCCACATGAAGTGATGGTGCTTTTTACTTTAGTGCGAACAGCTCATATGAATTTCAAAGTTGTTCTAACAGTCGGACACTGGTCTCTCAATCTCCCGTTGGAGAGCCGCGAGCTTCTCCAAGAGCCGTGAGCTAGCAAACTGTAAACAGTCTGTGTGAGGAAGTTTTAAGGAAGAAGTCGTTTCATGTGCAAATCAGATGCATGATTTTAGTTCACTGCTCATGTAAGCTTAGCTTTGGACAGTTCATTTGCAGAATTCTCTTTATATGTTACAAGAAAGTGTAACATAGTGTGAAGGTGCAGCTCCTAATATAAAAGTTTAATACAGAGAATCAGAAGCTCCGGGCGAGAGGTGAAGGTGGTTAAAACAAATCTGTGGATAAAATAGGTGATGATGTCTCGTAGAGAAGGATTGATGCAATACAAGCAACCTGACAACTTTACATGTGCATGTAGGACTGATAGAAGGTGACTGAATTTCAATTAGAGAAGAAAAAAGCCCACAGAGGCTGCTGTTGCTGGGTTTGGCGCTTTATAAATAAATTCAATTAAACTGATCACTCAGTCGACTCACGTTTGAAACGGTTTATTACAGTTACTTTATAAAAATGTGTATAAAACTGAGCTGCGTTCACAATTTTTGCAGGATGGCCCAAAGAGCCCTCTAGTGGATAATGTGGGTGTTGCACAGGTGGAAACAGCAGATATGTCAGTGAGACTTTACAGCAGACGGCACATTAGGATGAGAGTGAGGCCTACTGTGGGTGGCAGAGAACAGCTGAGCTCAGCTTCATTTCTCTTTTGTTAAAAAAAATATTTCATTAGTCAATAAAATGATTAAAATGACATATTTATAAATCACCTTTTAAAACTCATGTTAAGCTGTAAGCCATCAGTAAGACTACCGAAATGCTGCATACATACATACACCATTAATGAAGCAGCTCGTGACCTCTAAAGCCCACGCTAACCGTGTCACGCCCTCACCTTCCCCTTGTTGAAGTAGTGGATGACTTTCCTGCAGAGTCCCTCCTTGCGGTGCCACTCGGTCTGAGCAGGATAATGCAGGAACTCCTTCAGAGGACGCTCGTCCCAGTGCAGCAGCTCCCAGTATAACAGCAGGGTGAACGCGGCCTCTGCAGACAAACACGGAGCCCAGAGAGCGTCAGCCTGGCGTTTGTCACACGTTCTGCTCGTGAGTGACTGATTCTGCTGTACCTGTGTAGTTCTCCGCCTGCAGATGCATGTCACACAGTTTGTGGATGTAGCGGATGTACATCTCCTCCTTGTTGATCTCTGACTTGTAGAAGTTCTGAGAAGAAACAAAACAGACAATCAATGCACTTCCTGTGTTTATGCACTGATTTAAACCTGGGATGCCAAACGCTGCAAATACCCACTCGATAGCCCAAGGTCTGAATTAGGGCTGTGCGATATGACCAAAATCTCATATCCCGATATAAGAATTCTATCGTCCGATAACGATATAAATCACAAAAATTTAACATTTTCTGTAAATTCTGTGAATCTCTGGCAGCTCGACTTGCGTGAAGTGTTTCCAGCTGCGCGTCATGTAGCTGGAGTCGAGTGTTTTAACCGATGCATGAAACGATACATTTTTAGACATAAGTTGTAACGGCGCCGTTTTCTTTGTGAGTATTTATTACACGGCGTGCTGCGGGGAAAAGCCTGTTCTAACGTTTGAGTTTAAGGATTATTTTCTAGCACCTGGCGTCTTTTTTTACTTCTCATCGTAAATAATCTGCTCTTTCATGTGATTCAGTTTATTTTGAAAAGTCTCAACAGGATCTTGAGCTTTATTGTGAAAGCTTTATGTGGAACATAAACAAGCGGACACGCAGTGGTTTTACCGTCGTTGTTGCTAACGACAACACATAAAAACAAGCGCTTGTCTGTCAGTAGTGTGGTTATATTAAATATAAGAGAAAGAGAGAACTTTAAGAAATTAATATAGCCACTACAGCGACCATCAAGATGATGAAAAAATATTGCCGTAAACAGTTTATTTTGCGACACCACGAAACAAACGATAGCGTAAAATGAAACGATAGACGTTTTTATATTGTCATCTGATATATATCGTTATATCCAACAGCCCTAGTCTGAATCATCTTCATCATTTTCATAGACCTATTATGGCATACTGTACCAAACTTATATGTTAGTTTTTTGTTGGTTTGTTAGTTTGTAAAGGATCAAGTGTAGACCAACTGAATGTGGAAAACATGAGAATTATTCTTGAAGGCTGTTTATTTAGACCTGGACGGTTTAATAAATGTGAAGCAGCTTGGAAAGAAAAGTGTCTGGACTTGTTTAAGTTTTCTTGAAGACGTTTCACCTTCATCCAAGAAGCTTCTTTAGTTCTAAGAACAGCTGGTGCAGAGTCCCAGATTTCAGCCCCATCGGGGCGTCTCCAAGAGCAGCCATGTTTATGAAGTGACTGTTTGGGCTCTCCAATGCAGAGGTCTGATCACAAAATAGGAGAGCCACTTCGACGGGACAAAACTCGACGGGCTGTCCATCTGCACATAAAGGTCAAAGGTCACTCTCTCGAGGATGCCAATGTTCACATTCTGGACAGAGAGGACAGATGGTTTGAAAGAGGAGTGATCCTCGTGTAGAGGATCAATAGGGGGTCCATGACCCTCTTGCGGGGTCACTCCCATAGGCCTTAAATCTGGGACTGAAGAAGCTTCTCGGATGAAACGTCTTCAAGCAACTTAAAGAAGTCCAGACACTTTTCTTTCCAAGCTCCTTAGACTACGATGGCCTGGATGACTGAGAACCTTCACAGACAATAAAAGTGAACACTTTCTGAACTCAGTATTTTAGTGATGTCGCTGATTTAAAGGTCTTACCAGGAGGTTAACTGTGCAGCCAATCTTCTTGTTTTCTGTTTCATCTCCCTTCATACAGTCCCTGAAAAAAATGAAACCAAGTTTATAAAAATTCAAACTTAAACCTTCCACACTTACTTATGAACCTCCGCTTTTGTTAACTTGGGTGGGTGTTCTCATTTAGCCCAAGCTACAAGACACTTTTTCCCATGATAGACGTCACGAGATGCCCAACAAGTTTGCAAACAACAAGAAGACTGTTTTTGAAGACGGATATGAATATAGATACTGCAGGGGACGTGACTAAGTGCTGGTATTCTACAGACAAAGACTTTTATATGATGGCCCCGTATATGACCTGGGTCTCATAGTGTTTAAAGATATTTCAAAAGCATAACAACAAAAACAAACCTTCTATGACTTATGGAGCATAATTATCACAGATCAGTGAGCATAAACTACCACAGAATCATTCATGTCCTATGAATACAAAGGCTTTACTGTACCGGTAGTCGAGCAGTCGCTCCATCAGTCGTGTGACGGAGGTAACGAAGGAGATGCCCGTCTCTCTCCACGTCTCCTGCTCGATCTTCTCCAGCAGGCTGCAAGAAGCACGCAACAAATTACACACTGGAAACAGTTTAAACTGTGGGGACAAACCCACCACATGCCTCTGGACATACTGTGTGTAAGCTAGAGCTGCCACAAACGATTATTTTGATAGTCGACTAATCAGATCATCATCCATTGAACGTAAAACTACAGATTATTGCACCAGCAGCATCTGCTCTTATATAACTATCATTAGCTTACAGCTTTAAGTGTTTAAGGTATGTGCTAACTAAAAATAAAGACAAGATGATAGTTTATTACATTGTAATGAAATTTGCAGATTGTTTCGGTGGAGTTTAATAAACTCAGCTGTCTGCTCCTTGCTATCTAAAATATAACAGGACACTGGAGGATATTCTCGAGCATCTCTTTAATCTCAGCCAAACCGATTTACTCAGGAACAAATAAAATACTAAAAAAAGCCAAACAATAACATTTTAAAGTTATCTAAGTGACTTATATATATTTAATCTGAGTAGCAAAAGACAGCGGTAGGTTTGAAAACGATTTGCCGGTGTTGTGCCAAAGTAGGTATCCCCGACAGAATTTGTTTCCCCTGTGCTGGGAGCACACAGGAAGTACTGATGTTTTCATTTTGTGAAAAAGTGAAAAATTTGTATCATTACATTACCATTCAGTTTGAGGGTTACAATATTATATAATTATATATTTATTGCTCACGGGTATCAGATGGGATTATTTTAACAAACCATTAACGTTTTGGCTGATAACTATTTTTATTCTCCTATAACTTTACTATATAAAGAGCTAAATCCTCCAAAGTTTCAGGAGTAATGCGTCACAATAAGAAGTGTTTGTGAACGAAAAATCAGCAATGTGGGATACTGTTTGTCCGTGATTTACACAGGGGGAACAAATTGTGGCAGGATCAGCCTGATATTATTTGTATCCCACTATAACTTCGTTGTATAAAGAGCTAACATCTCAAAAATGTCAGGAGTAATTAGTCATTATAAGAAGTGTTTGTAAACTAAAAATCAACAATGCGGGATACTGTTTGTCTGTGATTTGGACAGTCCAGCGTGTGCTCCCGACGCAGGGGAAACAAATTCTGTCGGGGATACCTAATTTGGCATGACACCGGGAGTCCGGTGTTCTCACGGCTCTAGTTAGCCTAGCCCCCGGCCAGCTATCGAGCTAGTGGGTAACAGAGCTCCGAAAACATCGGAGCGCTTTTGAAAATATGTGGTGTCTTGATAAACTGAGCAGATATTTGAGGTTTACACAGCTACATTCTCGCCTGAAAATATGTTAAACGTTTATTTTGTGACCCAGAAAGAATAATAAGAGTAATATTAAAACTAACTAGCTGCCGCCATTGTTGTAAACTGAGCTGGGCTGCGCTATGAATTCTGGGACACAGCTTCTTCTTCTTCGGGGTTTAACGGCAGCTGGCATCCTTGTACATGCAGTGCTGCCATCTTCTGTTTCAGTCCGTTATTACACTCTTAAATCCTACTACTTATTGCTGCGTCTTTTGTGATCTTACAAAGCTTTAAACGACGCGTCGACTATTAAATCAGTCGTCGACGATTTTGATAGTCGACGTAATCGTGACTAGTCGTCTAATCGTGGCAGCCCTAGTGTAAGCACATGTGAAAGTGTGTCGACAATGTTCTACTTTAAAAAGGACGTCAAAAAGTTCAACAAAAGCAATAAATGAAGCCAAATCTGATGTTTCGTGTTTTAGTGTAAAGTTTTTGTCCTGTGTTGTGAGCCATCATTGCTACAAACTTCTCCATCAGGGAGTTAACAAAGGCTTCACTGAAGGCCCGACAGACTCACAACAATGTCAGGTTAGCAGATAAGAACAGTCAATGTTAGCAGCGTATATCTGCCCATGTGCAGGGAGTGTCATACCTGGGGTAAGGCCCAAACAGCTGGGTTCTAGTCCCGCAGCAGACAAAGCAAACACACAAAGAGAGTGTTAGAGTAGAAAACTGAGAGTTAATTTCTGTTATCAAAGAGAGAAAAGAGCAGCGGGGCAGAGGGATTCACTCCAGGTTAAAAACAAACACGAGGAAGTCAAAGTCTGCGTTCCTCACAGCAAACCGAAGAGCTCCCTGTAGTTCTCGTCTCCTTTCCCCTCCGACACCAAACTGTCCAGCTTGTCGATCAGCTCAGCCTCCACCTGCACGCACGTACACAAACGCTCTGACTTCCTCTGCTTTTCTATGACCGACCTGAACAGCCTCTGTACAGCTGAGCGTGCGCTCCCGTACCTGTTTGAAGTTCCCATTCTTGCGCTGCTCCCAGTCCATCATGTCATGGAAAATCGGGATCATGATGTTTCGCACCTCCACCTGCGGGACCAGCGTCACTCCCAGGAACGGACCAATCATCCCGGGAATGAAGTGGATCTTATTCTCACCTGAAACACGTTTCAAACATTTAATCAGTCAAACTTAAGTCAGACGCAACAGTTTAAACCCGACGAGAGGATCGTACCCAGATTCTGCCACATGCTGAAAAGCTCGTAGGTCATCATCACTCGCATGTCACCGTATCTGCAAACAGATCAGATCTTCAGTCACTTTACTTATCGGATCAAACAGTCTCTGTATTACTGACTCTGACTCAGTAACAGCTGTTATATTTGTTTGAAGTGGTAAATTGAATTTTATCGTTTAAATTAGTTTTCTTATTAGTTTTCCGATGACTCAAGCTGTTCACTTTCTGACCACATTGAAACAATTTAACAGCAAAAATACACATTTAGAAAGAAACAGAGTAAAATGTATTTTAATCTCGACTCCCTCATATGAGTCTTAATATGCACCAGCCTAGTTTTGCTCTAATTCTGACAATTCTTGGAAAGTGAAAATGAAAAGTGGAGGGACTTCCAGAGCCCGAGGAGACGCTGCGGTTCCTGGAAATATTTTGAGGAAAGAGCTAATGGAGAAGGGAAATAAGCTTTTCCTGGATTAAATGTTTTTCTGCAGGACTGATAAAGTAAGTTGGCATGTTTGGATGCTTCAAAGAAGAAAACTGGCTCTCAGCATTTTCCCAGCAGTTAACATCCAACATCTGTATGAATGTGTGTGTTGCCACGTACAGAACAGAAAAGATGTTTGGAGGACAAAATCTCCAACAGAGGAAAATCTTGTCGCAGCACATCGTTCATATTGTTGTCAGACTTCAGGCACTGTGGATTATGGTGTTACCATCCTGGACTGCTAACATCAGGAAATGTTTCACCAAGAACATCCACAGTGTGGTGCATTTTAATGACAATGACATCAGTGAAACAAACAGCACCGTGGGGCAGCTGTTGTTGTGATTGTGTGCTATATAAATAAAATTGAACTGAATTAAAATTAGAGGTCCTCGCTGGCTTGGTCATGATAACAAACAAGCGTCTGCTGCCACAGCTCAGCTTCATTCGATCGTCCACAAAAACCCAACAAATGACCAACTTAGTCTCCTTCGAGCCTGCATGTGCAGCTCTTACCTTTGCAGTGTAGTGTCTGTCCATGCAACCACCCACTGATGACAGGGATCTAACCCTCACATACTCATCAATGTGAAACACGGCGATGTGGACCCAAACCAACACAGCAGGCACTACTGTTTTTTCCTTTAATCTGTCAGTCTTTATGATAATGGGAACATAGCAGGATGTGTCAAGTTTACAGTTATTACAGTGAATTAAAAAATGAAAACTAGGTATTTAAAATGATTTTGGTTGACTGACATAAACATAAAAACTGAATGAATGAACTGAAAGAATTTTGTTTTCTTACAAAAGCAAAAGAACATAAAAAAAATATCTTTTACCCTTCAGTCAAAGGTCAAATTTGTCATTACATCCTGTCTGATGGAGCTGTTATTAACTGTTATCTGTTATTAACCTCTGTCTCTCTTCCACAGCATGTCTTTATCCTGTCTTCCTTCTCTCACCCCAACCAATCACAGCAGATGGCCCCGCCCCTCCCTGAGCCTGGTTCTGCTGGAGGTTTCTTCCTGTTAAAAGGGAGTTTTTCCTTCCCACTGTCGCCAAAGTGCTGCTCATAGGGGGTCATATGATTGTTGGGCTTTTCTCTGTATCTATGAAGCGCCTTGAGGCGACTTTTGTTGTGATTTGGCGCTATATAAATAAAATTGAATTGAATTGTGTGTGTGCATGTGTGTGTGTGTGTGTCCTTACTTGTCTAAGACCTTCTTCCTCTTAGCAGGACTCAAATTTTCCAACTGTAAACTGGGCTGGTTGATGTAGAGCACCGCCAGGCTGAAGTAGGAATTCCACACCTGCACACACACACACACACACATTGCTAACGCCACAGCCCTCACTCTTTGCACCCGTCAGTTTTTACATAATGAAGTTATTAAGTTGACATTTTACAAAACTTCTGCCTCACGTCTGTTTCAGTCTCAGTAAATCAGCGCCTTCAGTTCAGTCTAACAGTGTTTGGAGCTTTGTTTCATGAAACCACAAAATAGTGACGATAGAAAAGAAATAATCTGAATTATATTCATGATTTAGAAAAACAACATTAGTGTTAGTAGTGAGGAGACTCAAAGAGAGGGGAGGACGGCAGCTTTGTGGTCGTTTCCACTGTTATCAGTCACTGTGGTTTGTGTGAACCTGACAGGGTGACATTAAGTTCAAACTCAAAATTTTATTTGTCACACACATAATCATACACAGTACGACATGTAGTGCAATGCCCGACCATTAAACTAAACTACAGAAACTGACAAGATTTATAAAATTTACAGTAAAAAAATTGCAGTTAAATAAAAAAGGGTCTAACAGATGTAACAATAAATTAAGAATTTAACTAAGAAACAAAGACTAAACTAAGAGTTAAAGGTAAATGATAAAGTAGACGTTACCTTAAAGTCAAAGTCGGCTTCTGTAAAGTTCTTGTGCAGAGCAGGAGAGAGGTACTGCACTGTGGTCAGGATGATGCTGCACAAACACACACATGCATTGCTTTGATATTTACTCCAACGCTCGTGTATTTCCAGCCTGTAGGTAAGTTGGTGTCTTACTTGCTGGTGAGGAGTCTCATGATGTTCCAGTCTCGGGGGAAGATGCTGAGCTTCATCAGGTTTCTAAACACACACATAATCTTCAGCAGAAACTCCTGAGCGGAGGGAAAGAGACGAGAGCGTGAATTAAAAATAAAACCTCTCCCTGTTGTAATGTTTCACAGTGAGTCGGGACTGCTGTACCTTCAGCTCATCTTTGCTCTGAAAGTTTTCCATCAGGTGCTGGAAGTGGATATCTGTCATCTGCCGGAGAAGCGACAAGAGGCAGGACACGTACTCGCCCTGCCAACAGGAAGCAGGGCACAGTCATGTAAGTGCAGGGAAACACGAAGGAGTCAACAGTGAGGTGATGCACCAGGATGAGTCGGGCTCTTTCCCAAACTGACTCCTCTTTATTAGCCTATCTGCTGCCACGACTTTATGTTTCAGTAACTTTTTCCAGCCTTCGTGTAAAGATAAATCTGCAGCGCTACACACATGACACGAGGAAATACAAGTTCACTTCTTTCTAAATAATTCTCACTCACGCAAACTTCATCAAACTTCTGTGTTGATCTACTGCATTAAAATGCTGAAGTTCAGAGGATGGATTCGTGTTTGAATCTAGTTTTTATCACCACCTAATCTGGATAAAGAAAGATTGTAGTCTGCCGAAGTGAGACCCTGCAGGAAACCCGGCGCCTCCATCTGGGAGGAGGAACGACGGAGAACGAAGCAGCTGATCCAAAATAAAAACTCAAAATCTTTCTGTCGCGTCGACACCAATGCTGCATAAACTGCATTACACCAAAGAATGACATAAACTATAAAGTTGCAAGAACGTTTTTAACATGATGAATTATAGTTTCTAGAAAAATTTTAACTTTAACTATCAATTTATCGTTTATAATGACATAAATATAATCCATCCATCCATCCATTCGCTACTGCTTATCCTTTTCAGGGTCGCGGGGGACGCTGGAGCCTATCCCAGCTGTCATAGGGCGAGAGGCGGGGTACACCCTGGACAGGTCGGCAGTCTGTCGCAGGGCCAACACACAGGGACAGACAACCATTCGCACTCACATTCACTCGCACATTCACACCTAGTGGCAATTTGGATTTTCCAACTAACCTATCCCCACAAGCTGCATGTCTTTGGACGGTGGGAGGAAGCCGGAGTACCCGGAGGGAACCCACGCAAACACGGGGAGAACATGCAAACTCCACACAGAAAGTTTGGAGTGGAATTGATGGTGGAATTGAACTCAGGACCTTCTTGCTGTGCGGCAACAGTGCTAACCACCGTGCTGCCCATAAATATAATATTAACAAAAATTGTTTGTAAACACTTCTTTGGACTCTTTTTTTCTTATTTTTATTCATTGCTTTATTTATTCTATTCTTCCTTGTTAAGCAGGAGGGCAGGAGATGAGCAGACTGAGACTGAGCCAAAGATGAAATGAATGTAAATGAAGGTGAACAGTCAATAAAAATGCATCAAATTTACAAAACACAAATGAACCCAGACGACTCAGATTCACACATCTGTGATTTATCGTTCTGCACAGTAATACAAATAAAGATGGAAGTTCTTTAACGCATGCACAAAGAGACGTAACAGCAGGATGGGTCAGTGATGATGATGATGGAGTAGGAGAGGGCAATATTGACAAAACCAACAGTTTTCATTTTTATTTTAACACTTTTCGCTTCTCTCAGATCTCCCGTCTCTTATTTTGTTCCCATCATGTAACTGTATGGCAGTATGAAGGGACAACAAAGCTATAACATGAATATAATATTGCCCTGCCCTACAGCAGACAGACAGTCAGATGGATGCAGGGTGGATGAGGTGACGTAGTAGTAGTCATATTGTTAGTTACTAACAGTGATCTCAGCGGTGCACTGCGGACAGCGTTGACCCCTTACCGCCTCCTGCGATTGGCTCTTGCTCATGATTGACAGCAGGCTTTGCAGGAGGACGTCCAACAGGGACTCCACCATCATCTCCACCTCCTCCTGCACCGATGTGTCCTGGAAGAAGAGACGACAAGGAAAGAGGAGTGAAGGAAAGGAGACATAAAGGAAAGGAAACCAGAGCAGAGAAATAAGGACGGCTGCTCTCTGCGTGTTTCATGTACTTTTATACGGGTTAGTATCCAATAATGAATTTTGAAGGTTTTAGGTGCTTTGCTGCAGCTGTGTCTCACACATTCCTGCTCCTCAGAGGACAAACCTGACTGAAGGCTCACTGCAACACTAAACATCCACAGTACGTAATGGAAATAAACACTGGTTTTTCACTGGTGCTCATGTCACGGGGTGGAAAGGGACAAGTTTCTAGGGTTTTTTACTATGCATGTTTTGCCGTGTTTTACCTTTTTTAATATTTTAATATTGTACACTGGTTTGTTTTTTATGAGTTTTACTGCATGTTTTTATGGTATTTATTTGGTGACTTGTCCTGGAAAGACTCCGCCCCTACCTGATTACAAACCTAATCACACCTGGGAGGTCCCAGAGGCCAATAAGAGGGCCTGGCAGACCACAAAAAAGAGGCTTGAGGAGTTGGCAAGACTGCTTGGGAAGGAGGTTTGAGAGACTGGCAGGCGGCGGCGCCTGCAAGCCCGGGGGGCTGGTGGAGCTTGGCGTCAGGAGAGGAGGATACAGCGCCGGCAACCAGAGACGCAGAGCGAGCGGTCCAACTGCTGCAGCAACAGGAGGCCAGAGTACGCGTCTGCAGGGAATTGGAGGCGACGAGACGGGCCGGTGCCGATTGGCAGTTACAAAGAAGCGGCGGGCAGAGTTAGGAGCTCTGCCCGCCCGGGGTAAGTCTCTTGACTTTCCCCTTTTAATGAATGAAAGCTGCCTAAAAGAGTAGTAACTGCCGCTGCCTCCCTTCTTTAGCGCACCGGGGCGCAGAACGTGGAGAGGAAGGCGAGGACGCCGCCGGGTTCCCCTCCTGCACAGCTCCACTGGATTTTTAATTCTTAGTGACTCTTATATCGTGGCGGACGCCACTGGACTTTTAATGTTGTGTTTTATTGATTTTTTATTGTGTTGTCCCCTGGCCAGGGTTGTTTTAATTCATTTTACATTTTTAACTCTTTAAATATAATAAATTATATTTTAATTATACAGTTTTAATTCGTGTGCTTTCCCTTGGCGGCTCCACTGCTCTGTCCGTTTGGAGGAAGGTTTCCTTCCTTTAAACAACCACTGTGAAAAACATCACCTTCGCTCCGTTACACTCACGAATTTCAGTTTCAGTTCAGATCAGATGAAAGTGTCCAAATACTTCAGAGACTTCAGTGCACCAAAAGCAACGCCTCAGAAGAGAAGAGCGGTTTGTTTGGCCTGCAGGGGAACTATGAATGAACGTTTCACTACTTTAACAACAAAGTTCCTGTTAGATTTGGCAGTTTTTGTCCTCCTGTGAAACTTTTTATCATGTAAACATTTAATAAATGAAGTGCTGGTTTTATTCTAACTTTCTTGGTAACGTCTCCATTACTGCATTTGCTCTGCATTTTCTTTCTGATGATCTTTTATTAATTATACTTCAGCCACAGATGATAATTAGGAGTTAAAGTAAATCATCGTCGCAGCAGCGTGAGCAACTTTACCTGATAAAACTTCTGAAAGATGAACTATATTCTATATTTTCTTAAGCATCATCTTTGGTGACTGCACCCCCACGCATCCCTGCAACATCATCATCAACTTTGCAGACGACACCACTCTGATGTGCTTCATCACCAACGATGATGACACCGCCTGCAGGGATGAGGCCCAGCGACTGGCAGAATGGTGTAACTACAATAACCTCACCCTAAACACCAAGAAAACCAAGGAACTGGTCATGGACTTCTGCAAAACAAGAACTGATCCCCCTCCCCTCTCCATAGATGGTGACTATGTGGAGAGGGTGTCCTCCTTTAAGTTCCTCGGCACCCACATACCTGAGGACCTATGCTGGTCCACAAACACATCAGCCCTAGTGAAGAAAGCCCAGCAGCGCCTCCATTTCTTGAGGGTTCTCACTATCCTGTGTGGTACGCTGGTTGCACAACAGCTGACAGGAAGAGACTACAGAGGGTCATCAGACCTGCAGAGAAGGTGATCAGCTGTCCACTCTCCTCCCTGGACTTGCCAGCTCAAGATGTCTCTCCAGAGCCAGAGCAGTTATAAAGGACCACCTCCACCCTAACCACCACCCTTCAACATCCTGCCCTCTGGAAAAGGTTCAGATCCATCAGGTGCAAAACCAACAGACTAAAGAACAGCTTCTTCCTGTGAGCTGTCAGAACTCTTAATGCAAACTAAGAGTGTAAAGACTTCCCCAACACATCCACTCTGACGCTGCTGTTGATCAACGATGTGCAATATCTCAGTCTCTCCATGTTCTGTGCAACATTTCTTTGGTGCATGTGTAATATTTAGGTCTCAGTGGAATTATCATCTCCACCCTAAATGACCATAGCCCCTCCACCGCACTAACTGCCCTTGTATACAGCCCCACAATGTTTCTGTTTCAATGTTTCTATGCATACAGCATGTATGCAGTTCACTCACATATATATTGCTTTTTTCTTCCCTCGTTGTTTATCGTTTTCTCTTCTTACTTTTGCACCTTTGTGCTCCAGCTAACCAATTTCACTGTGCAAGAAACTGCACAATGACAATAAAACTCTAAGTCTTGAAGTTCTGTTTGTTCAGTTCACATGAAACAGCAAGTCTGAAGTATTTACGGTTGGCTTCCTGTTCATGTTCTAACCACAGCAGCGCCACATCAACAAAGACCACCATCACACAACTGCAGCCACAATCTGAACATCATGTTTGTCTCTGTATGATTTCTCCTTCAAATCCTTCCTTAGCCTCACGATGTTTGAAAAGTGATTATGAAAACACACAGAAGGTGCTTATTGATTTTTTGATATGCAGCTGTAGTCATGAATTCTTTTTTCTTGCAAAGACACGAACATTTGTCCATCTTTGCACAAAACTAGCAGACCAAATCACATGAAATTTGGTGGAGCAGAGGCTCATGGGAAAACAAAGGACCATCTGGTTCACCTTCTACAAAACTGCAAAACCAGGACTGGAATCAGCAGGGAATGACTTCTTTCTTCTAGCTTCTGGGATAAGTTTCCTTTCAAACCCCACAATGACACTCGGATTTGAATGCAGCGGTGTTTCGAGCATGTGTGCGTGTGTGTGTGTGTGCATGTGTGTGTGTGTTACCAGCGAGCTGGTCTTGATGATAGAGAATATAGAGCTGAGTATTCCAGAGCAGATGAGAAGCTCTTTCTGTTGCCTCAAGTGCAGGTGGATGTGATGGAGGACCACAGGAAGTAGGATCCTCCGAGACTCTGAGGGAACACAAAACAGACACACAAGTTTACTTCAGTTCAGGTTTATTCGAGAAGGACCACACACACGTTACATTATGGCGGTTATGGTGTCTGTGGATCGTAACCCAACAACATCGCTGCTGTTCACTGGAACGACAGGTCAGCGATGCTGTCAGAGAGTCGGCCGCCTGCTCATCTGGTCTGGTTTATGTCCTGAAACAAATCCATCTGAAAACTGTGCAGCTCTTCAAGCTTTTGTAGCTACAAGTTAAAGGTTACTGTCAAGTTAGTGCCATGAAACAGATTTCACACTGCTAGCACAAATATCACTTCCCACATCTTTCTGATACATCGTTATTATTACTCTATACCAGTGTTGGTCAAGTTACTTGAAAAAAGTAATCAGTAACTAATTACTGATTACTTCCCCAAAAAAGTAATCCCGTTACTTTACTGATTACTTATTTTCAAAAGTAATTAATTACTTAGTTACTTAGTTACTTTTTAACAACACGATTTACAACCTGAATAGGTGATAAAGTGATAGATCTTTCAGCCCAATTCTACTTTTTCTACATAATCCATCATACAAAATGTAATCAAATGGAAAAGTCTCTTTTTAAAACTTGTTTTATTAGTTTTAATCTTTTAACTTTATGCATCAAGCAAACATTTAATTATCTGCAACATTCTCTGACTGGAAGAAATTAGTTTAACATTTAAACCTATTTTCTGCACATTCCAGCACATAAAATAAAATATTTTGTGTGTTTACACTCAGTCTGTCAAATAGATGCAAGTAAAACACAGCAGAAAATAAATAAAGTCAAAGACTAGCGGTCCTGTTGCTCTATTTTCACCTGTAAAGCAGGAGTGGGGTAGGCGGAGGTTTACCCTGGTGTCAGTGGAAGGATACGCAGTTTCTCTGTGAGTTTCCCATTACCTCGTTGCACTCGGAGCTTGCGCTGAAGTTTAGGGTTTTTTTCGCTGTAAAAAGAAGTTTTCTTCCCACGCACAACGGACACTAATGTTTTTGTCACTTTTTATGGAATCAAACTCAAAGTAAGGTCAGTACTTCCACGCTTTAAACGCTGCACGCTCATACTCTCTCTGCACTCGATATATGATCCATTGTTGATCTGCACACAGCTGTTGTCACGAACGTCGCACTCGCTTACGTCACTGTCATGAGACATTCTCGCAAAAAAAAAATCACGGTTTTAGTAACGCAGTAACGCAGCGTTCCTACGGGAAAGTAACGGTAATCTAATTACCGTTTTTGCAATAGTAATCCCTTACTTTACTCGTTACTTGAAAAAAGTTACTTGTAACGCGTTACTGCCCATCTCTGCTCTATACTATTACTGTTACATCACTTTTTTCCTTTTCCTTGATTTAGTGTCAGCTTAAAATGAGAATTATGTAATGTTGCTTTTGAAACACTTTCTGGTCTTTGGAAAAATATTTTCTGTTCAGTGAAGTCACTGACTGACATGAAAGCAGATGAGCGTCTGCAGTAAGATGGTGGTTTCAGGTACGCCTGGTGTATATCGATTCTAGAAACATTTAATGTCAGTGGGGAGAAAAAAAACAGGGAGGCAATGATGGGTTAACCACACACAAACACCAGAGACAACGCCGACATAACAAAGTCACTTATTATCTGCATTTGAGAGGCTTCATGGCCGATTACACAGCAGAAATGTTGTTTAGCAACGTTAGCAGACGTGCAGTGTGGAGGTCCTCCCCCAGGAGGGTTCGAACATAAAGTTTCAGCAGAAAGAATTTTGATGTGTCAGTTTGAGACTATTCAGCATCAGCTCGTGGTACTGAAACTGTCAGGCATTAATTTTGTACTTTAAAGTCAGTCTCGCCTTCACATTAACACATTCAGTTCTGAGTCATATAGACACTCTTTTGCATTTGTGTGGGTTCACGATTTAGAGTGAAACTCAAAATTGAAAATGTCAGGTTGTAACTGGGGACATAACCTCTTTAGATTAGCGTTCCCTGTTCAGAGATGGTAAATGTGCAGCACGTCACACAGAGCTGTGGTGACAGTAAGGAATCTCCATATGTAAATGAGCCTTATTGAAAACGAGGAAAGGTAACGTTACTTTATGCTGAGACAAATACACGTGTCTGAACCATACAGCACTTTCACAACATGTTGGTTATGTAGACGGGTGATTTTAATTTGGCCACAGGTGGATGTGACAGTTTGTTGTCACTCTGTGTTAGCCCTATGACTAGGGCTGCCACGATTAGTCGACTAGTCACGATTACGTCGACTATCAAAATCGTCGACGACTGATTTAATAGTCGACGCGTCGTTTGAAGCTTTGTAAGATCCCAAAAGACGCAGGAATAAGTAGTAGGATTTAAGAGTGTAATAACGGACTGAAACAGAAGATGGCAGCACTGCATGTACAAGGATGCCAGCTGCAGTTAAACCCCGAAGAAGAAGAAGAAGAAGAAGCTGTGTCCCAGAATTCATAGCGCAGCCCAGCTCAGTTTCCAACAATGGTGGCAGCTAGTTAGTTTTAATATTACTCTTATTATTCTTTCTGGGTCACAAAATAAACGTTTAACATATTTTCAGGCGAGAATGTAGCTGTGTAAACCTCAAATATCTGCTCAGTTTATCAAGACACCACATATTTTCAAAAGCGCTCCGACGTTTTCAGAGACGTCTGTTAGCCACTAGCTCGATAGCTGGCCGGGGGCTAGGCTAACTAGAGCCGTGAGAACACCGGACTCCGGCAAATCGTTTTCAAACCCACCGCCGTCTTTCACTACTCAGGTTAAACATGATATATAAGTGACTTAGATAACTTAAAAATGTTATTGTTTGGCTTCTTTTTAGTATTTTATTTGTTCCTGAGTAAATCGGTTTGGCTGAGATTAAAGTTATAGTTTTTACACAGCTGAATAAACATCAAGCAGACAGCTGATTATCAGAAGTGTGAGATGCTCGAGAATTTACTCCGGTGTCCTGTTATATTTTAGATAGCAAGGAGTTTATTAAACTTCACCGAAACAATCTGCAAATTTCATTAAACTTTAATAAACTATCATCTTGTCTTTATTTTTAGTTAGCACATACCTTAAACACTTAAAGCTGTAAGCTAATGATAGTTATATAAGAGCAGATGCTGCTGGTGCAATAAGCTGTACGTTTTACATCCAATGGATGATGATCTGATTAGTCGACTAATCGCAAAAATAATCGGTGACTAGTCGACTATCAAAATAATCGTTTGTGGCAGCCCTACCTGTGACCCACTGAGGGTTGACTCTTTCCCTGTGACTGCTGGGACCCCAAACTATCAGCTGTTAAGAGAATAAACTGATGGATGGACCTCTAGTTGATGATGTATTTGGGTTGCTGCATGTTTGACTCAGCCTTTATTTTGATTTTAATAGTCCTGTGGCAAAAATCACAGCGCATTACACAAACGGACGAATGAATCCAAACATTTACCTGGGAAAGAGAAGAGCCGGCTGTCCACGGTCCGAGCTATGGACTGCAGCTTGACCACATCCATGGACTGTCCTATGTGCACGGTGGACGGCATGCTGCCCAGGGTGCCGCGCACAAACTCGGCCACCTCTTGCACCGTAAACATCTGCAGCAGCTCATCAAAGATGGCCGGGAACGAGTTCAACAGTGCAGCCTGAGAATAAACGGAGGGACAGAAGAGGTGTTACTGACAAGAGGGGAGAGGTTTATTTAGGGAGGAGGGCGCGAGGAGTCATAAATCCTTTCCATCCACACAGATCAGCAGGTAGACATCTCTTCAGATTCAGCTATTACAGTTTTTACAAAACAGCTCGTACGAAGAGGCACACAGAAGTTATTCCACAGCAGAAAACAAACCAGAGCTGAAAGTGAAAGGTTTGAAAAAAGGAAGACAAAGCACACACACTAGCAAGTCAGGGGTATCAATCATTAATAACATAGTTTAAACAGAGTGAACGGGACACAAAGACGAATTTTAGCACAACAAAGAAGCTGCAGCAGACGTGGAGTTTTGGACAAACAGGTTCATTCTGGTGTGAACTCGACTCAAAGTGGCACAAAACTGAAAGCTGCTGAACTCTGGATGAAAACTTCTTCTCGACTCTTTGTTTTTTTATTTTAACTTACTAACAATATTTCACCTCTTCTAAAAATGAAGATAATCTAAGCCTATGAGGTCCTGGGCAAATACTTCAGTTTTAGTTCCACTTTTTAATGTTTTCTTTAAGAGTTCTTCTGGTGAAAATTGTGGATTTTGGAAAATGTTTAGAGGCCTCATTGAAAAATAGGAAGAAGTACATGAGATTCATTTATTTAAACGAGTTTATTCTTAGATAAACGTAGATTCAAAACCTGCAGTACCTGTAATGGCCACACGTTTACAGCCTGGTGCAAGAAACATTTTTGTCTCTACAGCGAGTGAAGTGAAGAGTTATCAGGATGGATGTCATTAACAAACATGCTCTCAGTCAGAGGACATCGTGTACTTGTGTGTTATATCAGCCGGGACGTGTGTGTGGAGGACCACAGGTGTGTGTGTGGTTAGAGCTCTCTGAGGTGAGATGGGACTCTGGGCTTCACGGGGTTAAAGGCGTGCTGTGGGTTTCTTCCAGACGTTTACTTACTGACAGCGGAGTCGGCCGCAGAGCGTTGGCGCTCACGGCCTGAGTGCAGTTGGCCTGTCCGCTGCCAGGAACCTGTCCTGGGACAGTGGACTGCAGTTGGCCCGGGGCAGGAGCTAGTGCTAAGGGAGCGGGAAGCCCGGCGCCGGGACCTGGGACTTGATTTGGGCCCGGACAAGGCTGGGGGCCCTGTGGTATTTGGGTGTGGAGGAGACCCAGGAGGAATAACAGGGACCCAATTGAAGGAGCAAAGATTTAGGGGAAATTGAAAGAGAAGATGAGGAAAGGAAACAAGGAAAGATGCGAGGTACAAGTGGAAAAAGGAACAGAAGTGAAATAAAAGTCAGATTAAGGCAACTACAAGAAGATGGGAAGCAGCTAAACTAAAGTACATTTTACTGTTAGCTGTCTACTGTAAACTATGACGACACTGATTTCTCTGCTTCCTAAACAAGGAAGAAAACTGTTTTTGTTTTTGTTGCAGCAGGTTTCCTCACCTGAGTGAAGATGAGCGTCTCGGAGTTGCGGCTGTCCAGGCTGAGCACGAAGCGGATCGACTGAAAGAGTTCTTGGACGCTGGTGCGAAACTGCTCCTCCTCCATGCCACATGTGGCCCGAGAGTAAAGGATCCGAGACTGGATGATGAACTTGAACAGATACTCCAAAGCCTGAGAGGACAAAGAAACAAACAAACAAAGAAATGAGAAGCATGAAATATTCACTCGTTTTTTTTGTTCTAGAAGAAACACAAACCTCAAATGTTTTAGGAGTACAGTGTTCCCTCGTTTATCGCGGATGTTGATAACCTGCGAAAGGTGAAATCTAGTAGCGAACTTTTTGTTCTTTTACAACTATCATAGATGTTTTAAGGCTGTGAAACCGCTTCACTACACACTTTATACACTTTTCTCAGACAGGCATGAACATTTTCACACATTTCTCTCGTGTTTAAACTAAAGTTCAAGCCTTCGTAGAAGAATAAGTCCAGTATTATAGAAAGAAACCAAAGATCAAACCCTGTTTTCAGGTCCAAAACATCAGAACAGAGCAGCTGCCAGAGAATTTAACATTTATCAATCAATGGTACAGACGTCGAGGAAGCAAGAAGAATGAGTTGAGTGAAGTTTGACTTATGTGACTGCTTTGTGTCACTTAATGCTCTTTAGAGTCCTTTGACGTCGACACTGTTGTGTTTGCTAGCAAAGATTTATGTAAATTGACAAGCTGAACGCATTCTGTGCTGTAGAGCAGCGGTCCCCAACCCCTGGGCCTCGGACCAGTACGTGAGTTGTTTGGTACTGGGCTGCGGCACGGACCGGCATAAACCGGTCCGTGGCGCAAAAAAGGTTGGAGACCGCTGATGTACAGGAGACACGGCATGAGATTGATTGAAAATGGTCTACAGCCAATCAGGACGCAGAACGCAATGCACTGTAAAAAACAAAACAAAAACAAAAACGTGAAAATTGCACCAAAAAAATCGGCGAAACAGCGAGGCTACGAAAAGTGAACCGCGATGTAGCGAGGGAGCCCTGTACACTTTTTTTTAAAGGATGGGTAATTTAAGTTAAATAAAATATTCCCACTTTAAGCTTTAGTTTCTCTTAGTTCGAGCATCAGATTACTTATTTTGTTTTAAATGAACAGGAGGGTTCAGAACAGAGACTAAAACACAATCATGTAGCTTATCCAGGTTTTAATCTTCCACAGCATGTCTTTTATCATGTCTTCCTTCTCTCACCCCAACCGGTCGCAGCAGATGGCCGCCCCTCCCTGAGCCTGGTTCTGCTGGAGGTTTCTTCCTGTTAAAAGGGAGTTTTTCCTTCCCACTGTTGCCAAAGTGCTGCTCATAGGGGGTCATATGATTGTTGGGTTTTTCTCTGTATCTATGAAGCGCCTTGAGGTGACTTTTGTTGTGATTTGGCGCTATATAAATAAAATTGAATTGAAATTGAATTGAATAACATGAACGCCAACAATGCTTTTAGTGACAAATGTGACCAAACTGACAAAGACTTAAAAAGACTTCCTGTAGATTTTATTTAACGACATTATTTTCAGTTAGTTTGTTTTTCTAGTTTCCTTTTTTTTATTGCTTCACAACCAGTTTTAGTTTTTAGTTTAGTTCAGTGTAATAATCTCGTTTTTATACTTCCACATTAGCCATTAGCTTCATTTAAACGCACAGAAGACATAAAACTGTCTGTCTCATGGTTGTAGGGGAACTTCGGCCGCTCATTTAGCTCGTGCTCTTGTTCCCGTGGGTTTGCAAGACTCATTGATGCACAGCTCCACCTCTGTCTGAGCTGTTTGTGCTGATATCCTGTGCTGGTTTTACCCAAACATGGTGCAGTGCAATACGAACACTTTAGTTCACAAATCTTTGTGGATTGTTCACATGCAAATGTCATGAGCTTTAAAATTTAACATGCTAACCGAGGCTTTCGAGTCTGAGACGGAGCTTTTTGGTGTTTTGCAAACCCTCTGAGGATTGCATGGGTTGAACATGATGATAGTCAATCATGCACATTTGCAGAAAGGTTGCACGAAAGTTTTTACAGGACTGCGTGTCCACATTAACCAATGACGGTGTCAAAAGGAAGTCTGAGTTACAAACTGTAAAATCCCCCACTGAAACTGGTTTGGTGAAACGTGCGGTTATCAGGATGTGAGATCTAATTCTGAAGCCTCTTCTTGAATATTCTTGTTACTATTTTAATGACTTCTTACTCAAAATGTTTGCTGGCTTTAAGTCTAGTTAGTCAGCTACAGATAATTAAAAGTGTTCTTTTCATCTGGAGTTTACGCCTTTATCACATCTGCATGAGACAAGATCCATTTTGTATCTGGACAGAGATCCCAGGATGCACCAGGACAGAAACATCTGCAGCATCTGGGCTGCTCCTTGTTTTCAACAATGGTTAAGAAAGTTAGTGGAAGAATAAAGCAGACAGAAACAGGCTAAAACTCCTTGGACGCAGTTTATAAAAGATAAATCTGGAGACTGCAGCATGTGTCAAAGCTGTCCTCAATAATTCACGCCGTCCACTTTTTACATGACAGTGTGACCCATTTGGGATGGATGCTTGAGTCGGATAAATATTTTAACGAGCTGAGCAGCGTTTGTCTACTAGATGTGGTACGTTCTACACATCTGTGTGGGACGGTGCATCTATTCCCAGCTCTGCTACGTCACTGATGTAGTTCTGAATGCATGCAGTCATATTTTAGCAAGAACGTCCAGAGGGAGGAATTAAAAAGTTCAAAAGGTGTTTGTTTGTTTAAAAAGGGCTTTATGGTGAAGACTGTTATATAAAACTCAGCGAACAGCCCTTCATGTGTTTGATTATTCCGAGTTCAGCGTTCAGGTCAGTGCTCCACCCAGGTGGCACTGAGCTCTTACCCTCATGGCTTCCTGTATGTGGTCCTGCCTCACCACCTCAGCAGAGCGATCCATGTACCACTTCAGACAGCGGATCAGCTCCCTGAAACACATTTAAAAAGCCGCACAGGGTTGATTCTCTGCACTGGAAGGAGTGCAAACGTTGCATTATTTTAATAAAGGACCCGTTCAGCCCAGGATGGCTCTGTGTGGTTAAACTACTAGATTTTTAAATAAATGCTTAGATTTTCCTGTTGTTGTGATAGTCGCAGCACTCTGCAGGACCAAACATGTACGAAAATACATCACAAAGACCTGAAAAACTAAAATTTGTGTAGTTATAATAACTATATGTGTCTTTTTTATTTTCTGCCAGTCGACCCGAGATCGAGATCTTTGTTTCACCATCTATAAAACTAATTTTCAGACTCTTACTCAAAGCGATTCTCATGTAATATATCTGGATGAGGTCAAAGTTAAATGAGCATGAAAAGCATGCAATCCTACGCCAGTTTCCCATACTGTATTTATCTCTGATGCCCTTGAGCCACCGTGGTGAAATAAATCCAGGAGAAGTCTAACTGCAATAAAGGCAAACGACGTGTACACAAATACACAATCACACTTTAATCAATCAGGCTGTCAGTTAGAGAGCAACACTCACTTGTAAGCTAACGCTCCAGCAAAGTGCTTCTGGATGTACGTGTCCATCACCGGCCTGAAGTGGTAGTATTTACTGTCCCTGAGCAGGTTTATAATGAACACCTGTGAGACAGAGACTGTGATCAGTGAGTGTGATGCTCGAGTGACGCGGAAATACACAGAAAATGAATCATGATTTACAGTCGCAGTGAAAAAAGTACGGCTTCTTTCAAAGCGAAGGGTTTAGCTATCAAGAGATTTAAAAAGAAATAGTGCTACTAGTCCTCATGTTAAGAGTAGGTAAATAGAACCTCAGAGGAACCTGAACACATAGCATTTTATACCATGTCATCACTTGTTAAACACAAACTGAGCCACAGTGCAGAGGCAGTGTGTGGAAGTCTGTCCCACGATGCAGCAATAACTTCATCTCTCTCATCGTCAGTGACAGTCTGCTGCTGTGCTTGGGATCATTGTCCTGCTGAAGTTTCTGATTGGACAGAGCTTTTCATATGTTGTTGTTCAGCTTGTATTTACAGATGTGCAGGCACCAGGTTATTGTTTATATTTTAGTGCTTTCTTTGTGATCATGTGATCATGACCCCACAGTATTTTATTTTCCTGTTACAGCGTAGACTTCCTTTCATCACCCACATTTTCCAAATTTAACTGTAACTCTTATTCCTGTGTCATACTGAAATTAGAGTAAAATGACAGAATAAAAAATCGTTCAGCTTTCAGAGTTTAGGGTGTGTCAGAGCTCCTGTTTCCAGTAACTCAGAGGATGACATCAGTGGGACTGAAACTGACAGTTAGCCTCATCTGTATTATGGGCGATCGTGGCTCAAGAGTTGGGAGTTCGTCTTGTAATTGGAAGGTTGCCGGTTCGAGCCCCAGCTTGGACAGTCTCGGTTGTTGTGTCCTTGGGCAAGACACTTCACCTGTTGCCTACTGGTGGTGGTCAGAGGGCCCGGTGGCGCCAGTGTCCGGCAGTCTCGCCTCTGTCAGTGCACCCCAGGGTGGCTGTGGCTACAATGTAGCTGCCATCACCAGTGTGTGAATGTGTGTGTGAATGGGTGGATGACTGGATGTGTAAAGCACTTTGGGGTCCTTAGGGACTAGTAAGGCGCAGGTCATTTACCATTTACCATATTAGATTGTTTCTTCTGCAAGTCTCTAAATCCTCTTTGTTGGAGCCAAGTCCAGGCCAATATTTTACTCAGTTACATCGTGCCACATTTAAGTATTTGTCATGATCTTTAAGTTTCTATTATAATCTTGATCATTTTATGTTATAATGTAATCGGCTGTGCTCCATAATTTAATCCTGCTTTGTTAGTCTGTTGTTGTAAAGTGTTGATAGATGTCGTAAAGGGGGTGTGTATTTGGTCCGCATGCGGAGGGGTGTGGGTAAAAAAGGTTAGGTAAGCGAGCAGGACGTGGAGCAACAGTTTTCTGACCGTCGCCGTTTTAATGTTATTTTTTGTTGTAACATAGAGGGAATGTAAACGGAGCTCCCACCAGAGGCATTTGTTTTGTACCTTTCGATTTGTATGGAAAATAAATGTTTTGCCCCTTTTTTCCTTCGCCTCGTTTTTGCTACCGGAAGGCATCCGAGCGACTTAACAAGAGCACGAGTCAGAAACTTTACGTCCTGCAAAAGCGGCAAAGAAGGACCGAAGGTTGCCGTTACACTCATTAAATTTAATTAAACTCATTATTTGTTACTTTTGCTTGTTTACTTTATTTTCTTCTTCGTGCACGGCCCACGCCACACTCACCAATGACTGAAAAACCAGCGGCCCATATTTGTCCGTGTTGTCATCCAAGATGGAGAACAAGGTGTCCAGAATGTCCTGAAGAAACTGAGACACACACATGGGACCACAGGAGTATTACAACAACTGTAGAGCTCTTTTAACACATGCTTACAAAAATCACCTCAAACCACCTCAGAGATAACCAACAAACACGTCCTGCCCAGCAACATGGGAAATGTCTTACACAGCAAATCTGGCACAGCGACAGAATATTATGATGCCGTTTCATCCTGACTGTAGTCTCAGCATTTTAGATACGAGTGTTTACACATATTAAACAGAACGATCTCCCCACCTGTTCGACTTCAAACCTCACCTTGACGATCTCTTCTCCGCTGACATGCCGAAGCCGTCCAAGGATGTCCATGACCCGGTCGGGATGGGCCTTCCACTTCAGCAGGGCCAAGAGGTCCACTGGAAGACAGCAGGAATGTCAAACACCAGGAAAAATGGATAAAGGCTCATATTCAGACTTCAGCCTGTGAGCAGCAAAACAGCCGTTTAATATGTACAACGGAGTAAAAAGTGTCATAAATGAGGAAGCCACTGTTAGCGCAGCACAACGACTGAAAGCAGGTGTGTGTATGCCAGAACCATAACAGATGGTGACACAGGTTTTTCCTCACTTTAATGCTGTTGCCTCAAGCTGCTTTATGTCAGGTTACGACTACAATATCAGAAAGAAACCCCAACAATCATACGAGCCCGTACATGCAAACACTTGGTGACAGTGGAAAGGAAAAACACCCTGAAATTCTCACGTGTAATCGTGCATATTTAAGCACATTATCCACGAGCGGCTCAAACGCCGGCTGCAGCAGCTGCGTACCGTTCTGGGTGAGCTTGGTGGAGGAGAGCTGTGTGGAAATCCAGAAGGTCTCTTTCATGCTGCGCTGGAAAATGAGGCTGGAGGGGATGTTGGGACAGCTGTTGAAGTCCTCCTTACAGCAGGGCAGCCCCAGGTAGAGGGCGTGGTTACTGAAGGTCGTGTTTTCATCACACTGAGGACACGAGACACCGAGACGGAGGAAAATAAGGAAGGAAAGCGCTTAAAATAGATCTGTGCACCTCATTGTCAAAGTGCAGCTGCAAAACTGAGTCAAAAGCTGCAAACATGAAGCTTGTGTGGGCGAGGTAAGACTTTAGTCCAGGGGTGGGCAACTCCAGGCCTCGAGGGCCGGTGTCCTGCAGGCTTTAGCTGTGTCCTTGATCCAACACAGCTGATTTAAATGGTTAAATTACCTCTTCAACGGCTGTATCCCAATTCAGGGTCTGCAGCCTTAAAGGCCGCATTTTAAGGCCGATTACGTCACAGCGACGCGACGAAGGCTGTCCCAATTCAAAGGCTGCTCGAAATGCGGCCCTCAAATGCCTCCTTCATTTCCCTGAATTTTAAGGACGTGGCGGTGTAGACTTTGTGGTCCAACATATCCCAGAATGCATAGCGCGGATGAGGTGTGGCCGAAGAGTAACATAGTAAACTAAGTACTGAATATTATGTCACTTATTTATGTGCAAATGTTTAATAACGAAGAACATTAAAACATTACTGTTGGCCACATGTCGGCAAAGTCATGTGACATTAGTAACGTTTGTACTAACTTAGTTTTAAAGCCTTTACTTTAAAATATACGCCGTTCAATAGCTGAGCTTAATCAGAGAATGATCAAAGCTCATGTAGAAACAAACAAACACATGAACAAAAGATTTTCTCCTTCATTTCTGTCAAACAAACCTGTATGAAACGTTTCCAGCTGTTAGTATCATGGTTGCTAGGCAACCTGGGCAGCGCGACGGAGGCTAGACCGCCCATTTCACAAGCCTCGCACTTCCGGCCTTAGCGGTCTTTGAGTACGCGGCCCTTGTGGATAGTTGAGGCTGCGTACTTTAAGGCTGCAGACCCTGTGAATTGGGATACAGCCAACATGTCTTGAAGTTCTCCAGAGGCCTTTTAATGAACTAATCATCTGATTCAGGTGTGTTGACCCAGGGTGAGATCTAAAACCTGCAGGACACGGCCCTCGAGGCCTGGAGTTGGACCTGCTGTACAGTTTTGGTGAGCAACAGTAAAGATGTTGTGGAGATCATGTACAAAGTGTACACGACATTTAAAGTGAACTTTATAGTTATACTGTGAGATTACTGAAGTATAATTCACATATATACTAAATAAATATAGTCATTTCTGCTGTAATCATCAGCCAACAGAAAGACTCCTTTGCAGAATAAATGACTAGCGTGTGCTGAAGGCTGATGAGCAGCAGCCAGGAAACAGAAAAGCTCTGGTGTAGCTGACCTTGTAGACATACAGCTCGTGGCTCTCATCAGAGAGAGTAGTTCCATCCTCTCTCATTAGAGGCGTGAAGGCAAAACCAAACAGCTTTTTCTCTCCTTTGTCCTTCGCTGCAGAGAAAATGACAAAGAAGGAAGACGTGAGAGGAGAAACGCACCGAGTGTACGGTCAAAAAGCACCGAGGTCAAACGTCTCTCAGATTATCAGAGATGTATTCAGAAAACCAGTTTATTACTTCACTATTGTAGACAAAGTGATACAGCCTGCATATAAGTAGGTCAAAGAGTAACTTGGTTATGCTTTTAATGTTATATTTAGATATATTTTCTAGATATTACTCCAAAAATGTCACCACCTGCTTGAAGCAGCAGCTAATCAGTCACGGTTCTGGGTTTTATTTTTACAATAAGCCTCCTTCGCACCTCCACGAGTGCCTGTGCTTGGATCCTCATTTATTTTCTCCACACGGATCATCCCATTAGCCACGACAGCACCAGTATTAACACAAGTGAGGCACTCACTGGAGCAGTGTCTGAACTCGAAGCGCAGGTGGGACCCTCTGAAACGGTCGATGGGAATCGGCAGTTTGATCACCTCGCTCCATCGCGGGCTGTTGTTATGGTAGAGCACAAAGGAGCGGTGCTCTGGCACGTTGGGCTCACCTGAACCCAGACTGATGCAGTCCTACGGAGCATGTGCAGAAACGGACAAACAACGAGATCAGTGACACTGCAGTTACAGAAATATGTACCGAGAGAAGAAGAAGAGTTACCCAGTGAGAAAAAAGCAGAAAATACCTTAATCCACTCAAATACAGAAAGCATGAGTGGATAAAACTCACACACAAGCCTTTACTAAGCACATACACCTGTTTGTTCAGCTTTCATTTATATATTGTCTGTGTTTACCATTTTACAATGTCTTAGACTTTTACTCTTTTCCACGTATATCTACAAAATAAATGAATAATCAAGTACTACTGTGAAGTACAAAAGTCCTAGTACTAAGTAGAGATGGACCGATCCGATATTACGTATCGGTATCGGTCCGATACTGACCTAAATTACTGGATCGGATATCGGAGAGAAATAAAAAATGTAATCCGATCCATTAAATATAAAAAAGCACCTCACAAAACTTGCAACATGGCATAACTCGGCTCATAACCGTAGCACGTGGGAGCAGTGTGGTCACGTGATAGAGCGGCTGTGCAAGACCTGGTCTGATTGAGTATTTGTAGCGTCGCTACCAAACCAGCATTTCATCTCCGAGGAAGTTTTCCCAGAGAGAAGTAAAGCAAGTGTGTAAGTTCATCTCTGAATGTTTGTAAAGCATTCCCACGTTAAGCGTAACAACCGATATATAAAGCGACTGCCTCTCTCTCTCTCTCTCTCCTGCTGCTACTTCAATCATGAAACTGCTTAATGATCAGCTGATCGGCTTTTCTGTCGCGAGTCCGTCTCTCTTCTTTGTTTTTGGCCCACTTTGCACCAGAAAGAGGAAACCAGCAGCTGAACAACAGCAGCACTATTAAGCTTGATAATCTGCTGTTAGAATTTATTTAATATTATTTCTACACCAGGATCTTTTTCTATGTAGCTGACGGCTGTTAACTGTGCAGGGGCGGATCTAGCAAAGTTTAGCCAGGGGGGCCGATAGGGCATGAACAGGGAAAAGGGGGCACAAAGACATACTTTTCTTTCTTATTCTCATTTAAAATGTCGAGCTTTTAATAAATAATTATCTGACTCTTACACCCAAAGTTTTAATCTGATGTAAAATATATAGAAGTCCATTACTGTATATAGTAACTGTTAAGTCTAATATACCCTAGTAAGCTATAGTACTTTTTCCTTTAGGAAGATACCATCTGTGCAGTCTGCAATTCTGTTGAAGAAAGATGTTGAATCTATTTAATTATTCTTGAAAAATAATTTATTTCTGTGCATTTTTTTTCACACTGCATCAAATTTAATTTGATTACATCGATTAAGCATCATGAGGAAGAGGGTGGTTCCCTATTTTTTTTGCTGGGAGTTTGCAACCCTGTTAGTTAGGTTGCTTAATATTTCTGCTAAGTACTCTTTAAAATACCAGAATAGGAAGGATGGAGCAGGTTTAACTTTATTAGATTGATCAGTGTTGCTGAACTATGAAATATTTTGGGTGCAGTGTATTTTTTACATACAGGTTTAACAGAATAGCTTTAGCGTTTGTTTTTGTTGCTTGAACTTGAATATGAACAATATGAGCAAGATATTAAAAAACAATTTTATTGATTAAAAAACACTATATCGGATTCATATCGGTATCGGCCGATATCCAAATTTATGATATCGGACATAAAAAAGTGGTATCGTGCCATCTCTAGTACTAAGTAGCAGAGAATGGCATGCTTTTAATCTGTCCTCCCAATTAAGTGTTTTGACAGTAGATTTGGCTGCTAGGTTCATGAGTTGGAAGCGACGTCAGTAGGCTGTGGTTGAATACAGCTGTTTGAGAATGAGAAAAACCGTCATTGTGGGATCACGGAATTTGGAGGTCGGTATAAACTGGTGTGTGACTGGCTGGAATGGCATCTCAGGTAGATGATGACAATGAAATGGATTTTGGTAACTGGATCTCAGTTACTAGGTGGAGGGATCAGGAAGAGGGAAAAGGAGGAGAGAGGAGGAAAGTTTGTTTGGGACACAGAAGAGAAGAGGATGAAGGGACCAGGGTTCTCTAGAAACAAATGGTGAGGGAGGAATTTAAAATAATCCTGAAGATGAGGATGTGCAGTTGAGCCCATTAGGGTTGTCTAGAGAGTTGAAAAAGAAGTTTGGAGAAGTGCAGCTGCCTAAAATCCTCAGGGATGGAAACTTGTTGATAGTGGTTAAGACAAGAACAGAAAAATATAGTGTTACGTTCTGAAAGCATTTGTAAAACGACTGTGGGAGAGAAAAAGGATAATAGGAGAAAGTAAAGTGACATGGGGGGTGATTACAGGTATTCCAGTAGAGAGGATCTAGAAAAGCTCAAGCGACGTATTCATGGTGGCGAGGTCACCAAGGTAGACCGTTAAAAACAATTAATGGGGAGAGGGTTAATAGCTTGTCATTACTGTTAGAATTTCAGGAGGCTGTCCTGCCAGACGAAGTTAAAACAGGATGCAGGTGCTGTAAATGCCACTGATATGGGCACATCGCTGCAGTTTGCAAGGGGAAACAGAGGTGCCCCAAGTGTGGAGTAGTGAGCAGGATAAATGCTGTAGGTTGCAGCACAGGGTGAGGTACCATGGTTGTGAAGTCAGAAAGAAGGCCATGGAGGTTGAACAAGTTAAAGTAGTTCACAACATAAGTTACGGAGAGGCTGTCAAAAGGGTACGGAAGGCAAAGGACGAGACAGGAAAGCTTCAACCAATGTCAACATCAGATTAAGCAGACACATGGGACTCACACAGGAGAGGCAACACTCCTGCCACTTTATCTCATGTGCAATTATGTTGTGCCCCCCGTCCCCTCCGATGCCAACAGTTAAGTTTCTATTTTCTCTCTTATGTCTTGGAACTGTAATTGTTTTGTGCTTAAGATTTCATCTTATATACATATTATTGTGTAACTTATAGTGTTGTATTGTATTATACTGCTGAGTGACTTGTCTTCTGCTCATCAAACACATTTCATAGCAATGTTGACTGTGTGGTTGACCATGTGCTAAATTGCATATGACATATAAAGCTGAAACTGAAACTAAAAGATGAGGAGAAGCCAAATGTGTTGGCAAAAACGTTTGTTAAAATCCACAGTTCAGGCAATGTTAGTGAAGAAGGACAAAGAGGAAGAAAAAAGACAATAACAGAGAATTGGGATTTACTGAAAATGGTAGAAGATACAGATGATTTATTAAATATTCCTTTTACAAAGACAGAATTGAATCATGTTTAAATGGAGTGAATGATAAATGAAAGATTAATGTACTACATGGAAAATAAGGGATACATATCCAAACATCAGAGTTGTGCCAAATTAGATATCCCCGACAGAATTTGTTTCCCTTGCTTCGGGACCTAAGCATAATATCGGACGGGATTATTTCAATAAACCAATGACATTTTGACTGATCATCATTTGTATCCCACTGTAACTTTACTGTATAAAGAGCTAACATCTCCAAAATTTCTGGAGCAGTTAGTCATTATAAGAAGTGTTTATGAACTAAAAATCATGAATGTGAGATACTGTTTGTCCATGATTTCAAGAGGCCAGTGCATGCTCCCGACGCAGGGGAAACAAATTCTGTCAGGGATACCTAGTTTGGCACGACACCGGCACGCTGCATGGTCCTGCGTGCCAGCCACTTCCATGCCTGCTGCGTTGCGGCTGCTTGCCATGGGTGACCACCGGATGAAGGAACTGACCTCCCAGCCCATTGTTCCTTCAGTGGGCTGGTTTTAGTCATTATGCAAATGTACTGTCTATAAGATTGAAACCTGCAGTCAGCTGAGACTGAAGACGTCACTTGGACGAGTGACGAAATATTTCTCCCACTGAAGACATCCAGATGAACAGAATCAACTTTTGGAGATTTACTTACCTGGATCATTGAGAAAATATGTAAACAACTTAACAACCCCCAAAGCATCAAAGGCTACGTTCACTCTGCAGGTCTTGATGCTCAATTCCGATTTTTTGATCAAATCCGATTTTTGTGTCTGCTCGTTCACACTACAAATAAAATGCGACAGCAAACGCGCTCTAGTGTGAACGCTCAAAGCAGCCGCATGTGCAAAAGAAGACGTCACACACAACGCGCTCTGTTTAGACCCAGAGCAACAATATTGTTTGACTGATGGCCCTTAATATAAATACTTCAGACTTCACGTTTCCCAATTTTTGTTTTAAGTTATTTTGTTATTTACATAATAATGTAAATAACCTAATAATGATCCTTATTGCTGTTTTAGAGGAGCGCTGCTTCAAAGGATAGTTGCAGATTTCTGTCAGAATCTGCAGATTATACAGAACAAATAAAATGTTCACGTTTCTCCAACGTTGTCTTCCCAACAGTTTCACTGACATCTACACTGGATGGACAGGAAGCGTTCGCGATGTCTTCTCCGGTGCTGATAATTGGCGTCTGTCTTGTGTCGGTGACGTAAAAGACGGATTTAATGCGACTTGACCATCAAACAGCAGTCGCTTTCTAAAACATCGGATATGTATCGGATTCAGGACCACATACAAAAGTGACCCAGATCGGATTTGAAAATATCGGATTTGCACCGTTCACACTGTCAGACCATGATCGGATATGGGTCGCAGAGGGTCAAAAAAGTCGCCTGCAGTGTGAACGTCCGGTGACAGTGCAACACCGAAACACAAGAGGGGGGAGGGGGAGCAAAGTGGGCCTGCTCTGGGCTGACAGTAGTGATGGGATTTCCGGCTCTTTTTAGAGAACCGGCTCTTCAGGTTGTTTTGTTGCTTTAATTTATTTATTATTAACAATAATATACAATTATGCACAAAAGGAATTACTAATATAAAAAAGTGGTTTTATTTATATATGTTTATATATAAATATATACAGTGGCCCCTAGAGACAAAGCACGTACAAACTCCAAAACACATTTCAAGCGTTAACTGAACTTCCAAAACAGAGCTACCCAGATCACTTAAATTACACAATTGAAAGCATATGTGTATTGTTTGTGTATTTATACACAAGCACATTCCCGCATGGATTTTTTTTTTTTGTCTTGTTCCTGCATGGATCATTAACCTTGCAAATCGATCGTAAAGGTTGGTAAGGAGTCTTTCATGTATAAATTTGCTGTTAATATTTATATAATTCTAGGAATCATCTACTTTGCTTACACTGATGTTGGCACTTTGTTAGCGTTACAACAGCGGTCATACCCCCGAGGAATCTAAACTTAAGTAAGGAATGTGTGCACTTTTAACACCTCTGACTAGCATTTAGTGGTCCCTTTCAAACGGATTTGATTTTTGTTTGTTATTGAACAAATTCACTTCACTGCTTTTCACTATCTGTAACATCAATGCACATTGTTCCATTTACTGCATATTGCACTTCATGTCTTTCCTTCCACCTGCATCAACATTGTAAAGTTTGTCACAAAGAGATTTATACATTTATAAATACTAATATTCTCTATTACATTCTGTTCTGCTTTTTTATTGCCCAGATTTTAGTTAGCCTTTGTTAAATTGTCTGTTATATGTCAATATATACGTATGTCACAAATAAAAGTGTCTTGTAAATTATGTTTTTGTAAAGAATTTTCTCCCCAAATCTCTTACACGCTAACTGTAACGTGTTATTTCTGCTAAAACCTGAACTTAAATGTGTATATGGTGTTTATCTGTTTTTCTCTCTGTTTTAGATGCACATATCAAATTGGAATTCCTGCAATTCTGCCTCCAAGCCAGAATTGCAGGAATGCACCACGTGTTGGCTGTTTCACTGCCCTCTCTGCCCCACTTTCAGCCCTACTGTCAGGGCAAAGATTGAGCAGCATATAAATGGACACATTAAAAATGCTTTGCCTTTCAAAGGTATGTTGGTACTAAATATACCTCATAGTTAAAGTTATAAACATGCACTTCTTTTCAGCACGTCTGCAGTCTCTTTGTTGACTTAAATGTTGCTTTTCACATTGTACAGTTCAGTGCATTCATCAGCAAGAGAAAAAAAAGTGTGCTTTCATTAAATATTTTTTCCTATTCACCACATTTCTTGACAGCTCTTGTGATCCACACCATTTTGCTTTCATTACTGAGGAGGGCTTGGATATTTTTGTTAATATGTACAATCTGATTGTTAGTTAAACTGATTGCATTCTATACAACTACATTTAAATTACTGTTTTTCTTCTTCTTTCTTCTCTCTCTTACAGACCTTCACTGCCCTGTCTGCAGCATGACAGTCATACAGCGTGGAGATATGGCAGGGGTCTGCAACCTTTAACACCCAAAGAGCCACTTTCCGGTTTCCATGCAAAAGAAAACACTGTGAGCCGCAAATACTTTTTGAAATCTAAAATGAAGATAACACTGTATATATATATATATTTTTTTTTACCTTTATGCTTTGTGTGAACAACTAAAGTAAGTAAGTAAAGTTTATTTATTAAGCGCTTTTCACAGACAGGCAGTCACAAAGCGCTGTACACAAATATTAAAATAAATAATACAATCAATAGACATTATACACAATGTAAAAGATCAAATGTAAATAATGTAAAGAATATAAAATACGTAGATCAACAAAAGGCTTGTTTGAACAGAAAAGTTTTTAACTGCTTTTTAAAAGAATCCACAGAGCAACTGTGTTGCTTATGAAATCCATGAAGTGCTACAGAGAAAATTACATTTTATTTATGTAATGAACACATTTTGAACTCTTAAAGAAATATAACAAAAAGAAAGCTGAACTAAAATGATCCAGCAAACAAAAACTGTTGTGAGCCGCCACCCTTATATCGCCTTTGGGCTTTTGGAGCCTTGACCTGACTTTTAAAAAATTGGAAAAAGAGCTCTATGCTGCTAAAAAGAAAAATAGATATTTGAAAATTCTTCCTAAGCTGCTGACATAATGTGGATCCGAAGATCCATAACTGGCCTACCTGGTGTTGAAAGTCTCGGTAAATGCACGCCGCTTTGGCGGGTACACCGGCTTCCGCGAGTGTGACGCTTATTTTGAGCGATGAAAAAATAATAAGATATAATTGTATTTTTATATTTCAAAATCACAATAATCTTCCAATTTAGAACTACAAGTTAAAAAAAGAACTAAACACAAATAAAATACACTTCAGCTAAATACTTTAATTTATTTTCCCAAACCACCCGGAGCCGCAGGTTGCCGACCCCTGTCCCAGACTCTAATAATATAGCAGTCCCTCGTTTATCGCGGGAGTTACATTCGCTACGCGAAGTAGACAACTTTATATTTTTACAATTATTATAAATGTTTTAAGACTGTAAAACCCCTCACTACATGCTTTATACACTTCCCTCAGACATGCATGAACATTTTCACACTTTTCTCTTTTGTTTAAACACTCTTAAAGTTCAACCCATCATAGAAACACAAGTCCAGTATTATAAAACGAAACCGTGCAAAACGTTTTGTGGGCAGATTTATCTAAATTTGACAAGCTAAACGCATTCTGTGCTGTACAGCAGCGGTCCCCAACCTTTTTTGCACCACGGACCAGTTTAATGTCAGACAATATTTTCACGGACCGGCCTTTAAGGTGTTGCAGATAAATACGACAAAATAACATGATACAAACAAAGACAAAAACGGTGGTATTTTGTAAATATAATAATAAACGCGAATTCGGCTGTGTAATTGTGTAACTTTATGAGCAGCGTCCTCCTGAAATGCGCCAACAACATTGTGAGTAACGTCCTCCTCTCTGCTTCTTGATGCTCTCTGGTCGCTATGGTAACGCGTAAATAGTTCTTTCAAAATAAGACACACGACCACAACACGGGAAAAGACCCAGGGAAACCGACTCAACGGACCGCTGCTGTACAGGAGACACTGTACCAGGTTGGTCCACAGCAATCAGAACGCACAACACAATGTACTGTAAAAAAATAAAAAATAAAAATAAAAAAATAAAAAAAATCAGCGAAACTGTCCGCAAAAGGTGAACCGCGTTATAGTGAGGGACCACTGTACAATAATTTCCAGTAGCACTGCTGATATATGAAATGGTGAGTTTTGAGGTTGTCTTCAAACACGTGCATTGTACTAGAAAAATGTGTTTGAAGGATTAAAAATGTAAAAAGTAATGACTAGTTTATATTTATGAAAAAAGTAGCAAAGAAACAAAAACATAACACATGGACACTTTTGCCACGAACAAGCTGAAGGGATGGTGATTTTTTTTAATAAACCCAGAGTGTTAAAAAACACTTAGAACCAAATTTATTTATCAGCAGCATGCATAGTAAAAAAAACACAATTTCGTTTTAGCTGTCAAAGTCGATTTAACTGAAGTTACGTGTTTCCGGTTAGTGTGGAGGTCACGTGTTTCCGGTTAGTGTGGAGGTCGCAATATGGCGCTCCCCAGTGGCTGCAGCCAGACGCTCTCGGGCGGCGCGTGGTGGGAGGAGCGAGTCTTTGACGTAAGCACAGCATTGCAAACAAGAACGGAACCTAAAGTAAAGAATCGATCTCACCAGGCTAGTGTCGATCCGATGCCGACTTGGTATCGATAGAATCGACATTTGGAACCATCTTAACGGACGACACAGCGCCTGTTTATCGCTTTTCACGCGACGCCCATCTACTTCCACGAGTTTCTCTAACTCTCAGCAACAATGACACACCTCGCTCGACTTCTTCTGTACTTCATCACATCGCAGACCGGTAACACTGCATAGTCTTTTATGTACAGTAGCAAAGTGTCAAGTCGTGCACACGTCATTTATTAAATACGAGATTTTACAGCGACTGTAAGGCCCATGTCCGTTTTTCGGGCTGTACCCGGCCCCATGGGCTAACGTCCGGCCACCAGACGCTCGTACTCGGGCACCCTCCCCGGGCCTGGCTCTAGAGCTGGGCCCCGTAACCCTATCAGGTTGAACTGTTCCCTTGATCCTTCAGTCATAGGGGTCTTATGAATCGTTCTTTGTCTGTCTGTCTTTCTTTGTCTTATTCATCCCAAACACTTGTATGTGATGCGAGGATGGTCAGCAGGACTGGTCTGGTAATCTGGCATACCGGGGATTTTCCCGGTGGTCTGATGGGTGATGGGCATAACCTCACGCTTGGATTACTGCAACTTCCTTTTAATAGGGGTTGGCCAGGGCACTCTGTCATGTCTGCAACTGGTGCAGAATGCTGCAGCACAGTTTTTTTAACTGGTAAAAGAAAATTTGAGTATATTACTTTGGTTCTGGCCTCCTTACACTGTTTTCCAATACAATTTAGAATCTATTTTAAAATCCTTAAATGGGGTGGCCGATTTGCTGAAGCCCTTTATCTCCCCTCGCTCCCTCCGCTCAGCTGAGCAGCTGTTGCTCTGTCCCTAAATCACAGCTGACAGAGCGATCTCTATTGTGGCCCCGAAGCTTTGGAATGAGCTTCCTCTTCACATTAGGCAATCTACAGCAGTGGTGGTTTTTAAATCCAGTTTAAAAACTCATTTTTATTTGCTGGCTTTTCCTCCGTGGGTAACTAACACTATTATTGTTTTGTAATTTATTTATTGTATTTACTATTCTTATTGTATTTATTATATTTCTGCTGTACAGCACTTTGGTCAGCCATGTGTTGTTTTTAAAGTGCTATTTAAATACATTATGGTATGGTAATCAAACAAAAGGGTGTGTTTGTATATATTTACTTTGTTAAACACAATGATTTACATGTGTTGTTTCACATTCAGTTTTTTCAGTGCCCACACTCACTGAAGTGATCGTGGAAGAAGGGAGCGCTGCCGTTCTGCCCTGTGCTCTCAGCAGCAAACAGGACATCACTAATGTCCTGTTTGACTGGAAGAAGGGTAGTCAGGAGGTTTTTATGTATGATGGTGGTGACCATTACAATAATGGACGACCAGGCCAAGATAAGCAGTTCAAAGATCGGGTCTCTCACCTGGAAGAAGAACTGAAACACGGTAACGCCTCCATAAGGATCAACAACACCAGGGTGTCTGATAGTGGGAACTACACGTGTCATTTTCCACGGCTCAACCCCCCGAGAACGTTCAGCGTGCAGCTCGTTGTCAGTGAGTGTTTTTAAATAAGCCAAACTTATGTTGATTTGAATTTCAGACTGTGGCTGATTTTCTTCTTAAAAAACTGAAGCTAAAGACATCCAGAGATTAATGCTCATTGTAAGATTAATACATAAAATTTTAAAATGGTAATATTTATGTAAAAGGATATATATATATATATGTATATGTGTGTGTGTATATGCATGCATGCACGTATATATGTGCAGTGTTGGGAAGGTTACTTTTAAAATGTATTCCATTACAGAATACAGAATACATGCCCCAAAATGTATTCTGTAACGTATTCCGTTACGTTACTCAATGAGAGTAACGTATTCTGAATACTTTGGATTACTTAATATATTATCATGCTGTTTACAACTACATGAATGTACTATTGCTGTGATTTATTACTGTTACTGAAGGTCCGCGGCTCCGAAGGGACCTCTGGCTAATACGGTGGGTTCTGTGTCGGGCTCGTAGCCGAAAACTAGCTTTACTTTGTTGTCTGGGCAGTGTTGCCAACTTAGCGACTTTGTCGCTATATTTAGCGAGTTTTCAGACCCCCTTAGCTACTTTTTCTGGTGTTATTGGAGACTTATTGATGATGACTTTTTGACGTTTTTGGAGGAAAACACGAACACGGTGTACAGTCGAGTCTTAATAGCTTACTTACAACTGGGCTCCTCAGGCACTCTTTTTGGCTGCAGTGGTTATTATTATATTTACAAGCTTCCAGCTCCCGTTTTTGCTCGATGACAGCTCGTACTTTTCCTTTTTCTCCCTCCCTCGCTCACAGACACATAACGTGTATGGCTGCGGCAGTCCATTCTCCCTGCAGCACGGACTACACTGCCTATGATGCTACATTCTTTAGAGCTATACCGGTAGCATTCTGCTTATTAGCTTAGCACAACAACAACAAGCAGAGAGAGAGCGGCACCCTGTAACCATGGCAACCGTAACGCTGCCACCTGGAACAACAGAACGTAGCTGTCAAACAAAACCAAACAGTCCTGACCCGCCACAATATGAAACAGGAAAGTACCGCCGTGTAATCCATTTATTTCAACAAAGTAACTGTATTCTAAATACCACCTTTTTAAACAGTAACTGTAACGGAATACAGTTACTCATATTTTGTATTTTAAATACGTAACGGCGGTACATGTATTCCGTTACTCCCCAACACTGTATATGTGCATATGCATATGTGCATGTGCGCATGTGCATGTGCATGTGTACATATATATATGTATGTATGTATGCATGCTTTGAGTCACACCTTTTTCCGTGCTTGCTCATGCTTCCCCCAGCAGCTGTGCAAGAAGTCGCCCTGTTTCCTGAGAGACTTCTAGCGTGTCTAGAGTTACAGCGTGACTGGTGTTACCCAAAGCTTGATTCCCTATAGTTAACATGTTCACAGTTTACAGTGTTAGATTTGTGTGATTTGCCTTTTCCTTCACTAACCTGACCGTCTTACTAAACTGTGGCAGGCACCTTTGTGTGGGCTAAATCACCTGCTAGCTGATTTTCTAGCTTGCCTAATCTTCTCTCTACATAGCGACTAATTTTAAATTGTCGTTTACAGGCCTTCTACTAACAGCTCCTTATTTGCATGCTGAAATAATAATACATTAATGTCTTCGTGAAGAAGTGAAAGAATGCTAAGACTAGAGAATGGCTGTGCAGTCAGCTCATGTATAAAAGCCCTGCTTTTGTATGATTGCATGCTCTCAGAAATCTGAGTTCATAATAAAAATGCTAAGACCGAGCAGATGACCAGCTGTGAATTCAGGTGAGCAATACAACTGTACAGTAAGCCTAAAGGGAGAGAGCCCACAGACTGAGTACAAGAACTCACTCTCAAGTCTTAAATGTATGAAAACGGTTCAGTCTGAAAGCTTTCAGCAGCCATGATATGCTGTAATCCATCTGCATCTTTGCCTTTAAGGTCCCTCCTACATGGACAGATTAGCTGAAAACATTCTGGGTGAGTCCTGATTTTGATTATGTCACTGACATCTAAATCTGCAATGTGTGTGAATGACTTCATCTCTGCAGGACCAAGTATCACCTTTTTATGTCTTTTTATATCACCAAATCTAACACCACGCTCCCACACTGCTAACTGACACCACTACTGCAGAAGCCGTCTGTGTGGAGACATTTATACGGTGACAAAAAATTACATTTGAAATGTATTTTCACTGAACATTTTAATAATTGTACCCAGTCCTGCTAACTACAGGTATTTACTTCCATGCTTTCAAACAATCACTCCTCACTTATTTAGCATCACTTTTTCTCATAGTTTGGTTGAACTGAAATGTATTCCACATTACCTCTGTGTCGTCTTTATGTTGGTAATCCATCAGCACACATTGCAAATTTAAATGTCTTTGAGATGATAAGAAGCAGAGACTTGTTATTTTGTATATTGGATGTACTTTCCAAACATCATCCACAATCACGTCACATCTGCAGGCTTTTTCACCGACCTCCAGCTCTGCTTTTCCTCTGTGGGCTGTTACAAACTTTACTCTGCTTCCTGGTTTTGCATTTGGACGTTGCACATGATTAGTTCTGTCCCTGCACGCTCTAACACTAACACACTATAATACTTGTTAACTGACTCAAACAGAACATCAGAGCTGTGTATGTGCACACAGGAGGAAATAGAAGAGTGAGGGAGAAAGTCTGTCGAGTTTTTTTTCCCATTTCCGGTCTTAAACTTCCTGATTAGCTAACTTGAAAGCAGGTCTTAACTCTATTTTTACCTTCTGAGCTATTCTGCTGTGTGAAAATGGTTAAAGGAACAATGAGCTACTAACATACATCAGCAAAGTTAATGACTGAAGAGAGGAAAAAAGAGAAATCTGTGGTGCATCTGTTTGATGAGCGGTCAGCATGGAGCTGCTGGAGATTTAATACACTGGGACAAAACCTGAACACTTTCAAGGTTTCTGTTGACCACCAAAGTTTCAGCTTAATTTTCATCACATTTTAGGTTCATTCTTTTGGCGTGCTGTGGTTTTATTTTTGTAAGCTATTTAAGTAGCTGTAGACAAAATGTCATATTATCACATTTCTACAAACTATTCACACGCTGTTCTATTTACAGGTGCGTCTATGACACCATATACTGCCATACTTAATGTCACAGAGGACGGGGTGACGCTGAGATGTGAGGTTCCAGGCGTTTTTCCCAAACCAAAGTTGGAGTGGCAGGACAGCGATGGAAACGTTCTCCCTGCCGAGGAGCCACAGGTCTCGGAAAAGCGAGGACGCTACTACGTCTCCCTGAGATCCACCGTTAGCAGGATAACAACTAACCTGTTTGTTTGCGTAGCCAGGCAGGAGGACATCCACCACCAGACTAAAGCAGAGATCTATGTGCCCGGTGAGATTTCTCGTCTTTGTTGGGTTTAAATTGGTGTTTTATTATTAGTTTTTCTATATTTAAATAAAAGTATTTTTGGATACAGTATGACGTTTATAACCTGCAGATGGACTCTTTTTTTAGATTTGCTGTTTTTCACGTGTTTCAGAGAAAATATTTGAGGAATGCAAAGTGTTAGATCATGGCTGGAGTGTTGTGCTTGGAATTCTAATTGGAGCTGTGGGAACGTTACTCACGATCTGCGCCATCGGAACATGTCAGAGAGGTACGTTTAAAAAGAAATGATGTTATTAACCATCTGCAGGGTGCAAAAATGCTGATTTCATGTTATTGTTTTTGCATTTTCTCTGTGTGTCGTGTAACACTCTGGACTCTGGTATGTGAATAGATGCACCCCCACACTGTTAGTTAGTGTTAATCCTTGTTTTCCAACAATCATTTTACATTTGGATTTGTCTGACCTCAGAACAGTTTTCCAGAGCGGTGGTTTAGATCATGATTCCACGATGGAGCTTTAACCTGCGTTTGTGCAGGGCTCTGTGAGCTGTGTTCCTGGCCCATGCACTGATGTCCATGACAGAAGCACGCCATGCTAACAGTAAAAATATTTACTGTCTGCATGCAGGGTTGTGTGTGTGTGCAGTCTGTAAAAGTACAGAAACATAAATGTTCTTATTTTCTAGTTTTTTTGTTTATTTGTTTGTTTATTTGTTATTTTTTCACAGACAGGACAGTGGATATTTCCAGAATCTGTCTCTGCTTGTTAGATGGAAACCTAAACCACAGTGACACCCAAAACCATTTAGTTTCGGTTGTAAACAGTCATTCACATAACCGATAAACACATTTACTGAGAGAGAATGAAAGCAAATTCAGCTCTCAAGCATCATTTAAGTGTGTCAGTCTTCCTCATACTTCCTGTTTGTACTGTGACTAATAAAGGGTAAATGTTAAATAAGACTAAAATCTAAACTAGTTATTTAAGTTTTGAGTAATTATCTGATTTGTTCATAAAGGAAAACAACAGTTTCCATCTGTCCTGTCCGTATCATCATGAAAGGTGGTACAACAACAGAGTTAGACTGACTGGTGGTTATGCTATTAAGGTTATACACAGCTAAACTTTAACCTACATACTGTGAATTAAAAATAATGTGACAATATGATCAGTCTGTAAAAGGACAGAAACATAAAGTTGTGTGTTTTTACAGACTCAGATCGCTGTGGACCGTACACCGCAGTTCTGAGTCTCAGTACCTGTAGCAAGTGCGGAGAAACCGTGGACAAGAGTGGCCCCAACAGCCGTGACGCACCAACACATTTGAATGATACTCAAAGGTCAACTGAAAGGGGTCCTACAGGTAAGCGAAGCATTCAGTTACAAGTCAAGGAGTGAAAACGTATTTGAATGGGAACCTTTAAGAAAGGTGTGATAGGCTGGCTTGTTTTTGGTGGAAAAGTTGGAAGTTAAATGGTAACATTTATGAAAAACACTGAAGCATGAACTTGTTTATTTCTACAGACTCACTCCAACGTGAACCTCAAACTGCAGAGCCTGTAAATTTGAGCCAGTGTGGAGAAACATCGGACAAAGGTGCCACCAACGGCCATGCTGTGCACGAGACAAACACAAACATCACTCAGAAGTCGGCTGGTTAGTGATGCGATTACTCTGATCAACTGGATTCAAATTTAATATAATTTTTTTACATTTTGCAAGAACAGCAGTTTTCTCTGTTTTTGACTCAGGCTGTTCAGACTATTGATCATCTGCTAATATAATATCTGCTTTTCAATAAGCTCACCTCAGTTCCTGATCACACATCTCTGAAATCTTATTATCAGCACAGAGAAATGCATTTACTGTCACTGAGAGTGGGTACAACACTCCACTTGTGCCTTTGTTGGCTCAGCTATTTCTGACACAACTCTTCTGTAGTGATCAGTTCAGTCAGATTCATCGTAACATGTAAGAAACGTGTCGCAGGCTATGAAGATTATATATCTTATTCAAACAGCCTGCCTGCATACTTTTAAAAAGGCTTTAGTTTCACACTGTCAGATCATATCAGTGCACTGAGCTCATCATATGTTCTTAAGTGACGATGAAGAACATCTAATGTTGAACCAGTTCTCTTTCATTTCTGCAGGGAAACTAAAACATCTGAAAACTCAAGAAAAGTCAGGAGCAGAACGTGCCAAGGAAATAGGATCCAACGGAGAGATAAAGTTAGACGTAGAGCTGGACGACAGGGACTGATGGAGATGTGAACCACTGTCTTACATTCAGTCTGCAAAAGTCATGAGCCAGCACTCATATTTGATGTAAAATTAGTACAGGAATTATTTAGAACATAAATTCTGTACTGATTGTATAGAATTTATGTTACAGTACCGTACAGTACAGTACCTTGTTGAAAAATGGAAAAGTGATGAGTTTCCAAGACTTTAAGAAAAAGTTTGGGTTGCAAAATCAAGATTGTTTTTAGATATTTGCAACTGAGGGACTTCCTTAATAAAAAGCTTAAAAATTCTCAGTTATCGACATTTTTCTGTAAAACAAAGGGGGCCCAGCGAAAAAAGTTTGGGAACCACTGTGTTAAAGCAAGATGGGAAACAGAGAGCAACCTATTCCTAACAGGAGAGGAATGGGATGGGATCTGTAGGCAGCAGTGGTCAGTAACCTCGTGGAGGGAATACAGTTGGAAGAATGTATTTCGTTATTTTATTACCCCAGCCCAAAAATCCAATTATTCTCAGAATACAACATGCTGGAGGCATTGTGGACATGCAACAGCAAATCATTTCCACATTTTTTGGGAATGTCCCCGTGTGGTTCCATTTTGGAAGGAAATACATAAGGTCATTGAAACAATCTTCCAAAAGAAAATACAATTTGGATTATCCAATTAACCTATCCCCACAAGCTGCATGTCTTTGGACGGTGGGAGGAAGCCGGAGTACCCGGAGGGAACCCACAGAAACACGGGGAGAACATGCAAACTCCACACAGAAAGACCTGATGGTGGAATTGAACTCAGGACCTTCTTGCTGTGTGGCAACAGTGCTAACCACCGTGCTGCCCTATTATGCTACCCAAATTATCATATTTATTTCAAACATTGCCAATAGAAATAAGCCAGAAACAATTTAATCAATGGGACAAAATGTTTTCAGACACATATGACAAGGTAAAAGGCTCCAAATTAGATAAAAAACCTTAAAGTTGGCTAAAATAAGGGGGGTGGGGCTTCCTTCTCTCTAGGATTATTATTGGGCAGCACAATGAAGGCGGATGACATGTTGGTGTAATCCTTCATACGATGCTCAGTGGAAAGGCATTGAGGAGGGTCTGACCTCCATCCACATACAAGCTGTTATAGCAGACAGTAGCCTGCAAGATGTTATAGACACTATTGAAAGTAGACAGTTATTACAGACAGTCGTATGCTGGCATTGGGCAGTTTCACCTCTGATAAACAGCATCATCTGTAAGTAATATTGTTTGTTATCACTGAGACTACTTGTGTGCAGTGTTGGTCAAGTTACTTGAAAAAAGTAATCAGTAACTAATTACTGATTACCTCCCCCAAAAAAGTAATCCTGTTACTTTACTGATTACTTATTTTCAAAAGTAATTAGTTACTTAGTTACTTTTTAAAAACAGGATTTACAGCCTGAATAGGTGATAAAGTGATAGATCTTTCAGCCCAATTCTACTTTTTCTACATAATCATCATACAAAATGTAATCAAATGGAAAAGTCTCTTTTTAAAACTTGTTTTATTAGTTTTAATCTTTTAACTTTATGCATCAAGCAAACATTTAATTATATGCAACATTCTCTGACTGGAAGAAATTAGTTTAACATTTAAACCTATTTTCTGCACATTCCAGCACATAAAATAAAATATTTTGTGTGTTTACACTCAGTCTTTCAAATAGATCCAAGTAAAACACAGCAGAAAATAAATAAAGACAAAGACTAGCGGTCCTGTTGCTCTATTTTCACCTGTAAAGCAGGCGGATGTTTGCCCTGGTGTTTTACTGCTTTAAAGTGTTTTAGTTTCTTTATATGAGGTTTGAACCTACAGGGGGCAGCAGGTACCCAGCACAGAAACTAAAACCATGAACTGAAGTGTGCACGGTCAACAGCGTGGATTTCACACACATAAAAGAGCTGATAGTGGATTATGCTGCTCATTTACAGTGACTGATTTATTCTAACTCACATTTTCACTACTTTACTCTTACAGTCCAAAAACAGGTCATTTGGTTCATCTGCTGCAGCTGTTACTTAGTGTGTTTGAATTAGTTACTAATTCTAATCTAAACTTGAACTAAACCATCAAAACACCAGAAACATGTTTACTGTGAGCTACAAATTCTCTGCTGCCTTTACAGAAACTTGCTGCTATAAACCAGCCTAAAGTTTAACATGAGGCACAACTTCAAACTGATTAAAGACTTATTTCTTTTGTTAGAAGAAGAAAGATGCTGAACATCTGTTTATGTTATGTGTCACTAAATGGACAAAAGAAGGCTTTTTATCGCAGGAACGTTTCCCTACCTTGAGGATTTCTCCGTCGGCGTAAAGCACATATATGGTCACCTCGATGTTCTTCTGAACGCTTTTCCCTCCCCTCTCAAAATCTCCTCGCTCCAGTGTCAGGTACAGGTCGTTACGGATGTCACCTGGACCAGCAGAGACATGTTAATACAGACTAATATGTATCAAACACCAGCGCACATGGTTGTTTTATTTGTGAAGATGCAACAAAGATGCAAACGTCCGTAATCTCGAAGCAGGCGCGTGTGTCGCTGACACACATAAGACTAACGACCTGTGTGGACGTGTGTGGACTCATTTATCACTCCCCGCTCGTCCTCATAGAGGAGGTGTCACCTTTAATGTATAAAGATGGGAGTTAAGCACTCACTCCATCACTGCCTGAGGGGAGCAGTGGTTAATGTCTGTGAAAGACACTGGTGCCTGTGGGGTGTGCAGCCCTGCTGTTTTCTTCCTGTTTGCTGTAGAGAGAAGCTTAATGTTCATTTGTTTACCTGTTAAGCTCATCATCATTAAGAGTATTCACCAATGAGAGCAACACAGCAGGTTCATGAGCTGGACTATGAAGCTGCTCGACTCGTGTCCTTTATTTCTAAAGGCGAAAGTTAAATACAAAGCAAATGATTGGCTTGCAGGGCTGCTAAAAAAGGAGGACCTGATGTGGTACAGATGAATCTATGATAATGATGATGTATTCAAAGCACTTCTTGTAATTATGTAAAGATTAACTCCTGACAGCTGGCACGACGGGGTAAAAGCTTTGAATAATTTCAGGCAGGCTGTAAGAATGTTGCTTTTAGAGGAACTGCAGTTTTTTGCCCTCAGCTCCATTTTTCAGCCCTGCCTATTGAAGAGCAACAGACATTTCTGCAGCTCTAAAACATGGCAGCTCACATCATAACTATCTCACCGGTCAAACAGCACCACAGACCAGAGGAGAAATGATATTTGCATAAATGAATTAACAGGAGACTGTGGAGATCATAGCACTTTAGCTTTAGCAGCAGTGTTTGGTATTTCTGCTAAATCTAAAAAGTAAGCATGAATGTGGGACAGGTAAGGTTTCTTTAACCGAATGAAGCTGCAAGCAGTGGATACAAAGAGTAAACAGTGAGATGTTTTTTGTATGTAAATCCAGCTGCTGCCTGGATGTGATATCAGGCTGCTGCAGCATTCACACACAAACACACACTTGTCCATCTTTGTGGTTTCTTTATCAGGCTGCAGCCAGTTGGAAAAAGGAGGCATAAAACCTAAAATCCAGATATGGAAATAAAAGTTTTCTCAAACATAAAAATGTAAAATCTTTGTGTCAGCTGCAAATTTATGAGAGAAAACTTAAGGAACTATAATATTTTACTTTTCAAAGTGAAGTTGGAAACAAATTCACATATTTAAACTCCACAGTGCACCAAGAAAACCTCCAACATGGTCTAAAGAAGAGTCTATGAGACCCTCAAAGTGAGACATCACGATATATTTTTTATTTTCACTTTTTTTGCTTTCTCTAAGATTTACCAAACATTTGCCATTTTTATTTTCTTTTGCCAGATTTTTTCGGCCCCCTGGTTCTTACTTCCTCCAGAAGCTACTGCACTGTGTGTGCATCTGCTCACAGCACAACAGCAATGATTTCTAAAGGTCTGATTAACACTCGACATTTGTCGAGAAAACCATACATTTCATTTTCCATGTTCTGTTCAACAACACGATCACTACCTTATTGTGGTGGAGATTTATATATATATATATATATATATTTAATATATTATATATAATATATATATATATATATAGATATATATATAGGGCTGCCACGATTAGTCGACTATCAAAATCATCGACGACTGATTTAATAGTCGACGCGTCGTTTGAAGCTTTGTAAGATCACAAAAGACGCAGGAATAAGTAGTAGGATTTAAGAGTGTAATAACGGACTGAAACAGAAGATGGCAGCACTGCATGTACAAGGATGCCAGCTGCCGTTAAACCCCGAAGAAGAAGAAGCTGTGTCCCAGAATTCATAGCGCAGCCCTGCTCAGTTTCCAACAATGGCGGCAGCTAGTTAGTTTTAATATTACTCTTATTATTCTTTCTGGGTCATAAAATAAACGTTTAACATATTTTCAGGCGAGAATGTAGCTGTGTAAACCTCAAATATCTGCTCAGTTTATCAAGACACCACATATTTTCAAAAGCACTCCGACGTTTTCGCAGACGTCTGTTACCCACTAGCTCGATAGCTAGCCGGGGGCTAGGCTAACTAGAGCCGTGAGAACACCGGACTGCCGGCAAATCGTTTTCAAACCCACCGCCGTCTTTCGCTACTCAGGTTAAACATGATATATAAGTCACTTAGATAACTTAAAAATGTTATTGTTTGGCTTTTTTCAGTATTTTATTTGTTCCTGAGTAAATCGGCTGAGTTTATTAAACTTCACCGAAACAATCTGCACATTTCATTAAAATTTAATAAACTACCATTTTGTCTTTATTTTTAGTTAGCACATACCTTAAACACTTCAAACTGTAAGCTAGTGATAGTTATATAAGAGCAGATGCTGCTGGTGCAATAAGTCCATTTTACTACAATAGATGCATGATCTGATTAGTCGACTAATAGCAAAAATAATCGGTGACTAGTCGACTATCAAAATAATCGTTTGTGGCAGCCCTATATATATATATATATATATATATATATATATATATATATATATTTACTTATTTATTTATTTTCAGGGGTGGGGGGAATTGCCCCAGCCAGAGTCTCCCATGGCAAATCATTTGAATCACTCTTTGTCTGGTTCCTCACCCAGGACCAGATAGTTCGAGCTCCAGTCTCCTGCAGAGGGGCTGGACTAAATGATGTCACTCCTCTGGGGCAGATAAGAGCTAAGACTGATAAATAAATGAGCGTGAATGCCTAACACGTCTCTGACAGCAGGCAGTGCACTTGTTGAGAAGATTGAATTATCTTTTACACACCGACACAGCCGACAGAAACAGCTGCGAAGCTGTACAACAAGACATTAAATCATCAAAGTGACTTAAGCTAAGTACTGCTGAAAGAGATTTGCACACTTATAAAAAATACATCTGTGGACTTAAATATCTACAAGCCTGTAACTCAGTTTATTGGGTTATTAAATAATAACACATTTACAGCTTTGAAGGACTTCACAAACATTTTAACATATTACAGGAGGAGAAGCTCCACTGTAATGAAAATGAAGTCAGTGGAGAGATGCAAACTGGCACATTCGGTCTCCCTGTAATTGATTTATAGCTTTCAGAAGAGGAAGCTAACACAGGAATATCAGAAAGCGGGTCCAATTCTGGGAAACTGTTTACTTCGACCAATGCTTTGGAGACGTTCCTGCTGGAAAAACCAGATTCACTCCTTTGTTGCTCCCATGTAGGAATCTAAATTAAGCAGCAGCCCGGCAGGAGCGCAGATCAGCTTCTGTGGTTCTGTCCATCTGTCCAGCCTTGAAGTCACTTGTTTATTTTCAGGGATCCTGGACCTCAAATCTAAATCTTCTTTCTTTGTTTGGAACTTGGACATTGATCCAAAGGCCTCTTTGAAAGCCAAACAAAGCTTTTGAAGATTTTTATAGCTGCAAGAAATAAAACTGTTTACAAAATGCCTGCTTGAGAAGAACGCCTGCAACACTGCACCTTTTCTCTGCGCTTCAGCTCAACAGGTACGTGTGTTTGCTCCCTTCTTCAAAAGCAGAAGGTAGAGATATACAAAAACCCGCCCAGACATTCAGCACTTTTTCTATTCCTGTCTGACCCGTTTACATGATTCAACCTGAATTGTTGTTTTTATTTATTTTACGTGTTATTCATGGAGTCCATCTCTGCTGTGTGCTTACGTAAGCTAAGAATAGAAGTGTTGAGGTGGACAGCCCGCTGCACTGTGATGTTTAGGCCTACATGAAGCTGGATACGTGACTCACCGGGCATGATGACATCTGGGAATCCCAGTTTGCGTGTGATGGCCACCCCCCTGCTGAAAATGAGCGGGTTTTCTCTGCGGACCTGCTCCATGTCGCCCCTCAGCAGCTGCAGGGAGATGATCAGCCCTGCAGGATGTGAAGGGGAAGAAATGGGAACGAGTGGGTTGACAGAAAAAGAAGATGGATGAAAAGCGAAGGAAGAAGACAGAAAAAAGTGCCCTATTTAAAAAGCACAGCCTTCAGGCCACACATAAAATTCAGATAAACTTAAAGTCTAAACAGAGTTTTGAAGCTGCAGAGCTCGTTTGATCTCCCCAGAATCAGAACAAACATTTCAATGCATGCTAAACGTTTCCAGCAGACTCAGCCTGTTAGTCTGGGTTCATCTCTTCACCTGAAAACAAAAGTTTGCTGCTGGATTATGTTTTATTTAAAGACACATATCTGTGCGGGGTCATGGGAGTTCACAGACTTTAACACTGGGGCAGAGGAGAGTCCTCCACAGTGACACCAATTAATATGATTTCCCCGCTGATGTCAGTGTGATGACTTGCATCAGTCAGACGCTCTAATCTAAATAATTTGCTCCTGGGAACTCTGAGGTTTTCGTTCAGTGTTCCTGAAATGCCGGCTGACTCATCAGCGATGAAATAAAACGAGTCACAAGTGCTGCAGGACTAAAATCTGCTCCTGCACTCTGTGCTTTGACAGAAGTAATAAAGTGACTGGAAGAAACGGTCCACACAGAACATCAGCGGGCTGGAGCAATAACTGAGTGCTAGAAATTGCCTCCACCCTCGGCTGCTGTGTTCACAAAAACACCACCGCGCTGCTAATGCTGCAGGGTAACCCTGCAAGGATAACTTATCTGCTTCTGGGTTTTGTGGCCAAAAGAATTCACCTGGACAAAAAAATCCAGTAGGACAATAAATTGTGCTCCGATATATGTGTAGCAAGCCTGCTGTGTTGTTTGGGTGTTGATTGCTAACCTTTATGCCTCCTCTCTTACCATAGCTGGGTTGCCCGTCATTTCCAGTGGAGTGAGGGCACAGATGCTGCACTCAGCGATCAATCAGGCCTACAGTGTAAGAGCTGGGGAGGAGAGCAGCTCAGTCTCTCTATGGGTGAGACGTACAGTAGCCTTAGCCGTGTGTTGTGTTTTAATTATGTCAAGCTCCCAGTGAGTAACTGTGACCTCCTGTTTGCAGAGTGGGTTTTTTTCTTCTTTTGTGTTGTTGAGGTGCAGATTCTTCATTTTTATTTCCAATCTCCCAACATTATCTGTTTGTTGATGCTTTTCTTTTATTTCTGGATTATTTAGGGTGTAGAGGCGAAGACAAATCTTTAAGGTAGAGCTTTTAATACAATCAGGATTGAGTTTGTAATGTTTTTCACCTTTTCTTTCACATGGATACTCTACAGTTACTCCCCTCATCCTGTAGGCCAGCGGTCCCCACAGACCGGTTTATACCCGACAATATTTTCACAGACCGGCCATTAAGGTGTCATAAATAGAACAAAATAAAACCCGTATGCCAAAAAAAGAAGATTTATTCATTACACGGGGAAAGACCGAAGGAAACCAAGTTAACAGTAAAAACCGATAAAAACCCTGACAACTATAAATTCACACCGGAGCCTCCACTCTCGCAGCCCAGTACCAAACGACTCATGGACTGGTACCAGTCTGTGGCCTGGTTGGGAACCGCTGCTCTACTGTTACTCCCCTCATCCTGTAGCCCGTTTCAGGGAACATAACAGTTTAGGGGCTTGTCCGGGAATCAGACCCAGAAAAGTATGCATGAAAGAAAGTGGAGATCTTTGAGATATTAACAAGTTATTTATTCTTAAATGTAACTATGAGCTTCAGTATTTGTATTTAGCATAAATCAGAGATGTGCTCTTTATCCCACACTCAGTTTGTTGGGGTCCGATCATCCAAACTCAGGGTACACAAACACGTGGTTTCTCCTACCGTAGTTGGTGCTGGGTGCCGTGTATTTGGTGCTGGACTTGCGGATGATGTTCTCGTGGATCTGGTACCATTCATTCTCATTGTTACACCTGGAGAGCAACAAAAAACAATCATGTCCTATAAAGGATAACAATATATTTGTAACTTGTGTTTTTATACAACAAAAGTTCAGTTGGATATAATGGACTTTTGAAATCTAGTTATTTTGCCAGTTATTTTGGGGTGTACGTGCCATCAATCATTGCAATTATGATACAAAATATAAAATTGGGGCGTGGTCTACGGGTGGATGCTGGGGTGGTGAGGTGAGGTAGCAAGGCAGAGCAGCAGCGCTGACATGTCAGAGGAAGGGAGGGGAAATTTTGGAGCTTAAATACACGGATAAATTGGAACAGGTCTTCGTTGGTCTCTACAGCAAATCAGCTGTCTCCATCTCTCCCGCTCTGTGGTCTGTTCTCCTGTCGCACCAAACATCTGTCCTCTGAATCTTCTCTTCTTCTGCATGGAGATCGAACTTCATCATATTCATTTCAGATCCCATCCATCCCGCTCACTCCCAGTGTGGATCTTTATCTCTTCAGCCGGGCCTCCTGTCTTTTTGTCGGTGTCATCATCTCCAAACGACACATGGCAGCAGGTTCACTACCATCTTGTAGGCTTCCCTTTCACTCCTGCTGCTACTCCAAAAATGCAACAAAACATTTGTCTGTGTGCAGATCATCTTCACCTGGGCTTCATCGCTGGTATCTTGACAAACCCACTCTCCAATTCGAGTGCCAACCTGCCGCATTTTTGTGGAAATGCATCTTTGGTTCTGTGGTTTTGTTGGAAAATGTAACATCTCTGTTTGTATTGCACACTAGAGACTGCTGCTCTCGGCCAAATCATACATTTCTTTTTTTTTGTTTCATAAAGGGAAAACAGTTTTTAGATTAGACCAAAGGTCAGATTAAACAACCGTCTTTGAGCCATTTAGAGGTCAGGAAATTGCATTTTCACAGTTTTACAGATTGCCTGATTAATCAAGGAAACAACAGGAGGAAAAAGAAAAAGAGCAGTAACTAGCAGACCTATTTGCAGATAATACAGTGGATGAGCCACACTGTGTCAAGCAGCTGGATTTTTGTATTAACATAAAATAGCCCCGTCCAATAAAACAACTCGCTCGTTCCACTCTTAATTTACTCGTCTTTCTTCAGAGTGAACGTGTGGATCTACATTTTCCTCGGCTGATTCTCACAAACTGATGATTTCGGTCCCGTTAACGTCACACGATGCTGCAACACACGCCTGAAAAGGAGACGTCAAACCGACCGAGCAGTTCAGCTAAGAGTGAGGCATCAAACACACACACCACACACTCCTGGTGCCTATGGTACAACAACTTTTCTCCGTGCTCCTGGTACACTGTGCAGAAACACCTTGCCACACACACACACACATGCACACAGACACACACACGCACGCAGACACACACACGCACGCAGACACACACACACACACACACACACACGCAGACAGACACACACACACACGCACAGAGACACACTTGCACGCACGCAGACACACACACGCAGACACACACACACACAGACACGCACACAGACACACACACGCACGCAGACACACACACGCACGCAGACACACACACGCACGCAGACACACACACGCAGACAGACACACACACAGACACACACCCACACACACACACACACGCACGCAGACACACACACACACACACACACACACGCAGACACACACACACACGCAGACACACGCACACACACACACACACACACACACACACGCACGCAGACACACACACACACGCACGCAGACACACACCACACGCAGACACACGCACACACACACACACACACACACACACGCACGCAGACACACACACACACACACGCAGACACACACACACGCAGACACACGCACACACACACACACACACACACACAGACACACACACAGACACACACACACACGCACGCAGACACACACACACACACGCACGCAGACACACACACACACGCAGACACACGCACACACACACACACACGCATACAGACACACACAGACACACGCAGACACACGCACACACACACACACACACACACACACACACACGCACGCAGACACACACACACACACGCACGCAGACACACACACACACGCAGACACACGCACACACACACACACACACACGCACGCAGACACACACACACACACACACACGCAGACACACACCACGCAGACACACGCACACACACACACACACACACAAACACACACAGACACACACACACACACGCACGCAGACACACACACACACGCACGCAGACACACACACACACGCAGACACGCACACACACACACACACACACGCATACAGACACACACAGACACACACGCAGACACACGCACACACACACACACACCAACACACACACAACACGCACAGCAGAACACACACCGCACACACACACACCAACACACACACACACGCACGCAACACCACACACACACGCAACACACACACACACACCCACACACACACCACACAACACACACCACACACACACGCAACACACACACACCAGACAACGCCACACACACACACACACACACAGACACACACACACACACACACACACACACAGACACACACACACTGTGCTGCTGTGCAGCCTCTCTCTCTTCTTCTTTACTCAGCACGACATCAGAGAGAAATACAAATAAGGAAAGGAGAGAAAGAGGCTGGTGGTGAGAGATAAGAACAGAAGTAAAGCTATAAATAAAAATGGCTAGCTCGCTGATCTTTAACCTCTCCTCTTCCTCTCTCTGACCTTTTCTCTCAGCCCAGAAATATTTAGAGTCGGACAAAATGATTTTCCAAAAAGAAAATATCATCTTGTTTACTTTTTAAATATTTCGTTAAGAATCCCTTACAGGTACCGACCTTCTCCAGTTTCCTCCTTTGTAACTCTGCCAGCTTCTGACTGCAGCTGTGTTTAGCTGTTGCTTCTTCCTGCCTTTAGTTTTCTCCTCAGTAAATGAAATGCTGGCAGGTTTGAGATCAGCTGATTCTTTACCTCCCTAAACCCATCTGTCCAATGAAGTGCCAGCTACTAAACCTGAGATCTGTACACTTCATTCAGGATTCATATGTCTGCTTATGTCTCCTGTCACATCATCGATCAACACCAGCGACTCATATCTGTGTCACTGCTTCACCACAGGTTCGAGTCCTGTGCTGTGAGTCTAATCAGGCCTTTACTTGTGGTGAACCCTCAGTATTTTCTCTCGCCTCCTTATCTGCGAGCGCAGACACTTACGTGTACACTTTAAGGACAAAATCTTTCTCCTCTTTGAGCTCTGAGATGGTCTGCAGCACGTCGCTCATGGCCAGGACTGCACAGCCATACGGTCGACGGTACTGGACGTGCGGAGGACCCTTCTTACTGTCATTCAGCAGCATTCGACCTGTAACCAGAAGCGAGTGCGTCACATAATGAGAAAGGCTCATTTCAGGTTAATAAAGGTGCACATTATAAACCTGACAAAGTTATTCTGTTATTTCTGTTTCCACCTACATAACATAACTTACCTGTCCTGATAACTTGTGAGACAATATAGAGATCTCTCTTCATGTCTTTGTTACTCAGATCCTGAGAAAAGAAAAAATCATCATCATCATCCACCAGCTTCAGCTTTTCTTACAATTAAAGAAGGTTTGTGCTCCGAGTTTCTGTTCGTAACGTTTATGGACAGAATTCCGATGTGGAGCCAGGAGCTCCTGGATCACATCTTTTGCTGTTTTTTGCAGCTGATGGTGCTGCTGGTCCAGTCAGAGGTGATCTCCAGCTCCAGCTGGGGAGGTTTTGCAGCCAAATGCAACACAGTTGGAATGATAATTAACACTTCCACCTTGAGGCGCTGCTTCTCAGCAGGAAAATCGTGGTTTCTAACACTCCGGGAGAGGAATGATTTCCTGCCCCAAGTTAAGAAGTTCAAGTTTCTCTGGATCTTGTTCGTGAGTTGAGGAAGCTTGGAGCAGGAGACTGCCAGACAGACTGATGTGGATGCTGTACCACTCACTGAGCGGGCAGGTGAAGTTGTTATCGGTCGGTCTGTTTCTCACTTATGGCTCACGAGCTAAGAATAAGACTTCAGAGGAAATTAGCTTCTGACTGGGCTCAGCTTTAGAGATATTTAGTTTGAGGAGCTTCATGAAAATTAGCCAGTTGTTCAGGTGTCAGGAAACCCGAGGGCTCAGGACAGGCTGTAACGATCAGCTTGTCCTGGGTGTGCTGGGTTTGGGAAGGCCCTGGAAGAGCTGGAGGTGGCCCAGGGAGACTGCTGCATCAGTGGATTGTTTTATTAATTTGATAAATATGTGTGTAATTTAGACATATATGGACTGATTCCAGCTCGGGTTGAAACAGGAACGCTCAGATTTCAGTGAACGTCGGGAGCTTTAGTGCAGAAAAAATGCATCAAACGATCTGCAGACTGATTCTGCTGCAGAGCAACAGGGGCAATGCTTCCTCACTTTTAGATCCTCAGTTTTTCAACTGTTCCCTTCTTAAATTACACGAAACACCATCACTGCACCACGAGTTTCATTAAACGTGTGTGTTGTTGTTACCGTGAAGAGGGCACACAGCCGGTCCACCTTCTCTGGATTCTTAGGACCTCCATTCTTGTTCAGTCTCACCATGAACTTCTCACTGAAACAACACAATCAACGGTTGGTTAGTTTGAGTAAAAACGATGTCTTTCAGTGAGATCAGGTTGTCACTGCCTCTGTGCTGCTTTATCGCTGATATTTGACCTGAGAAAAGGAGACAAAGGAAACAGTTCGTGGCGTCTTTCTCCACTGATGCAACAACAGTTTTTTTATTCACAGACGCTGCCAGATAAAGCCACCTGTGAATAAAACTTAAAAAACTTCTGTTTTTCTTTAAATGTTCCTCATATCAGCCAGATGTCAACTGCACACGCTGCTCAAGCCTGAGGTTGAGAAGCTCTAACCGCTGGCAATTTACCCCCGGCGCCCTCTCTCCGTCTCCTCGAGGGATTTTTGAAAGAGACAGAAATTCCTTTGGATTTCTGCTCAAGCCTTTTCCCCGCGAGTACCAGCAGTGAGGAAACTCTAAAGCAGCATGTCTCAGCCTTTTTCGCTTCAGGGAACAGCAAAGTATCGTCTGCTGGTGTCAGCGACTCTGTTCTTTTAACCCATATTTATCCAGGGAAACGTGACGGAGCTGACGGGCCTTTGTTCAGCCACGTCGCGCCTCAGACACATTAGAAGATTTCTCAAATCATAAGTACGTCTGACAGGAGCGAGCTGCACATAAATCCACTGATACTCGCTGACTTACTGCCGTGTTCTTCTTGATGCCCGTCAGTCTTAAAGCAGGCAGGTCTTACATCACGCGAGGTCGCCTCAGGGCAGATGCCAGAAAATCGAGATGCGGAGGCACAGAACGGGAATCCAGATCGGGAATGATATATCGACATCAATCAACAATATCGATATACAAATATTAGCTGACAGGGATATTCAGCCGTATATATTTGGCTTTTGTGTTAAGCACAAACTAAAGTCTGAGTTTTTGGCTCACAGCGATTATTTATCCTCATCAATGAAAGTTTAATAAGCTGATCCACAGTCGTAAGCAGTGTTGGTCAAGTTACTTGAAAAAAGTAATCAGTAACTAATTACTGATTACTTCCCACAAAAAATAATCCCGTTACTTTCCTGATTACTTATTTTCAAAAGTAACTAATTACTTAGTTACTTAGTTACTTTTTAAAAACACGATTTACAACCTGAATAGGTGATAAAGTGATAGATCTTTCAGCCCAATTCTACTTTTTCTGCATAATCATCATACAAAATGTAATCAAATGGAAAAGTCTCTTTTTAAAACTTGTTTTATTAGTTTTAATCTTTTAACTTCATGCATCAAGCAATAATTAAATTATCTGCAACATTCTCTGACAGGAAGACATTAGTTTAACATTTAAACCTATTTTCTGCACATTCCAGCACATAAAATAAAATATTTTGTGTGTTTACACTCAGTCTTTCAAATAGATGCAAGTAAAACACAGCAGAAAATAAATAAAGTCAAAGACTAGCGGTCCTGTTGCTCTATTTTCATCTGTAAAGCAGGAGTGGGGTAGGCGGAGGGTTACCCTGGTGCAGGTGTGCAGCGGTCAGTGGAAGAATCCGCGAGTTTCTCTGTGAGTTTCCCATTACGTCGTAGCCACTCGGTGCTTGTTTGGAAGTTTAGGGTTTTTTCGCTGTAAAAAGAAGTTTTCTTCCCACGCACAACGGACACTAATGTTTTTGTCACTTTTTATGGAATCAAACTCAAAGTAAGGTCAGTACTTCCACGCTTTAAACGCTGCACGCTCATACTCTCTCTGCACTCGATATATGATCCATTGTTGATCTGCACACAGCTGTTGTCACGAACGTCGCACTCGCTTACGTCACTGTCATGAGACATTCTCGCAAAAAAAATCACGGTTTTAGTAACGCAGTAACGCAGCGTTCCTACGGGAAAGTAACGGTAATCTAATTACCATTTTTGCAATAGTAATCCCTTACTTTACTCGTTACTTAAAAAAAGTAATCGGATTACTTTCCCGACGTCTTTATGACAGAAACAAGGAAACAGTTTTATCTTATGAGCTTCATGAACAGTCCTAGAGTCTGTAATGAACTGAGAGTTACATTTAAAAGCATGTTAGATAATTAGATACGAGTCAACATATTCCTGCCACAGTCATGCCTGTTTAGGAAAATGATAAACGTGTGACCAAGGTTATATTTTAGCTTCTGATGTTTTTACAGCACAGCAGAGAAGTCTGAGTCTGGATGCCTCCAACAAAACGGTCCGGCTCTTCGACTGCCAGCCAGAAAATCTCAATCCACGATCTTCTCCTGGTGGAGTTTCTGAACTCGGTTCAGTCAGCGAAATCCTTTTTTTCTGCCTTCAAAAACTGCTTGAGCAGCTGCCACTTCTGAGAGCACTTACCCACCTAATGAGGCCTTCATCTCTCCATCTCCATCCGCTGCACTTCTCTGTATTTCCCATTTGCTTCATGCACCTACAGACTTATGGGCATGGAAGATGGAGCAGCGAGGGCCTGATTTTCTCTGTTCCTTTATCTGCTCAAGTTCGGCTTGTACCTCAATTTTAAAATGCATAGGACAAAGTTTCCTGCAAATTAATAAGTGTAAGAAGTAGAAGAGCGATGGAGAAAGTGTTCCTCGTTCTTTTGGACAAGACCGAGCTGAGAAAAATCAGAGGACGAACGCTCTGACAGTCGGTCCTGGGCAAAATGGTTTATGAGGCAATGCATTAGAGTATTATCTACTCTTGTTTTATTACTTTTTCAACTGAAGCCATCACTTCGTTAGCACTGTTAAGTAAAACCCTTCCCTGTTTAATATGTTGCCTCCATTCCTGGTTCCTTTTCTTTAGACAACAGAGGAAAATGAAAGCAGCGATTCTCAGTGAGTCAGTCTTTCTCTGAGCTGCAGTCCTGCGTCAGTGTTCAGCACACGTAGCGAGGTGGCAGAGACAATGGCCTTTACGTCGGGAAACTTCTCTGCAGCGGTGATAATAAGGGTCGGCTGAAGAGCTCGACTTCAGACGCACCTGCTTCAAACACTGAGGTGAGCAATGCTCAGAAATGCTCAGAAATGCCACGGCTGGCTTTCAGCTCAGGTAAAGACAACAGAATGAAGGAATGAAGATGCTGACTTTGCAGGGAAGTGAAGCGATTACATTGGAAGGTAAATCACAGAGTAGATGCACATGTTGCCACCTGTGCAATAGATTGTTGTAACAACATAAATCATAATATAAACTCAAAAAATGCAAATTCTAGTTTTTACATGATCTTATTTCCTTTAAAATGTTTGAGCGCATGGAGTGAAAGCTGCGAGTGATCAGGATGACACGTTGAGCTACGTCGTCCCAGTTCACGGGTCTAATGAAGTGCCGGTGCTCTGCATCCTCCTGTACGCTCGATTCACTCAACGCTCACAAATTTCTGCCATATTTGTTTGAAGTGAGGAGTTCAGAGCCTTGATGACAAACTAAAACTATTTTCTGCTGCTGTAATAAATCATCTCAAACAGAGATGGACCGATCCAATATTACATATCGGTCTGATACTGACCTAAATTACTGGATCGGATATCGGAGAGAAATAAAAAATGTAATCCGATCCATTAAATATCACGAAAGCACCTCACAAAACTTGCAACTCGCCTCATAACCTCAGCAGTTGGAGCAGTGTGGTCACGTGATAGAGCGGCTGTGGCGGGGACCTGTCGGTGGTCTGGTTGAGCATTTGGAGCTTCGCTACTAACCCGGCATTTCATCCATGATGGTGATTTTTCGTTTTTATGGGCCAATATTTTTTTGTTTGTTTGTTTTTGTTTTTTGGTAATGGTATAAACAATGAAAGGTGGTGGATTGGCCAATTGGTCATGATCCACTCTGGGCTGACTCAATTACAGCCGAGGAGGTCGAACTTTAAATTTCCGTATTTAGGTGTAAAGAAACGCGGATCAGCCCGAACTTCAGCAAAAATTAAAAAAAAAAGCAAAACGACACAAAGCTGGAGTTAATCTGTGTCTTTACGCTGCACAGCTGCCTCTTCTTCTCTCATTCTGTCTCCCTCCCTCTCCTGCTGCTACTTCAATCATGAAACTGATCAATGATCAGCTGATCGGCTTTTGTGTCGCGAGTCCGTCTCTCGTTTGTTTATCGCCCACTTTGCACCAGAAAGAGGAAACCAGCGGCTGAACAACAGCAGCACTATTAAGCTTGATAAGCTGTTGTTAGAATTTATTTAATATTATTTCTACACCAGGATCTTTTTCTACGCAGCTGACGTAACTGTGCAGGGGCGGATCTAGCAAAGTTTAGCCAGGGGGGCCGATAGGGCATGAACAGGGAAAAGGGGGCACAAAGACATACTTTTCTTTCTTATTCTCATTTAAAATGTTCAGCTTTTAATAAATAATTATCTGAATCTTACACCCAAAGTTTTAATCTGATGTAAAATGTATAGAAGTCCATTACTGTATATAGTAACTGTTAAGTCTAATATACCCTAGTAAGCTATAGTACTTTTTCCTTTGGGAAGATACCATCTGTGCAGTCTGCAGTTCTGTTGAAGACAGATGTTGAATCTATTTAATATCCTTGAAAAATAATTAATTTCTGTGCATTTTTTTTCACACTGCATCAAATTAAAGTTGATTACGTCGATTAAGCATCATGAGGTGGAGGGTGGTTCCCTATTTTCTTTTTGCTGGGAGTTTGCAACCCTATTAGTTAGGTTGCTTAATATTTACGCTAAGTACTCTTTAAAATACCAGAATAGGGAGGATTGTGCAGGTTTAACTTTATTAGATTGATCAGTTTGCTGAACTATGAAATATTTTTTTGCATACAGGTTTAACAGAATAGCTTTAGTGTTATTTATTTAAACCTGAGTATAAACTTATACAAAAAGCAGCAAGATATTAAAACAGTTTTATTGATTAAAAACACACTATATCGGATTCATATCGGTATCGGCAGATATCCAAATTTATGATATCGGTATCGGACATAAAAAAAGTGGTATCTCTAATCTCAAACATGAGCTGTTGGCTGACGATGTGTTCACACACCAATCGTTAGAAAGTCTCTAACTGAACTTCCTCATTAACATAAACGGCCCAACTTAATGTGTTTTCTGGTAAATACAGTATCTCATTATAGAACATTGTTCCTCATACAGTCTTTATTACTCAGCAGATTACCCCCCACCACATTTGATAAGACTCTGAGGTTATAGCTAGTAGTGTAAGGTAATACGCAAACAACAACGAGGACCCACAAATCCCTACAACACAGACACACACTACGTCTGGCTCTTTAAATGGAACAATTTATTCTAATCCCCCAGAGACACTGTGGGCCAAACAAATACAACAAAAGACAATAAATATGTATTTCTCCTCAAACATGTGGGGGTGAGGAGGCACAAAGAAAGAGTGAGATATGGGTTTTACATTCAGCCCTAAATCCTGTTTTTATTTCTTTAAATATTGTTGCTGGTTGTTTTTTCATTCAGAGTTTGATTCAAGGAAGAAAACAATGATATAATCGACAAAATAAGAACATTTTATTTGTTTATATGTTATGTAGGAAGAAGACGGCGTGTTCTTCCCTCATATTTATGTTTGTGGTGCTGAGGCAGGTTATTGGGCTGCTAGTTGATGGGACCGGTCCCTTCTGGGGATCCTTGGGGATTAAGAGTGTCCAGCTTCTCAGTTAGCCATTCTCATCAATTAGCAGCTGGTTCAGAAAAGCATTAGAATGTCATTCAGACTGAAGAAGTGTAGTCGGATGATAACAAAGAGAGAGAAGGTAGTCAGAACTGAGGGGCTCGAACTACCAGAAGGCAACATTGCAGACATAGAGCACAGTTACAAGTACCTGGGGTCCCGCAGGCAAATGGGAACCATGAAGAGGCCGCTAGGAAAGCTGCAACCACCAAGGAGGAGATAGAAGCCACTGACATCAAGACAAGGAAGCTCCTGACCATGCGAAAGGAAGGGGGCTGGGGACTGGTGAGTGTCAGCACCACGGTCCAGGATGAGACAACAAATATCCACGAATACATCAGTAAGATGGGCCCAACGGACCGCGTGCTCAGTGAATACCTCAGGCAGCAGAAACCCAAGAAAGAGGAGGAAGAGGAGGCACCATCATGGAAGGACAGGCCCCTGCACAGTATGTACCACCGGCAGATAGAGGAGGTGGCTGATACCCAGAAATCCTACCAGTGGCTGGACAAAGCTGGACTGAAAGATAGCACAGAGGCACTAATCATGGCAGCACAGGAACAAGCTCTGAGTACAAGCTCCATAGAGGCTGGGGTCTATCACACCAGGCAAGACCCCAGGTGCAGGCTGTGTAAAGATGCCCCAGAGACAATCCAGCTCATAACAGCAGGGTTGTAAGATGCTAGCAGGCAAGGCATACATGGAACGCCATAACCAAGTGGCCGGCATAGTGTACAGGAACATCTGTGCTGAGTATGGCCTGGAAGTCCCGAGGTCAAAATGCTAAGATCCTGTGTGAGTTCCAAACACAGACTGACAAAATAGCATTGTAGCAATAGATGCAGTGATCCCGAATGATAGCAACATCAGTCAGAAGGAACACAAGTAGCTGGAGAAGCACCAAGAGTTCAGAGAAGAGGCACTCACCAAACTAGGCGAGTGGCTCCAGCAGATCCCAGGAACAACATCCAGGATCTCTGTCCAGAAGAGCAGAGTCCTAGGAACAGCAAAGACACTGCGCAGAACCATCAAGCTTCCAAGCCTCAGGCAGAGGACCAGAGCTTCAAGGATAAAGACCGCCCACATCAGCAAGAGGGGAATTTTTATCCACTGAAGTTATTTGTAACTATCCCTTTGGGTGGCAGCAGGAACAATGTGAATGAATCATACACATGACAAAGACTATTCACTCAGAGGAGGAGAAACACACACACACACACACACGGCTGAATTATTAACTTTATCGCTGCATCAATATGAAAGAGGGAAGATAAACAATGCAGATGCAATCAGAAGATGTCCTGACCTATCCGAACTCATCCCAGCACACAGATGTGGATACTTGCATGCATATGCAGACATAAGCTGCTGTACTGCACATATATGTACGCATGCATGCACTTGTGGGCTTGCAGTAACCCACACACACACACACATATACACTTTATGGAAATCCATTACTATTTCCACACCACTGACATTCAGTCTAAATATAAACATACTGTACAGGCAGACGAGTCTCAGCTCAGGAGAAACAGCACTCACAGCCAGGACGACCTTTGCTTATCCAAAGGAAATTGTCCAAACACACGTTAATAAAAATCAGATATTGAGGCCGCTACCACATCACTGCACCGCAGATACACTTCATGAGGAAGAACAGATTTTCACCTGTCAGGAGATCTAAACTGGAATCTTACTGCCTACTTTCACTTTCCTGCCAACATCAGGGACTTGGGAATGCGTCAGTCATGAGGATTTTCTCAATATCTGATAAGATTTTCTACTTCTATCTCCTACTGCTTAGTCGCCTTCCCCTGATGTACTGAGACCTTTTAGTTTAGTCTTTTTTTACTAGATCTATCACTGTGCTATGAGCTTTCTGTCCATAAAGCGTTAACAGGAATCAACCACTGTGTCTATAGATTTATTTTTATGTGAGAAAAGATGAATCAGGTGTATAAAAGTTGGAGATAACCTCGCGTCAGTCCCATGTTTGCGCACTCCTGTTTCTAAAGTCTGGTGAGTCGCTCGCTATCTTGGATCAGAGGCTGAGTCCTACATTACCTTAAATGTTACCAAGCTTCAAAAACAAGCTGTGGAAGTGACAGCGATGGACAGATGTTACGATGAGAGAAATCAGCTACAGGACAATCCTCTGACAGCTGGAGTAGTCCCAGCTGTCACACAAAGCAGCGTTTACATTTTTTTTCTGTAAATTTCTATTTTATCTGAGGGGTCTGCAGGCACCGACTCATTTCTGGAGCTGATTTCTTTTTTTGGTGAACTCGTCAGATCTGGAAACAAGTTTATTTAATGCAGTAATGACACAATCCTCTATCAGGAATTTAGGTGTCACCTTTGACTCGAGTCTCACATTGGATGGGCATGTGAAATCTCTGGTTCGGTCTTGTTTTTATCATTTAAGAAATGGGCTAAGCTAAGCCCGGTTTTTATCTCGCTCTGAACTGGAGATTGCTATACATGCATTTATTTCATCACGCTTGGATTATTGTAATTCGCTGTTATGTTGTCTAAGCAAAGGTTCTCTGGATCGTCTGCAGGTTGTGCAAAACGCTGCAGCGAGGCTTTTGACAAAATCCTCCAAGTCCTCACATGTGACACCGTTATTATCTCAGTTACACTTGGCTTCCTGTTACATTTAGAGTCGATTTTAAGATGCTGGTCTTGACCTACAGAGCTGTGCACGGACTGGCACCAGCCTACATCTTTGATCTGCTACAGCCCGATGTCCCAGCAGGTCTTTGAGGTCATCTGATCAGGGCTTACTTGCTATAAAAAATACTAAGAGGAGGACTAAGGGTGACAGAGCTTTTGCCACTGTGGCCCCGAGACTGTGGACTCTCTCCCCCAAACATTAAGAACTGTGGACTCAGTAGCTGTTTTTTAAAAAACAACTCAAAACTCACCTTTTAAAAACTGCTTTGGTTAATTTTTTGCCTGTTTTATTTTCTCTTTTTAAATCTTTTTATGACTTGTAATCTTATGTGCAGCACTTTGTGATTCTGTCTTGAAAGGTGCTATATAAATAAAAATTTATTTATTTATTTATTTACAAGAGGAAACACTGGTTCGAGACGGTGGATTCACTGAAATTACCACAACCACTCGCAGCCAGTTGCCATCTTCAAAGTGATACAATATGATAGTGAGAAAATATGTGAGTCTGCACTCTGTTTGTGTTAATACAGTGATTAACTCTAATAAGTCCAGACTGCATCTCATACACATGGAACAGAAACTCCTGTAAATTCCTGCAAAACTGTAAACTGATATGGATGCTCAAAAATCCTTTTATAGAGGAATATAAACAACGTACAAGGAGATGGAAACAATTCTGTCTTTTCCCCAAAGAGATGCGTTGCGCTCACTGTCACAGACTGACTCAGATTGTTTCCAACGTGTCGCCAATCTTTACATTTCTAAATTAGATCGAAATGATCGTTCTTCTGGCGACCAGCTGATCACTGCAATCTGCAACGAGGTTTCTGCTTTATTGGTGCTGTGGTATGATTCACAGCATTAATGCAACCCTTTATTCTTTTTCTGCAAAGTCACACAGACATCCAATTAATTAATATTCCTTCATCATTGTTGCATCGTCTGTATTATTATCAAACATGATAATTAAGACAAGTCATGCAGTAGAGCTGCCACAAACGATTATTTTGATAGTCGACTAGTCACCGATTATTTTTGCGATTAGTCGACTAATCAGATCATCATCCATTGGACGTAAAACGTACAACTTATTGCACCAGCAGCATCTGCTCTTATATAACTATTATTAGCTTACAGCTTTAAGTGTTTAAGGTATGTGCTAACTAAAATAAAGACAGATTTTATTAAGAGTTTATTAAATTTTAATGAAATTTGCAGATTGTTTCGGTGAAGTTTAATAAACTTCTTGCTATCTAAAATATAACAGGACACCGGAGTACATCTCACACTTCTGATAATCAGCTGTCCTGCTTGATGTTTATTCAGCTGTGTAAAAACTATAATTTTAATCTCAGCCACACAGATTTACTCAGGAACAAATAAAATACTAAAAAAAAAAGCCAAACAATAACATTTTTAAGTTATCTAAGTGACTTATATATCATGTTTAACCTGAGTAGCAAAAGACGGCGGTGGGTTTGAAAATGATCTGCCGGGAGTCCGGTGTTCTCACGGCTCTAGTTAGCCTAGCCCCCGGCTAGCTATCGAGCTAGTGGCTAACAGACGTCTCCGAAAACGTCGGAGCGCTTTTGAAAATATGTGGTGTCTTGGTAAACTGAGCAGATATTTGAGGTTTACACAGCTACATTCTCGCCTGAAAATATGTTAAACGTTTATTTTGTGACCCAGAAAGAATAATAAGAGTAATATTAAAACTAACTAGCTGCCGCCATTGTTGGAAACTGAGCTGGGCTGCGCTATGAATTCTGGGACACAGCTTCTTCTTCTTCGGGGTTTAACGGCAGCTGGCATCCTTGTACATGCAGTGCTGCCATCTTCTGTTTCAGTCCGTTATTACACTCTTAAATCCTACTACTTATTCCTGCGTCTTTTGTGATCTTACAAAGCTTCAAACGACGCGCCGACTATTAAATCAGTCGTCGACGATTTTAATAGTCGACTAATCGTGGCAGCCCTATCATGCAGTAATAGGTTTTTATGAAACCGCTTTAAACTGCAGAAAATACTTAAACTGGGGAATACATTAAAAGAGTAAAAAATATAAATAGAAAAAATAAAAGCACAATAAAAAAGAAACTTAAAAGAAAAGTTCACTTCACGTAAAGGAGGAATCTCTGATCACCCACTGTTCCCAGTATCTACTCCTCAATCTGGGACAGAGAAAAGCAAAAGCAGTGACTCACAACCTTCCAGTCAAAGCATTAATATCCAAACACATGACCCGGCTGAATTATCTTCTATTACTTTCATCAAATTCAGTAGAGGTGAAGCTATTTCAATTTAACGGCTGATTCACTGCATCACATTAAGCCAGTGATTCTGCACAGTCCTCTAACTACACCTTGCATATATTTACAGTATTATTTTAGATATTCAATCAACTCGCAAGTGACTCAGAATGAAACAGCCAATTTCCATGACTGCTATCATTACACAGAACCAGACACTCAACAGAGGAACAACAACCTGACGTTAAAGAAGCTGCTGATAAAAGAGGGCTGGGCTTCTTTGATTTGGTGTGAAGAAGACAAACGCGATGATGTCTCAGTGAGGATCCTGGGGTCATGCCTCACAGCATTAGTTCATTTTAATCACAGATGGGTATTAGTCAGCCCTCTCTCCTAAAATACGCCCCTCCCATACAAATACACTGCATTTCATAACTATATTGAGGGAAGACGTTGTTACGTTCCCCTGAGGGGTCTAGGCGGTGAGGGGGAAGTAACAAAAAGTGTCTGGGTCAGGAAAAGGAGTCAAGGAGGCAAAAGGGTTCAATTAAAGAGTTTTATTAAAGTAGCTCAACTAAAAGAGACGGACAAGCCGCTATCACCATTGAAGGAGAACAAACAAAACTCAAGCGTTGGTCAATAAAGTAAAAAGTAAGTCAAAAAGAGAGCAGCTCACCAGCTGCAAACACGGACACGCCCACACAGACAACTTCAGGAGGCGGCCCTGCTAGGGCCGTAACAATGTTTTGTTTTATGTTGTACTTGTTTGTAACATATGACAAACATGTTTCCAGTAAACAAACATGCTAAACATATTTTAGTAAGTAAGTGAGTAAATAAATTTTTTTACACTTTTTAAGACAAGAATCAGTCACAAAATGCTTCACTGAGGTATTAAAACAATGCAAACACAAATGTTTACTGAAGGATCCCACGATTAACGAGTGCAAAGAGAAGCTTGTTGACAGTGGACAGTTATGGCTGTACGTTCAGCCCATCTTAGTTTTCAGACGGGAACGTGGCACCACAAGAAGACCTCTATCTGCAAACATACGGATCCAGTTTGGAGATAAGGATGGAGAAGATGTGGAGGCCTCACCTCGTAATGCCACAACAGTAAAAGCCAAGATTTTAAACTGATTTTAAACGTAATGTAGGAATGTTTAGCTTATTTTAGAGTTTAGGAATGTGTTAGATAGGATATAGAATTGTGAGACACTGACACTGCCCTGGATATAAATAAAGGCCTGACTGTGTCATGAACTTAGGAGTAGATTTTAGGAGACCCTCCCCCAGTTGAACTGTGAAAGTAAGACAAAGAGGAGTTAATGCTGAGTGGAAATTCCCCAGAGGATACCTGGGTGGGGGTCTCAACATTTTTAACTGGATAACTGTGGTCTGGAAGGGAGATGGACTTTTATGACCGGTAGGGAGTCACGTACGCAGAGACACACACACACACACACAGTGCTTTAACTGTTACACTCACACATTGACACTCAGTCACTCACGTGCACTCACATAGGCATACGGATACGCGCACACACAGGCACTCATGTGCTCGTGCACATAGACACAGAGTTTGCAGCACACCGTGGGTTTTTTTTTTATGATGGGGTCACTTCTATAAAGCTGGTTGTAACTAACAAAGGGGTGAAGATTTTGCAGAGGGACATCGGCCTCGTCTTCCCTTCTAGAAGTGCATGCTTAAATTAAGATGAATAAAGATGAATAAAGGTTTTGTGAAATAACTACTGAGTTCCGGTGCCGTCTCTGGAAGTTTCGAGGAATAAAACGAACCGGGGTGAAACTGATTTTGCAACAGTAACCAGAAGCCAGTGCAGCGAGTTACCTCGAATCATAATCTCTTCCCAAACCAACCACACAAATACGCTCAAATTATGTTAAACAGAAGCCTTAATGACGCAGGACGGGGACCTCAGTTTTTACAGTGAGATTCCAGCCTCTGACTTGTGCCTCCATCACTGCCTAAAACATGCAATCACTTTTCACACAGGGCCGTGTAGGTTTGGATCTTTCTTGACTTATCTTTTTCTAATATTTACATTTGTTTGATGATCTGAAATATTTAAGTGTGACAAACATGCAAAAAATTAGGAAATCAGGAAGGGGACAAACACTTTTCACACCGCTGTAGCCACCGTGTCAAGGTGTTGATGCCTGAACAAACACAGTGTGTAACAGTGGGACCAACAATCAACACTGATGTCCATGATGTCCCTCATTTTACTCCCAAAACCAGAGAAAGCAGTGAGTAAAAACGTCTAGAAACAAGTGATACAGTCAAAGTCCAGCATTCGACTTGAACCTCAATCTTCTGGGTAAAATTCCAGCATTGATGCTGACAGCAGGTAGAATAAAATCTAAGTTTTTTGCATAAGGAGGAAAGTAGCAGAGCTGTCTGCAACTCTTGAGGAGTGGAGACTTAAACTGTGCCCAGGACAGACACAACTGCATTAAACCACCAACACAACAGCGGCTCTTTCCAAGTGTCTGCACAGACAGCCGGCTAGCAAACAGCCCAGTGTGTGGTTAAGGCCGTCTGCCGAGCCCAGCAGCCAGAGCCTGAACTTCAACAGTAACAAAGGCAGCGGTGAGCAGTCAGGATGGTTTCTACCTGTTCGTGTTTTTAGAGTACAATCACCATGGCGATCACTTTGAAGTCTCTTTGAGCTTCTTCTCATCTTTGCTTTGTTTTTCTTGGTAAACTCTGTACTTTTAGGTTTTACATTAAGAATAAGAACTAATTGAAATTCACACCACCTGCCTCATTTTAGCCTTTGTGTTTACAAGAAATGACTCCAAATGACTCCATCCTTCATTAGCTATACCCACTTATACCCACTTAATCCTGTAGAGGGTCACAGGAGGGCTGGAGCCAGTCCCAGCTGACACTGATGGAGAGGAAGAGTGCAGGATGGAGAGATGCTAGAGAAGGACAACCATTCACACATCGGGCGATCGTGGCTCAAGAGTTGGGAGTTCGTCTTGTAATCGGAAGGTTGCCGGTTCGAGCCCCGGCTCCGACAGGCTCGGTCGTTGTGTGGGGCAAGATGCTTCACCCGTTGCCTACTGGTGGTGGTCAGAGGGCCCGGTGGCACCAGTGTCTGGCAGCCTCGCCTCTGTCAGTGCGCCCCAGGGTGGCTGTGGCTACAATGTAGCCACAATGCCATCACCAGTGTGTGAATGGGTGGATGACTGGATATGTAAAGCGCTTTGGGGTCCTTAGGGACGAGTAAAGCTATATAAATACAGGCCATTCACACTCAGATTCTCACCTACCTGCAAATTTCTAATTGCAAATGAACCAATCAAACACAACTTTGGGAGAAAAGCCTCACAGACACAGAGCTCAGCATGAAATTGTTTAGTCTGCTTATTGCTGAAACACCAGTTTTGCAAAATCCTGATGACTTAGACCTGAACTCAAACAAGAAATCTGCAAACCCCAAAGCAACAATCTGATGAAAGGCGCTTAAGCTTAAAAGGAGGAAATGTGAGTCTTCTGCTTCCTGAACTTTTAAAAACTGAACTGTTTTTAAAAAAATGTTATTACTTTAGATTTCCTGACAATAAAACACTGTTTGCCCAAAGCATGTAAGAGTCTTCAGTTTGCCCGTGGCGACTGCGAGGAGGGAAGAAAGGTTTCAGCTTCCAGTCAAAAATCCCCACAGAGACACTGGGATGACTTTTGGGATGAAAACCAAAGAAAAGAGACGTCGCCTGCTGAGATGTAACCACATCACAAACCTCAGCCTCCACCTCAGAGGGATGCACACAGGCTGGTGCTTTAGTTGCACCGATCAGAGCTCCTCTCAGGGCAAAAGGTCTGAAAAAAATGGGGCTTTGGTTAATCGCTTGGTTGTCGTGTCGTTTGACTTGTTCAAACACATCAGACTTCCTCATGCATCTCTCAGTTTCCATGTTCCGGTTTCCCAGAGTTCCTTCCCAGTTTAGGTTCCTGTTAGTTCCCCTTGTGTATTTTTGGGGGTGCCTGCGTTTTCATCAGCTCAATAAAAAGGCTCACTTATGTTTAAACCTCCACCTGCCTCCGTGTCAGCATTTGAGCACTCCTTCGTCACACACTGACATCGCGCTGACACCTGGAAATAGCTCAACCGGATACGGACCAGGTGGCATTCCCCAAAAACTGATGCAAGATGCAAAATGAAGGAAAAGTGCTGAGAACAATGAGGTGAAATGCTTAAAGTCTGGCAAAGCCGACAGAGAAGTGGAGGAAATGAAGGTAGTGGACAGGCAGGAGGAACGAGAGCTGAAGCCGTAAATCAGAGCATAACTGCAACATCCTCAGGTCTCAGGAAAACATCGTCAGACTTCTATCAACGGCTTCAGACATGAGACCGTAGCCAAAAAAGCATCACGTTTCACTGAAACCTCGTCACACTTCTGACTTAACGGCATCAGGCTATAAAGTCTCAGCATCAGATCACACAGTCTCAGATAAAAGTGTCTCAGAGAGAAGCTTCCTGCCAGCGGGACAGCGGCAGAACACGGCTACGTCCAAATTCAAGGCCGATTACGTCACAGCTAAGCGATGAAGGCTGTCCAAATTCCTCCAAATGCAGTCTACAAATGCATGCTCCTGTTCCCTGGATTTGAAGGACGGGTCGGGTGTATCCTTCGTGGCCCGCCCTATCAGTGTTGCCAACTTAGCGACTTTGTCGCTATATTTAGCGAGTTTTCAGACCCCCTTAGCGACTTTTTTTCTAAAAAGCGACTAGCGACAAATCTGGCGACATTTTCTGGTGTTATTGGAGACTTATTTATGATGACTTTTTGACGTGAAAGCACGTATCGCTTTTACTCTCAACAGGCAGCGGTGCTGCCGTGGGCACCTCGCCTGTGCCAAAGCGCTCACGGGCGGAGGATAGTCCTCCCCCAGCTGCTATCAGGGCAGGAGACGTTCACACCTGTGCGTCCAAACTGCAAATGAATCGCGCATGAGCGAAGCCGCTGCTCCCGCACTGACGCAATCAGTTCTTCTTTTACTCTTATGCTGTTTTGTGGGTCACAAGGTTTAAAACTACTTATAAACACACACACACAAAGTAACTCCACCAGAGTGCCTATTTCGGGTCACTTTTGCCGGTCCAAGCCCGGGTAAAGGAGCAGGGTTGGAATTGTGACACAATTGTGAACAATAATTGCTAAAATAAATTTAATTTGTAGTTCTAAATAAATTCTAAATGCATTTAGGACGTTTTTTACTCACTTCATGTCTCTTCCACGATGTTATTTCTCTCTCCAACAAAGTAGGTTACAATTACATTAGCATGACCAATTATGCAAATTAGGCAATGACGTCATTTGGCGACTTCTAGCGACTTTTAGGACAGCCAATAGTGATTTTCCTTACTGAGGAGTTGGCAACACTGCGCCCTATCCCAGGATTCATTGCAAATCTAAGGTTGAAGAAATTTCTGGGAAAAAATGGTGGACGATTAAAGCAAAACTTTTAAGTACTGAGTAGAGAGATGAGCTGGAGGTAAAGTCAGGCACTGTGGCGTTTATTTAGTTCCTGTGTGCAGGATCGGGGAGCTGTGATTGTACATATGTTAAACTGTCTCTTTGGTTATGTCTGTAGATGAAAAATGAAACCAATAAAGTTTGCTGAAGGTCTCCTCTCCTCTGTCATCTGAGCATCTCAGAGGAGCAGCTCTGGTCATTAGACTAACGCTGAGTCAGACTTGACTGTGAAAACAAGCTGCCAAGGTCAACTTATTTCTGGACTGTTGGTGTGATGGGAGGACGGAGCCTATTAGCCGGTTTGTAATGATGATACAGAGAGAACCAGGATGGGGGAAAAGGGGCTGCTCGCTGAGCTTCTTTCTTTTCCTGGAGGGAACACGTTCCCCTCGCTCAGAGCCAAAAACGTCCTGTCTGCTAAACATCAACATCCTCACAGACTCTACATTTATTTTCCTGAAACACTCATAAACATGGCCTTTATCAGCCTCCTTACTGACATTACTGATTCTTCATGTTAGCACTGAGATCTCTGCACGAATGCATAATTGATGGGTATTCGTCAGGCGATGGTGTGTGTGTGTGTGTGTGTGGGGGGGGGGGGTCATGTAATATTTACAGCAGCACGCTGTGGCGTGGTGGTGTAAAGGTCCTGGGTTTGAATATAGCCTGAAGACTTTCTCTGTGGACTTTGCTCTGCCTGTCACCGTGTGTCTGGCTACTCCCGCCTCCAACAGTCCAAAGCCAAGCGTGGGGTTCGGTTAATTAACTCACTGCTGAGTTAGGCACCCAATAATGCCCCGTAACTCTCAAAGACGCCGTAAAACACTCAAACAAACATCTGTCGTCTCAGCACGAAGCCAAACTGCTGCTCGCTGATCTTCACCTGGTAACTCATCCCTCCCACCCAGAGTCTGTCTCAAGTCCTTCCTGAACTCTCCACAGCATCCTTCTGTCTTCAGCTTCCACCACATTAATCCTCGGCTCCTCGCTTCCTCTCCTTGGTGTCTAAAGTCATCCTACAGTCTACCATCCAATGCCGAACACCCACCTTCTCCCCGACACCACCTTGCAGTCTCTTAGCTCTTATACGTAGATTGTATCTTCTACCTAAAACTCTTCTCACTGTTCTGACTCACACCCAGCTTGTGGATCATTATTAACATTCAACATCAGTCCTGCGATTCCCAGCTTCAGCCTCATGATCCTGTCTGGCAGACCGTTCACATTAGGGCTGCTCAATTAATCGAATTTTAATCTCGATTACGATCTGGTCTTTCAACGATGGCTGAGCCGATTATTAGCCCCTCCCTCGTGCTTTACTCTCGCGCTGCTCCGTGTGGCAAATCGAGCGCACCTCTCTGCATTTCGAACACGCGTCACAACAATTAAGAGGACCCGAGGGAAGCTCGGAAAGCTCAGAAAGCTAAGCAGAAGTTATTTGGAGAGGAGAGTGACTGCCGTTGGTTGAAAAGAGGTAAAAAAAAAACTTGAGTGGTGTGGAAACATTATGGGTTCATGAGTCAGACGTGGATCAAGTAGACACAGTGTGTAAACTTTGCTACAGTGTCGTAGCTGCACCACAGAGCAACACTGCAAAGTTCACTAAACATAGATGTTTGCATTTTTCATTTATTTCTTATATTGCAAACATTTGCACTGTTATCAGTATTTGCACTATTTTATATTATTTTTTTAAAGTCATTATTCAATACATTGTTATTGTTAACCATTTAAAGCCGGTCAGAGCAGCACGCTTGGTTTTGCATAACTATTTTTAAATCCTGGTAGCTCTGCAACCACGTGAGCTAGCGCAATAAGTTTTTTGCATATGAAACCGGAGGAGTTGTACTTACATCTTCTGCCATCAGCTTGTCCTCGGTCACAGTTTCCTTCCACATATAGTTTTGCAAAAACTGCATAAAAAGCACTTGCAGCAACAAAAACATAATATTCCAGAAACACGCTTTGCCGATCCGATCAGCTGTTTGTAACACTTCCCACATTGAAACTGACATCAGCGCAAACTATCGCATGTCCGCCATTTCCTGCCCGAAACAGGAAGTGACGTCATTTTCGCGGAAAATGTAGTTTTTTACTTGTAGGCCTTAAAAGCCTATACTGGTGTTTTTATAAGTCATGTTTGACTTTTCTGAATAGTTTCTGTGATGCTTAGAACTCGAATTGCACTGCTGGAAATAGTTTATTTTGATGCACCTGCTGTTTTCTTTGCAAATTTGCATCATAGGATTGGTTTTTGTTTTTCCTGCAGTGTATAAAAATTGCTGTATCTCCAAAATAAAACTATGAAGAAACTCAAAATAAATTTCCTGTTGTTGTAAACTATTTTTGCAACTTTTTTGTATTTAAAGTTTTGAGGGATGAGCCTCTTAAATTTCTCCAAGTAGAAATATATGTAAAAAAAAACAAATTTTCAATTTTTTTGTAGTTTATTGCAATTAATGTGGTTACTATGGACTTAATGCATACATATTATTAAAATATGGGCTATAACAGTTGTATTGATGTATAGCAACTTGAAATGCTCCCACAAATGGCACTACAACATGTAAAAAAAATAATATAAGCTCTGGTGGACTTGGTTCTATGGTAGGTCTTAAAGGGTTAAATAAATATTGTCAAATAATCGAGATCTCAATTTCAGTGAAAATAATCGTGATTATCATTTTTGCCATAATCGAGCAGCCCTAGTTCACATACTCTTCCATTAAAGCCAATTAAAAACATTTCAAAAACTTCCTCTGGCCTCAGATACACAACAGAAACTAAATGTCAACATCATCAAATTGTTATTTATTATTTAGTTATGTGTTTTCAAACAAAAGGAAGCTGCATTACTGAATGTGTCTTAGCTTTTGGTTTATTTAAAGGTTTCTAGCCCGGATCGCTGTGACTCACACGTGCAATCATCAGTGATTCACTCATCAACAGATTCAAAAGATCAAATTCCCAAAATAAGCAGTGTAACTTTTCCATATGTCAGCCTGTATTCAGAACTTTTAATAGCACTGAGTAGGCCCAGAACAAAAAAACAGCGAATACTCGGAAAAATAAATGAATATTCTTGTGACATTTTCTATTTACGGCTTTAAAAAGCAACAATTGGTTGAACAAGTTTAATTTGGATTTTCTCTGATCCACACTGGATCAAAAGTATATAAGTCTAATATATACATACACCTACAGCAATGTTTGGTTAAGGTTAATATTAGCCGGGTTATCTCTCCCTAACCAGAGAGTGGGATCATCGTCCTGCTGGAAAACTCAACTGTGTCTAAGTTTCAGCTAACAGTTGACTTGAGATGACGTTGAAGAATTTGGGCCAGGCTAAAACATTAAAGCCCCACCTGACAACACCAATGAAGAAAATCACAGGAATTCATATTAAAATTTAAATAAAGTTTAAATATCATTTCCTGTTACTTGTTACAGCCTCAGTGCTCACTCGGTGTGATCAACACACTGATTTCTAACCACAGTGTATCTATTACAGTCTCACTTCAAAGCATCAATAACTTAACAATTTTCCCCACTCATGTCCAGAGATGGGCACTTGTAACGCGTTACTGTAATCTGATTACTTTTTTCAAGTAACGAGTAAAGTAAGGTATTACTAGTGCAAAAACGGTAATTAGATTACTGTTACTTTCCCGTAGGAACGCTGCGTTACTACGTTACTAAAACTGTGATTTTTTTGCAAGAATGTCTCATGACAGTGACGTAAGCGAGTGCGACGTTCGTGACAACAGCTGTGTGCAGATCAACAATGGATCATATATCGAGTGCAGAGAGAGTATGAGCGTGCAGCGTTTAAAGCGTGGAAGTACTGACCTTACTTTGAGTTTGATTCCATAAAAAGTGACAAAAACATTAGTGTCCGTTGTGCGTGGGAAGAAAACTTCTTTTTACAGCGAAAAAAACCCTAAACTTCCAAACAAGCACCGAGTAGCTACGACGTAATGGGAAACTCACAGAGAAACTCGCGGATTCTTCCACTGACCGCTGCACACCTGCACCACGGTAAACCTCCGCCTACCCCACTCCTGCTTTACAGGTGAAAATAGAGCAACAGGACCGCTAGTCTTTGACTTTATTTATTTTCTGCTGTGTTTTACTTGCATCTATTTGAAAGACTGAGTGTAAACACAAAACATATTTTATTTTATGTGCTGGAATGTGCAGAAAATAGGTTTAACTGTTAAACTAATTTCTTCCAGTCAGAGAATGTTGCAGATAATTAAATTTTTGCTTGATGCATAAAGTTAAAAGATTAAAACTAATAAAACAAGTTTTAAAAAGAGACTTTTCCATTTGATTACAGTTTGTATGATGATTATGCAGAAAAAGTAGAATTGGGCTGAAAGATCTATCACTTTATCACCTATTCAGGTTGTAAATCGTGTTTTTAAAAAGTAACTAAGTAATTAATTACTTTTGAAAATAAGTAATCAGTAAAGTAACGGGATTACTTTTTTGGGGAAGTAATCAGTAATTAGTTACTGATTACTTTTTTCAAGTAACTTGACCAACACTGCTCATGTCACCAGAGGGGCTCCATAGAAAGCAATTCAGTAACATATGAATGTCATTATTGGGACACAGGGTCATTTTTTCAGGGTCACATAGAGCTGAGGTCGTCTCCTTCAGGTTAGCATCCTAGCTTAGCATCCTAGGTTAGCATCCTAGCTTAGCGTAGTTACAGACTTTTCGCCTCTGTAAGCGTCTCCTTGCATCTGTTTCCTCTTTGCTCATTTAAAGGACAATTGCTGCTCCTGCTGTGCTGCTGACATTCAGCTTCACCTGCTGCTGATAATCAGGGTGTTTCTCCTGTGATGGCGTCGTGTCACAATGTCAAGAAACCAAACATGGGACTGAAAATTCTGGCTTTTGTCCACAAATCAATATTGAAGTTATAAAAGAATAAAATGGCAATGAATGCTGATTGGTAGGATATTTATTTATTGTAATGTTAAATTAAAAAATAATGATTATTATAGTGAAAAACAAACTGTTTCTATCCAGTTTGACTTGACCGAACAGCAGCTAGCTTTACAGCACAAATATGAAAAGACTGATCATCACAGAGACGGTAAAACGAGTAAAGAGTCTCACCCACACTTTTTGGAAATCTGCACCTCTGTGCTCGACTGTTCAGCTACCACCTACCTGAGGGTCTTTCCCTCTCTCAGGTCGTACAGGGAGAAGAATATGTCCGTGTCCTCGCCTATGCTGTTGTAGGTGAAGCTCTTCAGGTTGACCAGCAGGTGATGAGGTACTGGAACTCTACAGGGTTCCCCATGTCTCTGCCGCGCGTTGTCGCCCTAAAACACACACAAAAAGCAGCCAAACAAACAAAATATATAAATACACATATCAGAATACAAACACTTTGTGAAGACATTGTGTGACAGTCTTAGTAAACATATACACCAAAGCCTGCTGGCTGAACAGAAACATTTGTAAACTATGAAATCTTCTTAAAATATAAAGGTTTATTTAACTTTAACTTGATGTGTAAGTACATAAAAAGGTTTTTACGCATATTACTGTTCAAAAACATGCATTAAATTTCTGGTTCTTTAGCATCAAAGTGATGCTGCTGCAGTTTAAATCTGCACACCGTCTCAGCGTGATGCCTGAGAGTCACACTCACACTCTGTGATGAAAGTATCAGCATTAGTAGGATAGAGTGCTGCAGAGCACAGCTGTGGGTCTAAGCTTGTAAATACTGTAGAACAGAACTGTTTAAATGCTTTTAATTCATATCTCCATTTATTTTTAATGATAAAAGGCACGAGAAAAGTTTCTTGATGACATGAATGATACATGGAAATCTTTTCCAAGGATTCTCTTTGTGACCCAGTTCAGGCTCTTTACTCTGTAAAATGTACTCCTACTCCTACTACTACCACCACTACTACTTTGTAGCAGTTTTTTCTGCTGGAAGTATCTTAATTGTGTCCCATAAATCATTTATGGGCCTCTGAAATGAGAAGTAAATGAGACACACGTTACTGCAGTACGTCCACGTACCTGTGTGGTGCTCTGCTGTACGCTGTGTCTGCTAGAAAGATGCTGCGAAAGAGAGACACACAAAATATTAGCCGAGGGGTCGATCATTTCTCTCCTCTTATTGTTTCCTTTTCCCCTCCTTGGTTCATCATCATTCACTGTTTCCTCTCCTCCTTTCGCTTCCTATTTTCACTTCGCCTTTTCAGGTCTCTAGTCTCCTTTACTATCCTCTGTCCCTGCTTCATTTCTCATTTATTGTTTCCTCTTCTTCACTGTCTGCCCCAATGACTGTCAACTGCCCTCCTTTTTTCATCTCCTTCAACACTCAGTCCTTACTTCTCCTTTAACATCTCCTTCTTTCCTATTTTCTCTTTGTTTCCTTTCATTTATTAACCTCTTCTCATTTTGTTTCCTTCTTTTATTTCCTTGTCAATTTACTCCTTTTTTCACCATTTCCTTGCTTCCTTTCCTTCTCTATCGACTTGTTTTTCTCCTTCATTGTCTAATCTCCTTTGTTATTTTTTCTAATCTCTTGTTTCCTTTTCTATCCTATCTTGCTCTCATTTATCTGTCCTCTCCTTACTGTATATCCTCTCCTTCACTATACTCTGTCCTTGTTTCCTCTCCTTTTCTGTATTCATCTGCTTTCTTGTCTGATTTCATTTCCTCTTCTCATCTCCTTCTTGTGTTGTCTCCTCATCTCGTCTCCTCTCTTATCTACTTTATCGTGGTCCATTCCCTTCCCCTCATTGTCAGAAGATAAAAATGCCCCAGAGACTCATTACTCCGAGTTGTCTCCCTAAATCTCTCGAGTGTCTTTGTGAGACGAGAAGCAGCAGGAAGTAAAAACCTGTTTGATGAATTCGGGTAATGACTGTCAGCTGAAAGCTATCTGCAAATATTACAACCTGAGGAGGGAATTAAACGATGGCAGCCGTATCTCCTCATCTTCTTTATATTGAATTTTTAAAACCTGCTATTAAAACGGTTGGGGCAGTCGATTAAAATAAGGTCATGCAATAATTTAAACATATTGTTTCTTAGTGTTACTCGAGCACACAAAGCTCTTTACACAACACGTGTCAGTCACACACATCTTGGGGTTTGTGTGCGACTCAAGAATACGTTGGTGTGCAGACTGGAAGTTACTAGCTGCCCTGCTTTACCTCGATCCTCACTGGATTGACTTTAGATTGTACAAAGACAAAATATCCAAGTTAAACTCAGCTTTATTGTTTTTTGGATAAAGACAGCAACATATTCCAGACTCGCTGGGACGGGGCAGGATTTCCTCTTCTTCAATGAGGCCCTGAGACTGGTTACTGTAAATCTGAATGCTGAACGTTTTTCCTCTCTTCTGTGACAAACACTTTTCTGTCATGTTTCCAGGTTTATAATCAGCCAAATGTTTTCAGTGGGTGACATTTCTGGATTGCAGACGCGCCCACAGAGACGCTGTCTTGCTTTAAATAATCAGGTCAGCGTGTGCAGAAGCTGAGGCCTCAGACTGTCTTTGCATGCAGCCTGCTGTTTGGCTAAAAGTGAGCGCGGCCTCAGAGGGCGAGGAGCTGAAACTTCAGGTGATGCATCAACGCTCGCTATAAGACGAATAATGAATTATTTTCAGCTGTGAATGATGCAGAGCTCCACCAGCAGTCCAAGAATATAAACACAGAGCAGCTACACACTAATTCGAACTGCTAAACTCTCACACTGTCAATGGAAAATTGTATTTAGTCGTCAGTATAAGCTTTTAATGATATAAGTTTGCATATGATAGAAAATGCATGTTGACCTTTTGATGACTCTCACAGCGATAATAGCTGAACAAGCTGTTATTTCACTGCTGCCAGGAAGAGGGGAGCTGGACACTTTTATCTGCGCTCACGAACAAGAAGAGGGGCTGCGTCCTTCTGTATCCCACAACACACACACACCTGAACCACTCTTATCTTCACTCCCTTCTACATACGCACCAACATTCCTCTGTCTATTCACTATCGTATTACTTTTGTATATAAATAAAGACCAGAGCGGTAACAGGGCCCCCACTCTGGGGTGAGCGTTCTGTGATCGCGTCTGTGTGTTTCTACCTTTAGATTCTTAGCTGAAGAAGTGTCTTTAGAATAAATCTCTTGACACACACAGACTGACAGAGCCAATCATGTTATTGATTACTGTTAGAGGTTTCCTGTGTGTTTTAAGCATTATGCAATTTTTCCAGTGTTCTGTTTCACATTTCTTTAAACATGCGAATATATTTTTAAATGGTAAATGGCCTGTATTTGTATAGCGCTTTTACTAGTCCCACCTAGGGACCCCACACACACTCAGTCATCCACCCATTCACACATTGGTGGAGGCAGCTACAGCTGTAGCCACAGCTGCCCTGGGGCCGACTGGCAGAAGCGAGGCTGCCATATCACGCCATCGGCCCTTCTGGCCAACACCAGTAGGCGGTAGGTGAAGTGTCTTGCCCAAGGACACAACGACCAAGACTGTCGGAGCCGGAGCTCGAACCGGCAACCTTCCGATTACAAGACGAACTCCCAACTCTTGAGCCACGATCGCCCCCTTAACACTTATCTCTTTAAATTTCAACATTTTAATATGTTGTCATAGCAGGATTTCAAAGTCTGCTTTTAATCTGCATATCAGGGCTGTAAGTTAACTCTCAAATAATCCATCCGTCCATTTTCTTCCACTTTATCCAGTCCAGGGTGGAGCGGGAGCCTATTTGAGCTGATCTGAGCTTGATGTGACAGGTTGCCAGTCTGCTGTCGGGCTAACACAGAGAGACAGAGGATCATTCACACCTGACCCCGCTAACTGCACCTCTTTGGGCTGTGGGAGGAAGCCGGTGTACCTGGAGAGGACATGCAGTCCACACACACAGGATCCAAACACAAGATGTTTTGGGTGCATGATGCTGACTGTTAAACAATCGACATTATAGTCATGTGTCTATTTCAGAAGTTTGGCGGTAACAGCCGATTAACTGCTAATGTCAGATGTGCATTTGCATGCGACTGCTGGAAAGTTTCCTCTCGCTCACATCGTGTTCTCGTTGCGTGATTGTTTCCCCCCCGTGATGAATCTCGCGCTCTCCTGCTGCTGCACTAATGCAAATTCATCACTGAGATCATTAAAGATGAATTTCATCACGTCTTCTGTTTTTCTTCTTCATCTCGACCTTTTCAAATGTCACATTTAAAAACGTTCGTTTCCGCGACTCAAAAACAAATCAATCAGCAGGAACTTTGTAACTTTCTTTCTCTGTTTGTTACCATAAAGAACTCGTGTGGTTCTCTCTCATGCTCACTCTTCCTCGTCTTCGATCCAACCATCTATAACTTAACCTTTTTCTCGCTCCCTTCCTGTTTCTCCCCCTTTCTCACGTCCCATCTCCAGATCGGTCTCTAAGCAACAGAACAAAGGGGAATCACCAGGACTACGGTGTTTGGCTGCTGAAGCTATTTAAAGCAGGACTGATGTAAGAAAGGGAACATCAAGTATTACCGACAGACCATGAACAACAAAGAATGCGTCTCATGCTGCAGCACTGCACCATTAATAGGCTCGAGTTATTTAATAGTTACATATTTTTTTTAAAGCAGCCTTGGAAATGTGACGCAGGTTATAAGTTATCCACAGACTCCAGTATAACAAAGAGAAATACTTCATTTTTAGTATTTTCAGCAACAAGTTTAACCTTCATGAAATACGTTCATGAGCATGTTGGTTCGCTTCTATTGGTTATTATAGCCGACACAATCTAACTGTCATGAGTGCTGCAAGTTACAGGTTAAAAAATCTTGTACACCTGTTGTCTGATCGACCAATCACATGACAGCAAAAGTGCATTTACGAAGTCTGATGGTTGAGAAAATCTGCTGGAATTTAAAATTAGCATCAGAATAAAGAAAGGTGATTTCGGTTCACGTGGCGTGGTTGTTGATGCCAGGCGGGCTGATCTGAGTCATTCAGGTTCAACACTGCAGGGATTTCCCCCCACAGCCCCCTCTAAGGTTTACAGAGAAACAACTCTCTCAGTGAAAACGTCGTGTTGAATTCAGGGGTCAGAGGAGATTGTGGTGAGTGTTTTGAGCTAACAGGAAGGCAACAGCATCACAAAGCTCAGATCATCTCATTTCTTAACCACAACAATGGTCGTGTCCAAATTCATGGGCTGCATCCTCCTGAGGCCGCACTTACTTACTTGTGATTACGTCACAGCGACGCACCGAAGGCTGTCCAAATTCGTAGACTCCTCCGAATGCAGCCGACAAATGCATCCTCCTTTTCCCCGAATGTGAAGGATGGGTCGGGTGTGTCCTTCGTGGCCTACCATATCCCAGAATTCATAGCGCGGCCCAGCCAAACTCCAGTTTCCAACAATGGCGGCCGCTACTAAGTTTTGAAATTACTCTTAGTAATCTTTCTGGGTCACAAAATAAACTTTAAACATATTTTCAGGCGAGAAAGTAGCTGTGTAAACATCAAATATCTGCTCGGTTTATCAAGATATCGCATATTTGCAAAAGTGCTTCGACGTTTTCGGAGACGTCTGCTACCCACCAGCTCGATAGCTAGCCGGGAGCTCGAGGGTCACTGATGCGGCCGAGAACGGCACAACTCCCGGCACATCATTTTCAGATCACCGCGGAGTTTCACTGCTCGGGTTAAACGTAATATATAAGTCACTTAGACAACCTAAAAATGTTATTGTTGGGCTTTTTTCAGTGTTTTGTTTGTTCGTGAGTAAATCGGTTTGGCTGAGATTAAAGTTATTAGATTAGATTAGATAAAATAAAACTTTATTAATCCCCCGGGTGGTTTTCACACAGCTGACTAAACATCAAACAGAAAACTGATTAAACAGACGTGTGAGACGGTCGAGAGTTTACTCCAGTGTCCTGTTATATTCTAGATAGCACGGAGCAGACGGCCGAGTTTATTAAACTCCACCGAGACAGCGGTGACGCAGATCTGAAAGCGAGACCGTCCAATTTCACAGCCGTTTACTTCCGGTCTACCCGACCTTCTGAGAACCTTCTGAGTGACCCACGTAGACTGCGAAGGCCGGGTCCTCAGGAGGATGCAGCCCATGAATTTGGACACGACCAATGACTTGACCGTATTCTAATGGCCTCCACAACAGATCTTAGCCTGATAGAGCACCTCTGGGATGTGCTGGAACACAAGATTCATGTCATGGATGCAGCTGACAAATCAGCAGCTGTGTGATGCTGTCACGTCAACATGGACCAAAGTCTCTGAGGAACGTTTGAATCGGAGAAATGAAGAATTAACACAGCTCTGAAGGAAAAACTGGGTCCAGCCTGGTAAGTTGTACCTAATGAAGAGCCTGTTCCTCTTTGTCGAGTCATCTGTTCACATCCCCTCTTGTTATTCCCATCCAAACATCCATTTTTTTCTGCCTATCCAGCGTTGTGTGGCGGGGGCAGCAGCCTAAGCAGAGAAGCCCTGACGTCCCTCCAGCTTATCTCAAGGAACACGATGCATTCCCAGCGCAGCTAAGAGATATATAACACCTCCAGCATGTCCTGGGTCGGCCTCCTTCCTGTGGGACATGCCTCACCCAGGAGGCGTCCCTAATCAGACATCTAAAGGAGTAGCAGGTCTACACTGAGCCCCTCTAAAATGTCTGAACTCCTCACCCTATTACTAAGAGTGAACCTCGTCCACCCCAGCTGCCCGTCTACCAAGATGTTGGTACCTTGGTGGCCACTTGGTGCTGCTTGGTGTGACCTCGTCCCCGGACTCTGCTTCCTCTACAGAAGTCGTGCCGTTGGGATTAAGACCGCCCGATTATATCCTCAGTTGAAGTAGCAGCACCCTGCCTGTGCTGTACACAGTGAGTCGAGCACCGCTGAGTTGCCTGACGGTTTGCCAGAATCGCCTCAAGGAGTCTGAAAGTCTTGTTCCATGTGGCCTCACCAAACTCCTCCCACACCTGAGTTTTTGCTTCATCTACCGACCGAGTGGCGCTCTGCTCGCCCTGCTGGTACCCAGCAGCTGGATCTGAAGTCCTACTAACCAAGCCCGATAGCACGCCTTCTTCAGCTTGATGAAGAAGCTCCCTTCACCTCCGGGGTCCACTATTTGGTTTGTCACCATGACAACAGCAATGAAGGTGAAACATCTGCTTTAGGGAGCAGTTGGAGATCTGTCCAGCATCCTCCCACGCCACCCGATCCAACTCACCACTGGTGATCAGATGACAGCTCGGCTCCTCTCTTTGCCCGAGTGTCCAGAATTAAAACTTGCTTCCTTTTACACAATTAAATTTGAATATTGGTCAAAAATGTGAAATGAGTCGATGATGTCGGTGCCTGTCACAAAGCTCTCTGACATGTGGAGACACAAATGTCACGATGAAAGGAAAGCAGATGAAAGAAACTGAAAATATCTTTGACATTTCTGTTCAGATCAATCACAGCTTTACTCTTTCATTTCTCAGAGGTTTTTCTTTTGCTGTTACACGTTCTAAGTGCTCGTTTTGTTCAGTCACAGGGAACAAACGATCACTGAGGATTTATAAGCTTAAAAAAATACAAAACAAGCTATAAAATATGTTTTCTGAAAAAAACAGAAGATTGATTATAATGTTTAACTTTGATGTGCTTAAATCTCACATCTTTATGTGCAGTATTAATTATTCAACACATATTTACTCTGATTTATAAATATTTACTGTACTTATAGCGATTTATGAGTTTTCTCATAGATGATGACTAGGGGTGGGTTTTTATAATCGATTTATCGATTAAAATCGATTCTGGCTTGGATAACGTGAAATCGATTCATTAAAATCCTGAATCGATCGAATAAATTTATTTTGCCCGAAATGCCAGAATCTCTGGTGAAATCTCACAAAATTTCAACAACCACCAAACAGCTAAGACAGTAAATGAGAGCAGGAACACAGATTCTGCACAGAGACGTAAACACACAGCGCGACCCGCGGATCAGAATCAGTGAGATGTCGCCTTTCTCACAGTCGGGGCTGAAAGCCGACAGCTCGCTGATTCTGATGTTTCGGCGGGTCCGAGCTTTGTGTTCACGCCCTTTATGCGCTGATTGTAAAGCTGTTAGTTTGATGTCTCTCCAAACAATATTGACCGAACCAGCAGCAAAAGAAGATCCAAACTACGCTTCACATAAACATCGTCATGAATTCACTCTGACTTTTACTGTTTTGCTTCGACTACGATGCACAGCTCTCTCTCTCTCTCTGTACTGTTTTCTGAATTAATCACTTGCTTGTTACGCACAAGTCTACCGTTGTTTACAGGCTGTCGGCCGACGTTTTTTTCGTTTTACTTACTTCCGAAAAGAAAACCTAATTTCTGCCGTTCAATACTGAACAAATTTAAACTTTTTAAAATTATGCAAAATGCAAAACGCTCAGCGTGTCTCTAATAAAACAGCTGTAACTTCAGAGGTGATGTTCATGTGTTGATTAATGGTTTCTTTTGTTTTTGATGTACTGCAGAATATTTTTATAAAATCCCAGGCCAGGAAAATCCCCTTCATGTTTTTCTGTTTTATCTTCAGCTACTTTGACACAAAGGCCTCTGCTGTGATGCTCACACCTTTGATAAAGTCTCACAAGTGTCAGCTTCCTTTTTATAGATACAAAAATATGTAAATGTCCTGATCTGAATTATAATATTTCAGACTGTCAAAATTTCCCAGATTCAAATCGAATCGAATCGAGGATCAAATCTTGTGAATCGGAATTGAATCGATTCTAGAAATCAGTGACGATACCCAGCCCTAATGATGACAGTTTGAAATTGTGATTATTCAGGACCATTTATTTGGATTTCATCTGTTCTTTGGAAATGTAGAAACTTCACTCTGCTCTTATTTCTCATGCTGTCTGCAGGCTACGACTGTCATTCACTCCGTTCATTTATGATATTTAAAGTATCATAAATACAACACAACAGCTCCAATAACAGGAGAAATTATTCTAATTTATGCTTTTGTGAACAAGTTAACAGAGGCGGAACGGTGATTTTACAGTCGGTGGTTCAGATCATCAGATTAGCAGTTTTAAGGTATCCGGATGAAGCCGCCAGCAGAGCAACGTCAGATTTCCTGCTGGTGTTCAATGTTTGAGACGAAGGTCACGTGAGCGAGAAATCTGTTTCTGGTAACAGGCGCCGCTCGAGGCCAGAGAAAAGACGAAAAGGGAAAAGGACGAGCAGCGTGACGCAGAATCGAAACGCGTTTCGAGCATCAAAACTCTGATTCGCCGCAGCCACAGAGACAACAAACGTCTCATAGTTATTACTCACGTCACAACTTCCTGATTCATCCTCGGAAAGACAAAAGATTTGAGTCTAAAATGAACGGCTCAGCGAGATATCTGCTGATCTTCACCAGTCGCCACACGATTACTTTGCCAACTGTTGAGGCTTGTTGCTGTTTAAACCTCGGCGTCCAGCCTGCTCTCTGATTGGAAACTAAAGCTTCCCTCCAACTGTGAAGTGAATCCAGCCTGCAATCACCAAGGTGCAACCAGCAGGTCTGTGTTAGACCCAGAAAATGGAATAAAATGTGCTCTCTCAGGGAGAAAAGCAAATAAAACATTAAGCTCCGATAATTCCACGTCAGAGCTGTTCACTCGTTTGTTTCTGAGGAATCAAAAAGCTTTCTCACACTCTCACAGTAACACCACTTTATTAATTTATCAGTACGGTGACAAGCTGACACCTGCAAATGCAAACAGTCAGTCACTGATATTCATGTGCACAAAATTCACTTCGTGTTACTTTTATGTGCTAATGCTTGAAATGATTTAATTATGTGAAAAACGAGAAAACGGCTCAGTTTGCAGAACAACCTGCTCATCAAACTCAATCTCCTGCTGATGGTTATTTAACATCCTTCTCATCATCTGCGGATAATGAAAATTAAAAGAATTGCAAATAATATGCAGATTTTAGAGGATTGCCTGATTAAAAGCTACAACCTACAAATGAGATGAGCAGCAGGATATTTCTGTCTTATTTCACACAACGTATCCAGGATGTGGGATCACCTTGTGCACTACAGCCGTCATGAATCCAGTGTGTGAGCAGGTGTGACTTGACTTACCATCTTATAAAGGTCTGACACGCTGATCTGGTCTTCATCAACCATCTCAAACTCCTTTCTCGGCACCAGGTCGAGACCGAGGTGTCTGAAAAACGAAAAAGACGGAGAGCAGCAGAGCGTCTTTCATTTAACCGTCACAAAAAGCATCTCCAACACAGGTACACAAACCTTTCCAGCCACCTCTGCACATACAAGCGTGCACCGCCCACACACACACACACACAGTATATTAAAGTAATTTCAGAGGGGGCTCTGGGGATATTGTTCCTCAGCATTATTTTCTGTTCAATCTCAACAACCACATCTCTCAGTTACAGGCCGGTGGACTCACACTCAAAGGCGCTGTGCACAATGTTCATCCGACTGAATAAGATGGCCTCTTAAACTGTGAACGAGAAACTAAACGTCCATCTTTGACGTGTTAACGTGCGCATCCATCAAGGCTGAAATCAGGTTTAAACTCTTCATCACTGCCAACCACAGTTTCAGAAATGCAATCAGGTGTTTGTGTATTTGTATAAGTGAAAGTAAAAGCTTGAGTGGAAACAGAAAATAAAAACGCAGCCTGGGGTTTGAGGGTAAAGCTGAATGGGTTGTTAAAGGTTTCTAACGACACTATAATTAACTGCTTATTACTCATCTTTGTGCATATCTAATCATATATGTCTGACACTGCTCTGAAGCCAGGCGCTGCACAATTTTGGGCAGCACCAGCAGGAACGTGATGAGATATCTCTGATCGTGGCTCCAAACGAGGGTCCTTCACCTCTCACTGACAGAGGTTCAGAGTCGGCTGCTGTGACGGTCGTCTGACTAAAGACAGCCTGAGGCAAAGGTTTGACACTGTGTGAAGTTCAGGATGACTCAGAGTATCAGTCCTGCAACGACCCAGAGAGGAATGTAGTGATGAGCAATGATCATTTGGAGACTGGCACTGAGGAGAAAAGTAAAACACATCGATGGAGCATAGATGGACGTCAAGTCTAGTTCACATGTGGCAGCAAAAGCTTGTTTGTGCCTCCAGCTGTTCTCACCGAGGATGTAGCATGAACCGAAACAGCAGAAGGAAGTGCGTCTTTGCACCACATCAGTATTATCGGCGTACACACTAAGTGTAACCCTGAAATCTCACATTCAGGATCCTCAGACACACTAAATGTCCTCATGTTGGAGACACTTGACCCGACAAATGTTATGTGTCATTGATAAGTTGTGTTCTCCATGCACACACTTCCATGCTCGTGATGCATCAGGAACAATGGAGCCATTATTTGTGCGTCCTGATTCTGCTTTTAGACTCTGGGACTTTGAAATGATGAAAGCGAGCTTGTTTTCCTGCAATGCAACCTTTCACCACGAACTGGCTTTCGGGCTATAAATTACATCTGCTGCTCTGTTACATGACACGTCACTTCTTTTTACCTGCTGAGACTAAATTAGCAGAGAGCAACAGGATAAGTAGCACCTCATTAGCTCCTTTTTGGCCCTTTTGCAGCCTAAAACGATTGTGTTCACTGAGCTGCTTCTCTCTTTAGCAAAGCCACTGACTGGACGAATAACTCTGCTTTACACTGATGTGCTAAAATCACATCGTCCGTAAGTAGTTCCTACTTATATCTAAAAATGTGAACTCGATTAAAGCAGCATCAGTAATGACTGGAAGCAGTCACATGACCTGAAACACCCCGCGGTACCATGAATAATTCTTTTACTATTAATTATAATAAAAGCAGCACTTATCGCCCTTCATATCACCTCAGTGTGCCTCGTCCCCTCTGACAGCAGAATGAAGCTTTAAATAACCTCTGAAACACTCCCAGTATTAATAACTCAATCCTGAAGCGGCGGCCATTTTTCTCTCCATTTCATCTGTTTCCCATCAGCCTTTCATCTGTTTCCCATCAGCCTTTCATCGTGCTCTCATGAGACTTTAACAACCACCTGCCTCCAATCACACTTGTGTTTGCCCCGTGTAGGAGTCAGGGGAGCGGGCTGAGCTGCCATCTTTAGAACTCATTTAGAGGGTAGAGCATGTAAGTTAGGGCTGCCACAAACGATTATTTTGATAGTCGACTAGTCACCGATTATTTTTGCGATTAGTCGACTAATCAGATCATCATCCATTGGAGTACAACGTACAGCTTATTGCACCAGCAGCATCTGCTCTTATATAACTATCATTAGCTTACAGCTTTAAGTGTTTAAGGTATGTGCTAACTAAAAATAAAGACAAGATGATAGTTTATTAAATTTTAATGAAATTTGCAGATTGTTTCGGTGAAGTTTAATAAACTCCTTGCTATCTAAAATATAACAGGACACCGGAGTAAATTCTCGAGCATCTCACACTTCTGATAATCAGCTGTCTGCTTGATGTTTATTCAGCTGTGTAAAAACTATAACTTTAATCTCAGCCAAACCGATTTACTCAGGAACAAATAAAATACTAAAAAAAAGCCAAACAATAACATTTTGAAGTTATCTAAGTGACTTATATATATTTAACCTGAGTAGCGAAAGACGGCGGTGGGTTTGAAAACGATTTGCTGGAGTCCGGTGTTCTCACGGCTCTAGTGAGCCTAGCCCCCGGCTAGCTATCGAGCTAGTGGCTAACAGACGTCTCCGAAAACGTCGGAGCACTTTTGAAAATATGTGGTGTCTTGATAAACTGAGCAGATATTTGAGGTTTACACAGCTACATTCTCGCCTGAAAATATGTTCAACGTTTATTTTGTGACCCAGAAAGAATAATAAGAGTAATATTAAAACTAACTAGCTGCCGCCATTGTTGGAAACTGAGCTGGGCTGCGCTATGAATTCTGGGACAGTTTCTTCTTCTCTGGGGTTTAACGGCAGCTGGCATCCTTGTACATGCAGTGCTGCCATCTTCTGTTTCAGTCCGTTATTACACTCTTAAATCCTACTACTTATTCCTGCGTCTTTTGGGATCTTACAAAGCTTCAAACGACGCGCCGACTATTAAATCAGTCGTCGACGATTTTGATAGTCGACGTAATCGTGACTAGTCGACTAATCGTGGCAGCCCTCATGTAAGTGCAGCATGTGCGAATTATTATTCAGCAAACAGACTTCAAACTTCAAACGTCTAAAGGGTCATTCTAAAGAAAAAGCCACTAACCATGTTAGTTATGTGCATGTGCTGTTTTAGCTTTTCTCGTTCTGCCTTTGTTTTGTTTGTAGCGTTTGTCCCGGTCAAAATAAAAGCTTGTTTTTTGTTCACCTCACTCGGCCTCCACTGTCTGCATTTAAGTGCTTTCTCCTCACGCCAGAAGTCCCAACGGTGCACGTAACACACTGTGTTGCCAAACGTATTCACTCACCCATCGAAATCATTCAGTTCTGCTTTGTGAAAGAACGGCTCGCTCTCAAGAGCTCAGTGAATTCCAGCGTGGTACCGTGATAGGATGCCAGCTGTGCAAGCCCAGTCATGAAATATCCTCACTATGAAAAATTCCACAGTCAGCTGTTAGGGGGATTATAGTAGAGTGGAAGTGATTGGGAAAGATGTGGTAAGCGGGCTGATGTCACCAACTTTCTGCAGATTCAATCGCTGTGGACCTCCAACCTTCATGTGGCTCAAGGACAGCGCACAGAGATCTTCATGGAATGGGTTTCCATGGTGACCAGCTGCATCCATAAAGACGTGGATGAGCGAGTTCGATGTGGAAGAACCTGACTGGCCTGAACAGAGTCCTGACCTGAACCCAACCCAACACCTTTGGGATGAATTAGAGCGGGGAGTTCTCGTCCAACATCGGCGTCTGACCTCACAAATGTGCTTCTGGAAGAATGATCAAAAATTCCCATAAACACTCCTAAACCTGTGGAAAGCCTTCCCAGAAGAGTTGGAGCTGCTATAGCTGCAAAGGGTGGGCTGACATCACGTGAAACCCTGTGGATTAGGAACGTGATGTCACTCAAGTTCATATGTGAGCGAATGCAGACGAGTGAATACGTTTGGCAGTACAGTGTATAAGGGTAGGTCATAAATGACCCTACTTGCTCAGCTGATGGTTGAAGCAGCATTACGTGACTATGAGCAACCAATGCACATGATACAGCATAAAATCGTAAATGAATACTCGTGTTTGGAGAGGTGCTTCATCAGGAATGGATGAAGCACCTCTCCTCTGGGTCAGACAAAGAACAGCTGCCCTTTAAACTATGTTTATTATTTGCATGTGCAAATGTGTCTTAATGCAACAGTTGTGTGGTTTCTCACTCGTTGCCCCAGTCGAGTCTGACGGTGATGTGTCTCTTGACGTCTCTGCTCTGGTCTTGCGTCAGGTGACCAGACAGCAGCTGCCTCCTCAGGTCTATCAGCTCCATCATCACGTGGCGAACCTTGTAGAACAGATCCACCTTGTGTTTCTGAAGGACGGAGAGAGAAACAGGGAGGTTTCATTCACCATTCGTTCACCACTTAAAATTCATCTTCAGCTCGTCAATACGCTGATTCAGCCGTACTTCTCTGGCAGGGCACCGCAAGGCTGTTTCCGCGCTGTTTATTAAAGGCACTCAAACAACTCACAGTGGAATAAAGCTGAGGTGAGCGAGTTCAAAGCCTTAGCAGACCGTTTGTGTTTAGTGTTGCAGAGACATGTGTCAGCACGTGATGGCCATGAAGAACGGAAACACTTGAAAAAGATTTTTGTGAACATGCGTATTTACTGCGTTGAGTCTACTTGCCTCACAAATGTTCAGCACAAAAACACACAGAAGAAGCTCGGTTGGCAAATCAGGCTGAAAACGTTATGCAAGTACTAACATTCTACCACAGGAAGATCTGGGCAGTTAGAGGAAGGGGCAGCAAAGCACGTCTAGTTTGTGATCCACTCCAAACATGAGTGGATGGCCAGAGTTTGAAGTTTGAAAGTCCAACTTTACAGGATTAAAAGCACATTTAAAAGTTTTGGTCTCTTCAGCTAATTCCCAGCTTCCCAGCTACCATAGAACCAAGTCCGCCAGAGCTTATATTATATGTTTACATGCTGTGGAGCCATTTTTGGGAGCATTTCAAGTTGCTATACATCAATACAACCATTATAGCCCAAATTTTAATAATATGTCTGCATTAAGTGCATAGTAATTACATAAATTGCAAAAAAGTGCAATAAACTACAAAAAAATTGAAAATCGTTTTTGTTTTTTTAACATATATTTCTAGTTAGAGAAATTTAAGAGGCTTATCCCTCAAAACTGTAAATACAAAAAAGTTGCACAAAATAGTTTCCCACCACAGGAAATTTATTTTGAGTGTCTTCATAGTTTTATTTTTGAAATACACCAATTTTTATATACTGCAGGAAAAACGAAAATAAATATTATAATGCAAATTTGCAAAAAAGCAGCATATGCATCAAAATAAACTATTTCCAGCAGTGCAATATGAGTCCTAAGCATCCCAGAAACAACACAGAAAGTCATAAAGTCAAAGATAACTTTTAAGAACACCAGTATAGGCTCATGAGGCCCTGGTGGTAAAAAACTACATTTCCGCGAAAATGACGTCACTTCCAGTTTCGGGCAGGTCATGGCGGACATGCGAAAGTTCGCGCTGACGTCTATTCCAACATAGGAAGTGTTATGAACAGCTGATCGGATCGGCAAAGCGTGTTTCTGGAATATTATGTTTTTGTTGCTGCAAGTGCTTTTTATGCAGTTTTTGCAAAACTATATGTGGAAGGAAACTGTGACCGAGGACAAGCTGATGGCATAAGATGTAAGTACAACTCCTCCGGTTTCATATGCAAAAAAAAATATTGCGCTAAGTTACGTGGTTGCAGAGCTACCGGGATTTAAAAATAGTTACGCAAAACAGAGCGTGCTGCTCTGATCAGTTTTAAAGGGTTAAAATAATTTCCTTCTAATGAACCTGACAACAGATTAGACTGTACAGTGCATCAATAAATTCATGTATGAAGAAATCATACGGCAACTGAAAAACAAAGACGAAACAAAAGCTCGTGTGCATCTAACACAAGAACACTGGAACCTGCTTCTCCCATAGCATGCTATAATTAGCACTTTAATTTTGCCCTGCAGGGCTTCAGCAGCAGAGAGAAGGGTTAAATGTCTATTCAGCTCTTGACAGAACAGCGAGATGGGCAGAAATTAGGCTGTGCAGAGGCGTGCACACACACACACACACACACACACACACACACACACACACACATACAATGGTTACACGTTATAACAAAGATTTCATTTGGGTTTCCAAGTATATTATATGCACACATACACATGTAGGTGCTTATACATGCATGAGCAAGTTGCAAACATATGCTGACAGCAGGAGGGCAGTGAGCCCGGCAACAATCTCTCTGCCTTTCTCCATCAGTCTTGGGTTTATGTACAGATGAGCTCCATTATATAACTCCGGTCGTAGTGGAGGTGGAGCTGTTTTAGAGAACCTTAACTTGAAATACACCAGAGTTCGGTGAACACAGCTGAAGCAGCTCTGCTATCAACTGGCAACCTGCCCGCAAGGTTTCTCTGCTGTTCTGCTGATGTGAGCTGGCAGAGAACGTTTTTAGATGAACTGAAGCCCTGAGCAGACATGGGCACTGTGCAGCCTCGGGACGCTTTGGTTGTCCCTGTTAGTTCTCAGTTTATTCGAATCTACGTAAACATGTGTGAACGCAGCTTCACTGTAAATGTGCTGAAACACACATTTATGAACGATCTGAGTTCGTTAACCCTGAAAGATGTTGAGAAGTGCCTCAGTTCTTTATAACATAGCTTCACCAAGGTGCTGGAAACTTTCTTTAGAGCTCAGACTTCTCAAATTCCCTCTAAAAGAGATTTGAACTGCGACGGCTTCAGCTGCTCGTGAGGGGAGGGCTGTGCACCTGCCTGCAGAACAGGAAGGAAACATGCCGCTGTTGGCATCTTTACTGTTGTAGGATGGATTCATGCATTCATGCTGTTTACGACAACTTCTTCCAGCAGAATTTGAGACTCACACCGAGGAACGTTTTTACAATCTTCTTTTGTTGAGCCCAAGAAAATTGTTTAATCAGTTTCCTGGTTTTTGCTGACAGGTGTGACTCCCAGTGGGCTCTTCTGGATTCAAGGTTTGGTATATTGTCCAATCAAAGATGCTTATCTTGGTTATTTGAGTGGGTATTTGACTTATCGTTGCCTTGAAGCATGATCATGAACTTCAGCAAGTCCTTTTGACCTAAATACAGTGAGTTGGTTGATTATAACAGCTTCAGAAGGCTGGAGATGAAGGACTCTACACCTCACAGCTGAGTAAATGCATCAGACTTGTGGTAAACACCAGCAGAAACACCCATTTCCATGCATTCTTTGACTAAAATAAATCAGGACAACCACCAGCAACTTGTACTGTTCAGATGCAAGCTAGTTCGGCTAAATAGGACCAGAAGACAAAGCTAATATTAGCTGGTGATTTCCCAGCACACCTCCGTCTCCCAGCACAGAAATGATACCACAGCCAATCGAAGCCATACACCTTCAGTGAGAGGGATTAACATGAACTGGTTCTGAAAATGTACTAATAAGTCAAAATGTGGATACAGTTATCCCATACAAGTTGCCAACTATGATACTTACATTAAAAACTGGCGTGAGGAAGTGAAACTACAGATGCTCCCTTCAGGGGTAAAAATAATGGATCCATCTGTGTTCTAACTGCAGTTTGGACCCGAGTGCACAAGACGATGTTTAAAATACAGTATACATTTAAAGTTCCCTGTAGTAAGAGACGTTTCTAAATCATAATCCAACTCTGAGGCGATGTGTTTACTGGCATCCATTCCTCAGAAGCTCCAACTGGGAACCTTGTTGCACCGTCCCGTCAGAGTTGAGAGATTAGCATGATTTTGGCGCTGAGCGCAGCTAGTGCTTGAGGTTAAAAATATTACAACTTTTAGCCAAAGAGTGCCACATTTCAACCGGTAGTTGCTTAGCAACAACAGGAGTCACGCACGACAGTTCCCCTCAGCATCTGTTTAGCATTTGTTTTTCAGGAGATACCCAGTGGACATAGAAGCTAACGCGCTTTGATATGCGCTTTACGAGAGCTCATATTAATATTCTGCATGAGCGTGTAACCGTTAGAGACACATTTTACACATCGTTCTTAAAGGACAGAGAAAAGTACAAATTAATTATCTTCATCAATAATTTGTGCATTGGATTTTTTTCCCTTATCAATTAAAAAGTCATAAAAATTAAAAAACAAGACAAACAAGTAGAAAGAAAACAGATGCACAGTACAGTTTTCTTTCTTTAGCTGCTGGTCCAATCTACATACATTTAACCCAAGGCGTGCCTAATTATTGGACCTCGAGGTACGTGCATGTACGTTTCAAGGGCCGATGTTCCCACACAGTCAAAATTAGTTGGACAATTTCTGTGTCTAAAACCCACGATCCACTAGAGCCGCACAGAAATCCATCCACCCATCGTCTGCTGCTTCAGCACCGTGCCTGCAGGAGCCGAGAGCCCAGCTGTTACAAGGTAAGATCCAGGATGCACCCTGGACAGGTCGATCAATCTGTTATACCCAGAGAAAGAAAACCAATGACACTCACATTTAAACCTTGAGCTAATTAGGAATCACCTGTCAAACTATCATGCAATTCTTTGAACATTAGGAGGAGAATCCAGAGAGAAGCCATCCAGCATGGGGAGAAGAGCCAAACTCCACACAGGCCCCAGCTGGTCAGTGGATCCTCAGCCAGGACTTTGTTGCTGTGAGCTGACAGTACTGATCACTGCACAGCTGTGGCATCATTAAGGTGTTGCTGTTTAACAAAAGTATTTGATGCTATCTGATACGTTTTTGTTCTGTATCCGTTAGGGGTTGGTTATGTATGAGGCCTCCCTGACATCGATGGGTTTTCATGCACGTAGAGGTAACAGAGTTCCTGAGCTGGTTGTAGATCTAAGATGGATAAAGCCTTTAGTGGGTAGAGACTCAAAGAGGGCTAAGGGACAAGCTGCTGTAGCCCTAAAGGTTCAGTAACATACTTTAGAGTGTGTAAATTTGAGGTTCGGGGCTTCAGCATCCACACAAGAAGCCAGAAAAACTAAAGCTCAATGGTATTATTTGCACATGATTTCACATTTTATGTTTGTCTGAATATTTATTCCTCCATGAGGGCATCCTGGTCCCATCATAGTGTCCATATCAACCAGTCACAATGAACGTTTGTGGTAAAATGCTTCCTTTCTTCATTATTATTTTGGGAATCCAGCAATCTGAGAAAGAGTAAATAAAGATGCAAACACTGATATAACAGGATGAATCTCTAATATAATGAATTTATCTGACATGTTCAGATAATCAGTTTTCAGCTCGCATCGTGTGAGAACAGCCTGATGTGCAATCATATTATTATAATCTGTGCATCGGTTTTATAGCTCCTTTGTCTCCCTGCATTAACAGGGACCCAGCTAACGTTGGTCAACCTCAGGCAGGAATAATATACATTATTTAAAACTTGCTTTTATTGAACAGGGTTCAGTGTTCATATGCTGGGTGTACACTACATATCATGACTAATCGTATTCATTTTATTTCAGGAAGTCTTTCCCATTTATTTACTGCACCGACTCTCACTGTGATAAACACGAGGCACATTTACTGGCCAACAGCATCGTGCCCTTCAAAATGTAGTAAGGCTCTTGAACCAGAGACAGCCCACAAATGGTGGTTCATTCACTGGGTTCATAAATAACACCTTATATAAAGAAGCAGTTACAGCACAAATGGTTGCCCTGTTCCCGAGGGTGCTCTTCAGTGAAAACAGCAGCACAGGAGTCAGCGATAAAGGCCCAGATCCCCGCAGACACAGCAGCGCCATGCAGGACACAAAAGCATACTGCTCTTATTTACAGTACTGAGAAAGGACGGTGCAAAGACCAAGGTTCACAAACACATTTCCACCAGAGACCTGCCCAGCACTCGGTGCCTATTGTGAGCCGCTGAAGGTAAAACATGTGCTGAGCTAAAGAGCGAAATCTTGTGTTCCTCTCCTTCAGTGCTTAGAGTGCAGGCACACTGCTGTAAAAGGTGGCAGAGCAGGTAACGTAACAGCCGCCCTATGTCAACACAATGTGAAGCACAGCAGACTAATACTCCATTCATAACCTCACAAAGCAAGATTACTAATGAGGCAAAGTGGGCACGGAGAGCTCCTGCCTCTCATTATGATGAATTTATGACCACATTATATATTTTTTGTATCAAAGGGAGAATATTCATTAACCTGCCGCACTAACAGGAGGCGCTTATACAAGGAAACCTTGTTTAAGGAAACACGTCTGTCTGAGAATAAAAGTTGTGGAGCATCTTTAGACAACAAAGCATTTCAAATGTGTTGCATAAAACAACCAACAAGAAAACACAAAGACACGACTGACAACATAAAAAGATTAGAATTAAAACATTTAAAAACAAGAACAATAAGTTTTCACTTAGTCGGCAAGACTCCCACATCACTTCCTCTGTCCCAGTTTACCCTGATAACTCCCAGTTTACCCTGATAACTCCCAGTTTACCCTGATAACTCGGGGTAAACTAGGACAGGCAACGTTACTGTCTGCCAGACCCAACAATTCACACCAGCGATGCTTTTAGGGACTGTCCCAGTTTACCCATATAACTCGGGGTAAACTGAGACAGCTTTACCCCGAGTTATCAAGCATCAAGCATCACACCAGCGATGCTTTTAGGGACACACTTTCAACACTTTATGCCATTCATTGTTGTCACCGTGTCCCAGCTGTTATCAGCCAGCTTTTGGAAGGATTCACTTTCACGAGTACCCAAAAAGAAGCCAGGATACTGCTGCATGTGCACTTTTAGGCATAAACAAGAAGTACTGGAATTTAAGTTAACTGTAAACTCTATACAGAAGATGGAGTTTGCCTTTTGGACTGAAGGGTGAAGCCAGTGAGGAGGTAACTTAAACATGCAGCTAGCCAGACTGGATAGAGGTCGATGGAAAAATAAAAATGAAATCTGCGCCGAGTCACCGCAGACATGCATCTTCTGCACTTTACTCAAACAGGGAAAATTCCACACGAATAAAAACACCTTCAAAACCTGGGCTGTAGCTATAATCAGGACATCTGGCCAAGTCAGTGGGTAGATCTGCTGTGAACTTGACCTTTTTCTGAGTCAGTAAAGCAGACTTGAAACAGGTGCACCAGCTGGCACATCGGGGAGAAACCAAGTCTCCTATCCACTTTTTGCTAGCACTCAAAATCTGCACACCCACACCACAAATACTGATGTATGCTGCTTTGAAATGAAACTGCCCAATCTGGGAAAATATAGAATCTCAGCGGTACACCTGAGCACTAATGTTTCTTTTCAGCTGCGGAGTGGAAATCTCTTTTGGGCCGGCTATTTGTAGATTTACTCTTCCTCCCTCCTCTAACTGCCTCCTCTGCCTCTTTCCCCAGCCGCTGTGAGTAATCGCACCTTCACATCCTGCGGGAACGGAGGCACAAACACTCACCTTAAAACGGTTTAACACATTGGCGCTGTTAAAAACAGCCGAGCTAATCTGAGATAATGATGCTGTTTGGAACCATTGTGATATCAGAAATAACAAAGCACTATCACCGGTAAAGCTACTTTCGGGCCACTCAGTGAGACGCTGAGCCGCACGATGAAGGAAAGATCCGATCGTGGTTAAAATGCAGCTTCCAGCAGAGCAGCTGCGCTCGCTGCCGTCAACCAAATCAAACATTTACATCTCTCTTTATTTGCTGCATTGGCCCTTTGCTTTTCAGACTTAGAGGGACATAACAACATCTTAATCACTCTGACAGCCCACAAACTAGGAAGGCACCATAATGTCACCCTCCATTAACAAACACCTCCACATTTTCTACCAGAACATTAAACTACACGAGTGGGTTTCCAAGCAGTGGGCCAGGGACCAAAGGTGGGTCTCCAGAGGGCGAGAGTCTGTCACCGCTTGGCATGAATATATAATAGGACTTTATTCAGCTTGACAGCTCTACTGTCTAATGGTACTTTTGCAGCCCCTCTGTTCCATCAGAGATTTCCTCCATTTTCACACCTGATAAATGAGAAAGAGCAAAAGCCACATTTTAATGTTTCCCTCGGTTTCACAGGGAGCTTTTTGAACTTTTGTTGGAAATGCATATAAATGGACTTCATCTCATTTTTTGTTCAGTAACTTGAAAGTATTTAACAAAGCAATGCAAACTGTCCTATTATGTCATAAACTACATCTGCGTCATTAATCACATTTTTATCTTTTGGCATCCCAAAGTTAAAAGAACGTGAAGTGTGCTTCACCAGCAGGGAGCAAAGCAAAAGCAAATCAAGCGCTCCCTAAATCAGCGTCTGACCATGTGCCTGCACACTCCAATCACAGCTACCTAACCCGCCATGCAGCTTATAGTTTCCTGAATGTACTCTGGAAAAGTAAAACTACATCAAAAGTAGGGCTGCCACGATTAGTCGACTAGTCACGATTACGTCGACTATCAAAATTGTCGACGACTGATTTAATAGTCGACGCGTCGTTTGAAGCTTTGTAAGATCACAAAAGACGCAGGAATAAGTAGTAGGATTTAAGAGTGTAATAACGGACTGAAACAGAAGATGGCAGCACTGCATGTACAAGGATGCCAGCTGCCGTTAAACCCCGAAGAAGAAGAAGCTGTGTCCCAGGATTCATAGCGCAGCCCAGCTCAGTTTCCAACAATGGCGGCAGCTACTTAGTTTTAATATTACTCTTATTATTCTTTCTGGGTCACAAAATAAATGTTTAACATATTTTCAGGCGAGAATGTAGCTGTGTAAACCTCAAATATCTGCTCAGTTTATCAAGACACCACATATTTTCAAAAGCGCTCCGACGTTTTCGGAGACGTCTGTTACCCACTAGCTCGATAGCTAGCCGGGGGCTAGGCTTATTAGAGCCGTGAGAACACCGGACTCCCGGCGGATCGTTTTCAAACCCACCGCCGTCTTTCGCTACTCAGGTTAAATATACATAAGTCACTTAGATAACTTAAAATGTTATTGTTTGGCTTTTTTCAGTATTTTATTTGTTCCTGAGTAAATCGGTTTGGCTGAGATTAAAGTTATAGTTTTTACACAGCTGAATAAACATCAAGCAGACAGCTGATTATCAGAAGTGTGAGATGCTCGAGAATATACTCCGGTGTCCTGTTATATTTTAGATAGCAAGGAGTTTATTAAACTTCACAGAAACAATCTGCAAATTTCATTAAACTTTAATAAACTATCATCTTGTCTTTATTTTTAGTTAGCACAGACCTTAAACACTTAAAGCTGTAAGCTAATGATAGTTATATAAGAGCAGATGCTGCTGGTGCAATAAGTTGTACGCTTTACGTCCAATGGATGATGATCTGATCAGTCGACCAATCGCAAAAATAATCGGTGACTAGTCGACTATCAAAATAATCGTCTGTGGCAGCCCTAATCAAAAGACATATATACACTAAAATCAGGCACATCAGAAGACGAGAGGTCAGGAGGGTCCAGTAATGCAACACAACTTCTTTAACCACCTGAAAAAACACCACAAACTGCAGTCTGATGAAGGCCAAGACAAACAGTGCAATGCTTCCATCAACACCTCCCGTAACAGTGAGTCTCTGCAGAGCAGCGGCGTATCCACCAGCCTCACAAATGCACACCAACACAGCACTGATGGATCTGGCCAAAGAGGTGTCCAGTAAACACGGTGCTTAAAAAGAAGGTTTCAGGAAGTCCACATGCTGGACAAAAGACATGTTAGCCCCTCCTGCAATCATTTTTCCTAAATACAGGGGCAAATACAGAAGGGTCCCACAGCTGTCAAGAACTTTGTTTCCAGGTTTATTCACATCCATCCTGCAAAGATGTTTCAGCATGAGAGCAGCAGAGTGTAAAAGTGAAAGCAGGGACTTTTGATTTTTGTGTGTTCAGTTCAGTGAGTTATCAGGAACTAGATGGAACAACAGCGTGGTGCTTGTTTCTGTTCCTCCATGTCTTATACATTAAATCGGTGCAGTTTACTGAAACTATGATATATCCTATGATAGTGATGCTATCACAGGTGGTTGTAACATTGATTTGGTTGCATCTCATAACATAGTTTAAATACTTTTACCTGCACTGACAGATAACATAACAGAAGTTATGAAGGCTCCAAATTACCGGACAAAAAAATCTAATTAAAAGCGCAAATTTCCAGCTCACCCTGTTTCCTTTAAAAGGCCTCGAAATATTCTACAGTTAGCAAACATAATAAACAGCAGCTGATATTTACAGATAACTCAGTAAATAGTGGAGAAAGTATGATTTCAGTCTTAAACTGTCTCTCCAGCTGCGCCGCAGGTTCGTGTTTGGTGCCTCGTAACGTGCAGTGACTGTGACAAGCTTGACTGCAGATTTAATCGGGTAATCTGTAACTGATTACTTTGGGAAGTTACTATTTTGAGGCCCCCTAATCGGGCGTGAGTCAGCCTGGCACGTCTGCAATCAGAGGGGACGCTCGCAACACCTCTGATCCATTAGCAAATGTCCTGCTTCATTTTCACGCCTGTCAGAGCGGCTGCTGCGCTCCTGAAACAAAAGCGCTCAAACTCACCGGGGAGCGCAAACAAAGAGCCCCCGAATTCTTTTTGGTCTCCTCTGCTCAGCTGTTATGCTAACATGCTGCTTCCTGAGGATGAATCTAAAGGAGGAAAGATTTTTATGTAAAATGCATCATTTTAGTCTGGAGCACAAAGCTGCGACAGAAAAGTGACTCGAACATCCAACAAAGGGACTGAAAAACACTGATGGACTCACTGGTATCAGATATTTTTTAGTGTTATGTAAGAGATTCTTTAGGCAAAGTTTTCCATTCTGAATGTGAACAACTTTTATAAATATGTACTCAGGAGGGACTGAACAGATTGCATTAAAGACTTTCATGATCTGAAAATATGGACGATATAATACTGTAATTTCTTTAGTGTCATCCGATATGAATTTACACCAAAGTTGTGAGAGTTCATTACAAAGTTAAAAACTTCTCAGCGCACACTGTGAGCTTACCTGTAAGATAATAATATTTATGTTTGCATGCAAAAAGCATCGAAAGATATACAATTATTTATATTCATTTTTTATGAATATAATAGCAGATTTCCAACATTAACACACTGGGTTTATACGACTCCATGAGGTCATACAACTTTGCTTTTTAATTAATGTCTCGTGCCTTTTTAATGCGACAGTGCATGGGAGCGTGGTCACTGCTCAAGCCCAAAACTCGGCGACTCTGAGCTAAGACACCAGCGAGCCCAAGCTGTCAGAGTTTGGGAAAGCCATCCCTCTCCAGCAGGAAGTCTGGCGCCATGCAGCATGCAATATGTGTGTGTGTCTTGTGCTTGCTAGCCTGGTGCAAAGTCCATCTCAAATCTGCTTATGACCTTGTATCAACCCTGCCTGGAGACACACACACACGCAGTGATGCCAGAAGCAGGATGTGATAGCAGGGGTGCCAGCCTGCCACGTCTCACGCTGCGTGTACTTGAAGAGGTGGATGCAGGACGGACAGTTTCCTCTGTGAGTGCAGTTCCACAGGTGATGGAAGCTGTGGGATGATGTGTTTTTCTGTCTGTTTGGATCCACAGAACATGCAACACGAGCACACCTGTCATCTCCAACAGACCCTCTCCTTACATGCTCACCGAGATCCTCCAGTCCTGGAGATTTCTACACTCCGTATGATGAATAAAAGGAAAATTCACGGTGCAGTTTATATAACTGTCCACCAACGAGTGGAAAACCATTCTTCATTCCCACCTCGGTGAGCTCGGAATATTTAACAAACAGATTTATTTACATATAAAAGAAAGAGAAACGCTTTGTAAGGTGACTGGATTTTATCCTCAGAGTTGCACTTTTAGCTCTGCTCATGCTCAGTCTATCGTGAGTTTATTCATACACAGATCAATCGTTTTGCAGAAATGGCTAAAAAGTAGAGAGAGAGACGGATAAATAAAAATCACAGAGCCTACATTTAGTATAGGAAGACACATTATAGAAGGGCAGTGTCTACACACAGCGCAGCAATACACACTTTGGAAACACAAGCTTCCCATTTTTAGAAGTAGGTCAAAGGTCAGCAAGTCCACGATGCAAATTATGAAATACTTCCTGATATTGGAGTGCTAGATGCCAAGGAAGCCTGCGAAGCCAAATTTCTGCACAGGACAAAGTTAAAAATACACGGACAAAGTCAGCGTCACGAGCCAATCACTGAACAATCCTTATTTAAGCTAATAGGCCAAATCCACAAAACGCTGCTGACACAGTCCATTTCACCAAAGTCCTTCAAGTCACACAAAACACACAAACACATTTTCTGTAATAGTTATGGAAGTGCTCCTCCTGCTCTCCAATGACCTGCTAGTTTTTTATACTACAGTTGAAGTACTTAATTACTGTACGTGCAATGATGTGAAAGAAAAGTAGCCCCGTGAAAAACTGAGTGCACCCCAGGAATCAGTAGCTTGTAGCAGAGCTATTCTAGTTGTATGTTTTCTAATTAGTTTTTATTTGATTTCATTTGAGCTCAGTGTGGTTTAAGTTGAGTTTTTATTAGTTTCAATGTTAGTTTAAAAACCCAATAAAAAGACCAAAACTATTGTATGGAGAGCAGATGTCACAGCACATCTAACACAACAAGAACAGAACTCTTGAAAGCAGTTGTGTTTCATTACACACATCCACCAACACCTCATCAGGCGAGCTGTAATAAACACACACACCCTCACTGTTATGTTGAACTTCTTAATAAAAGCTAGCACTTTGCAGTAAGTATTATTGGTGCACATTAAATCGAAAACTTTGTTTTTTTTTACTGTATAAAAAAAAAATCAATCAAATAAAATGTTTTGTTCCCCCGATTGCTACAAATTCAACCATTTCCAAAGCAGAGGTGAGAGCATCAGCGAGCAGGTGAGGAGGCGTAAATCACACGACTTCCTCCGTCTGCAGCAACACTGACACTAGAACAGTTTGTGTGTATATCTAATTGTCGTTTGTATTGCAGGATTATTTGCTGTGGAAATGAGAAACGATTCACTGATCACTAAAGAAACCTTCATTACCAAACACTGCTTATTAGCTTTTATACCCTAAATAACACTATTCCAGAGCAGTTTAGCGTCGACGCTCCGAGCTCATCACCTCAAATATGCAAACACGAGACACAGAAATTGACGAGTGATGAGTACATATTCACCCAGAGTGGATGGTGGATAACATAATTCATAAATAAATCTAGTTTTTTAATTATGCAAAGCGATAATAAACATAAACGTTAACATTATTCATCTTCAAAGTTTAACTGTTTGTCCTCCAAATGTTTATAACAACACTTACTATCAAATGTTATCAAAGAATGAGAAGCTCGAGCATATATATGGCTTTCTATGCACTTTCCATTGATGCAATAATGATAATAATAAAAACACAGACAGTGTGCCAACAATCGCCTCGTCGCTATGGCAACGACGGGTGACTCACCATTGCAAACATATGACACTGCACTTATTGAAGCCTATAGATCCCACACAGACAGAGTGCGCGACTACATACAACACAAACGCACACGGAAGGACACTTGTGTCTCTGCGGACAACTCCGTCTCCCCGTCACACGCACAGACACGCACACACACTGGGATGACAGGAGCCGGTTTTCCGAGCGGACGCACAAACGTCGGACATGACTGTGGCTACTCACGGGTCACGCAGGATGATGGATCCACTTGTTTTCTTCTCCTTCCTCAGTCTGTTTCTCTGACTCTACCGCTGGCGAGCAGCTAAACTAAACGGCGATCCAAACCGGCAGAGGAAAATCACAACCTGTCAAACCACTTGAGATCCACTCACAACATTACTGTAGCAACACTACCTCTCTCCTCTCTCTCTTTCTCCGGCTGTTTATACGTCTGTGTTTGCACCTTATTCTTCCTCTCTCTCCTCCTCTGACCTGCTCCTCGTCTCCATCTTTCTCATCTCTCTTCTCACCCCCCCTCTCCCTCTCTGCCACCCACTCACCCACAGGCCGGTCTGCAGCACTCAGCTCTTCTCCACTTTTGCAAGAGAGAGCACAGAAAGAGAAAAAATATATAGAGCTAGGTGTGTACTCTAAAAAGAGCGATATACAGCACACTTGATGATAAAGACATTTGACAGCAGAGCTTATATCCTGAGGCTGTTGCCCACAGAGAGCCTTGAAGTGTGGTGTGATATTTGTGTGCGTCTGACAGTTAGAAATAAGAAGGGCAGACAGAGAAAATGACTGACAGAGAGTGGGACAGATACAGAGCTAGAAGCACTGTATGTCATCTCCTGCACTGCCTCTGGGCAAAGAAATACCACCATGTTTCACCTTGTTTTCACTCGGTTAATTGTTACTGTTCCCAGTCAAACTTCAAGTCTGGCAGTGGAGCAAATACAGGTCCTGCATGAGGTATTGCACACTGTTTAAATCACGACTAAAGGCCCACTTATTCAATCATGCCGTTCCTTCTAGTTAACATTTCACTTATGATTTTACATTATGCACTTTTATGCTCGTTTAATTCCTTGTTTGTTCTGCATCTGCTGCTTCTCCTCTCTGCTTTGCTCCTATTTCTATTTCTATTATCTTCCTTTTATTCTCTATTTTACTTGTTAAGCACCTTGGTTTTAAGTGTGCTTTATATATAAAGTTTATTATTATTATGAAAATTTAAAATCAGGTCAAAATCTGATAATTTGCAGGTGAGAAACAAGGTAAAGACCCTACAGTATCAGAGGGAAACCCAAACAATCAGCTGGCCCCTGTGAGGCAGCACTAAGTGGAAAAGGAAAAACTCCCTTTAAACAGCAGAAGCAAAGTCAGGCAGGGAGACACAACAGTGGTACATGTACCCACTGCCCACATGGGAGCAAAAAGAGGTGAGTGGAAAAGAACTGCTCAGTGTATCAGAGGAACTCCTCCAGCAGCCCGAGTGTAAAGCAGAATAACTAAGGGAGGATTCAGGGTCACCTGGTCCAGCCTGAACTATAAGCTTCATGAAAAAGGAAAGTTTGAAGCCTAATCTTGAAAGTAGAGATAGTGTCTGTCTCCTGAACCCAAACTGGAAGCTGGTTCCACAGAAGAGGGGCCTGAAAACTGAAGGCTCTGCCTCCCATTGTACTTGGAAATACTCTAGGAACAACAAGCAGGCCTGCAGAACGAGAGCGACGTGCTCTATGATAAAGGTAATATGTGGTTTTTCAGATAAGATGGGGCCTGATTATCCCAGGTTAACTAAATGCTTGTTAGCAACAAAACTTTCCTATTGTTACGTAAAGATTAATAAAGTAGACGTTTATAAAGATTAATAAAGTAGACGTTTATAAAGATTAATAAAGTAGACGTTTATAAAGATTAATAAAGTAGACGTTTATAAAGATTAATAAAGTAGACGTTTATACAGTTTCTGCTCTAGCAGCATAACTGTGGTTCACCCTCATTGACCCTTTCTTCTTTAATCTGTTGTTACCTGCAGCACAATGACAACGTGCCAGCTGTCATTAACTATTCCACAACAACTGACAGTTTGATGAGCCACGTGCTCGGCTGTCTGCTTCACTGCAGCTTTATAATTAGATTGATGATGGGAGGATGTGTGCAAACGTCCCTTTGTAAGTTTTCTTTGGGTCAGGAAGGCTGCATTAGTAACAGCTGCACTCCCTGCACCTCTCAGCCTCCTGTCCCCACATCCAGTCACACATATAACAGATACACAGTGTGACAGACAGACATGGGAAGACGTGTCAAAGACCAAGACCAGAGGTGGCATTTTTATACCATGCTGTTAGCTTACTACTGAAAGCTGTCAATCAAACCGATGAAGAAAATGACAATGCAGACCTGCAGGGGAGACGACAGATCAGACGGGACGCCGTCGTAAACTGCACATGAAGTGCCCCCGACTAAATGTGTGCCCATTAGAAATCCACTAAAGCACTAAAGCCACCATCTCTTCATGCAAGACTGAACTTACAGAGTAACTGTGTATTAAAACAACTAAGACAAATACTAATATTGTGGTATTCTTAAGAAGTCGATACAGAAAACCAACTTCCCAGCGTATCAAAGCCACTGACGTCTCACAGATGCACTCGAGGTGTCCTTTGGCATCGCGGCTCTGACGCACCACGTTTTGGCTAAATCAGGCAAGTCTGTTACTGCCAGCTAGTCACATATGGACACTCGTAAAAGTCCATGTGGCATCACATGTACACACACTGAGTAAGTACACACTTCAGTGTGCAGGGTTAATTTTGTGAAGGGAATATTAAACCCAAGCCACAGCCTTTGCTGAACTCTTACTGTGTCTCAATGATTTAACTGAACATTAAAGCGTGACATTTTATTTTGGAGGTGCTTCTAGCTTAACTTGGCTCTGTATCCACCGAGGACGAACCTCCGTTTGTGTTCGCACCTTCAGCATGACCAGTCCAAGTCTGCTTATATGCATGATCCATGGATGCAGACAGATATCTGGATTAATGTAATACTTTCTTAAAAACATCAACGTGAAGTCTCCCAATGTTTCTTACTTTTATATACATATTTGTTTACATATGACAAGAACTGGGCCGTTTTGTGCATCACTGCAGCGTTAAAGAACCCTCTGAAAAACTCTGAATGTAGATCTGACTGATTTCAAAGGATAAGCAGTTCAAAGTTTGGCTGGTATTATCTTGATGTAAATTTATCCATTAGACTGATCCTTTGGATCTGTGTAGTTTTAATAAATGACATGCTATTTCACTAAATCTCTTACATCTCCTTTGTCACTTTTCAGATCCAGTGAAAATTGAATGAGCAGCCTTTTTGTGAAAAGCTCTGTCTTCACTGCAGTCTTTGAATACGAGCCTCTTTACTCATAGGCCCATTTTGACTTTTTCATACAGAGTGTCTAATATTTCATTCTTATTTCTATTTATTTTTATAAAGTGGTAACTGAGTTTGGTAATGTATGATTCTGTATGAAAGGAAAATTTACACTTTTTCATGAAGGTAAAAAATGTTCTTTACTGTTTGATGATCAGTTGTAAATGATGTTATTGCAAAGTGGAAGCATTTAAGAACCACAGCAACTCATCCACAAAGTAGCAGCAGGGTCACTATGTGCTGACCTGCATCTCTGGCATTAACATCAGCACAGAAACTTTACACCGAGAGCTTCGTGGCATTTTCTATGGTAGCCTAAGTGGCCCAGGGCTTTATCCATATATTATATTTTCTGGAGAGCATTTATTTCTTGCCATGAATGACACGAGTCCTTTAACGTGCCGATTTCTGTTAGTGACATGAAGCCACGTTGGTCTCAACACAGAAAAATATATGAAAAACATAAAAGAAAAAGGTTGTAGCCAAAAGCTGTTTGGTACAAACCTGGAACAGCCTGGAACAGCCTGGAGACAGAGTGACATGTTCAGTATTATGAGCTGCTCAGAATCACTCTAATTAAACTTATTTTATGTCATCACTTGTAGTGAAGAGTACTCATCACTGTGGGATTGTTATAGGAGTAAAGGACTACCTGTTGACTGCAGGTCCCAAAGGTACGAGAAGATCGGCTCACGTTACGCAGCATGTTTGCTCTGATAAAGTAAAGTGTTTAAGGTTTGGTGCTGTCCTGTGAACCAAAGCTCTGAAATATACAGTTTCCTTATGCACTGAATGTTTTAGTTGCAAATGCTTATTAAATAAAATAAAACAATTTTTAAAAAATAATTTATGTTTTTTGTTTTTATTTTTTCCAGCTATTAATAATCTGTGGGACAGAAGTTATATTGTGAAATATACTGCTTGCACTTCTTGACCTTGCTCAATGCCAGTGATTGTTGATACCAACAATTTATAACAATTTGCTTTTCAGCAAGTGTCTCATGGAGCAGTTTGTCAGCGCAGCAGCATTATAAATTATGTTTAGCAAGGCCAAGAAAAAAGTGTTTCAAAAGAGAAGGGAGAGGAGAAGAAAGGTGGAGAAGTCGCCCATAAAGTTCCACCAGGAGTTTGGATGCTGTTTTTCTGTGTGTGTGTGTGTGTAATATCTTTGTGGGGACCAAAAATTTGAAGTTTACTATACTTATGGAGACCAAAATCCTCGTCCCCACAAGTTTGAAGGAATTTTTGAGACTTAAAATGTGGTTTTAGTGTCAGAGTTACAGGTGGGTTATGGTTAGTGTAAGGTTAAGGGTAAGGCTTAGGGTAAGGGTAAGGGTTAGGCATTCATTTTTGCTGTGGTTAGCCTTTATTAGTCCCACACTTAGGAAATTTGTTTTGTTACAGCAGAAAGTGGACGTGCAAAGTTACATAGCAGAAATGAGAAAAACCCTGGAATAGGATAAGATACTGTACACAACTGTACACAATAGAATAGAATAAAATACTATATACAACTGAGTAAAATACAACATTGTCAGAAAAAGAGCAGCTTAGTGTCACTGCTATTGCACATGTGTGGATGTGTTTTATGTTCCTACAAGATATGAATACATGTGTGTATACCAACTGCTATTCTCAATAAAAGCCAACACACACATTTAAATAACAATGTAAATATGAACTAATAACCTGAGCTGACATTAAAGGAGACCTATTACACTTGATCATATATGCACTGTTCTCATATCACGTATGTTTAACATGACCAAAGCCTCCAAAAATGAGGTCAGTAGCAGTGCAGGTACAGGCTGAACGCTGCTCTAAGCACTCGAGTGCAGACAGCTTTTTCACCACTTGGCTCTGCTTTATGTCAATGGGAGCAGATATACCCAGTAAGATCATCGTAGGCGTACAGAAGCCCCACGAGGGGCAGCCAATCAGAAGAAGGCTGGCTTATAAATGAGGTGTTCTTCAAAGGAAAGAAGCTAAAAGTTATTTTCAGACATGAACGAAGCCCGAGGCTGTAAAAAAGCCCGGTATAAGACGAATACAGCATATTTTGAACAGTAATCGACAAAGCTACTCTACGGAGCCCTGCAGGGGACATGGGAGAAAAAAAATTAAGACGGACTTAGAGATCTCGCAAAACAAACTCGGGATCTCGCAAAAGTTTTAGCCGCCAGCTCGAAGCCGACCGGGAGGTCGAGGCACGATGTGCCGGGAAAGCGGTGTTCCTCCCGGCTGTAGTAGGTCTCGACCTCCCGTTAGCTTCGAGATGGTGGGTGTCAGATCTCCGAAAACGTGTGATGTCTTGTAAACCGAGCAGATATCTGACGTTTACACAACTACATTCACGCCTCAAAATATCTTTAAAGTGTATTTTGTGACCCAGAAAGAGTAATATTACAACTAAGTAGCTGCCGCCATTGTTGGAATTCAACTCTTGCAAGATCTCGCAAAAGTTTCGCGAGATCCCGAGTTTGTTTTGCGAGATCTCGCAAAAGTCCGTCTTAATTTTTTTTCCTCCCATGTCCCCTGCGGGGCTCCGTACTACTCCAGGAGAGTCCAAAGATAAAAAATATTGAGATGAAAATGTAACAGAAATGTAAAAACGCTAACACCTTAGAGTCATCATTTAAGACAGTCATCAAATCTTAGCTTTGCTGTGTAACCAAACACAAATATGGACTCCTCTGGTGCTCCCAGCTGCCAGCATAGGCTTAAATATTCACTCAGTGTCTATCCAGTAACAATCATCACAGCCAAACACACACACACCAGACAGAAAGCAACACAGAAACAGAGAGTTTGAAGTTACCATCGTTTTGTGTCACACTACAAAGCTTTATCCTTAAACAGCCCTTTCCACTACACCAATTATCTCCCAGCATCAGAGCGAAGGCAGTCCCCATTAAAGCACAGAATAAGCAATCAACAAAGAGCATCTTTCATTTCTTTTAATCATCAGTATCTGAGTGTGGGTTTAAGGCTTAGTGTATTTCCCCCCCTTTGAACACCACATGGCAAAGAGCATAGAAAACTATCTATTTTCTTTTGATTGATTTTCACTCATGTTTTTTAATGGGAGCTGTGAAGCGCTGAAGGATCTCAATTCTTTTCTTGTTTCAGTCATTCCTCCTCTGCAGTCTTACAGCCACCAATTAAACTTTTGGTCTTTCTTTCTCTTTGTGTTCGGTTTCTCCGGTTTCTCGTTCTGTGACGATATTGTTTAAAGGCTTCGACAGAAGAGATGAGATTCAGTTAGTCTTTCTCCACGACTCTCTTAAATTATTTCTTCCTCTAAGTTAAATCACGTGTCCATTACTGCCTTCATGTGCTGCATCTCTCTCCCATTTTCCTCAGGATATTTGTTTCTCTACGCCACTTATGCCTTTCATAATTTGATGAAATTATTTTATACGATCGCATTTATTTTTTCTAAAAATCTCTCAAGATACACAAAGGAAACTCAATTTTTACAAAGCCTCAGACTTTATACAGTAACTATGTGCAGGATAGAAACTACTTTCAGCCACTCTTGGCAATTAAATTTTCCTCCTACAAAGGTAGGCCTATAGGTTTTTATTATCTGGATGTGGATGTGTATGCGTGCTCATGAGCTATAATGTGAAAGAACCAGCACATCAACAAAAAGATTTTACAAATGGAGGAATAAATACACAGCTAACTTCATCTTTTTGACCGCCTGGACTGACTACAAGAAAGCCTATGACTCAGTGCTCTACACATGGACACTGGAGTGCTTAGCACTTGCCACTAATAAGGATCAGGAACTCTGTAGGACTTTTAAACAACTGTGGAAGACAACCCTGGAGCCATGGCACCAGATCCACAGCGGACAGAACCCAAGTCACAGACTGCGCATACATACCCTGGAGACTATCCAACACATGCGTAGTAGCAGGATGTAAGATTAAAGCTGGGACAGGATATAAAGTCCTGATGGGACAACCAGTACCAAAGGTCTTTGAGAACAATAACAAGGCTAACCAACCATAGTTGGAACAGAAGATATGACAGATGTGCCAATCCCAGCAGAGAGCAACATCAGGAAGAAGGAGTGCAAGAAAACAGAGAGGTACTGGATGCTGAAGGAACAACTGGAGCAGATGTGGAAGGTTTTGTCCAGATCTTTAACCTGAAACTGGGAAAGTTGCTCCGGCAGATTCCAGGCACAACATCGGGTTTCTGTCCAGTACAGCAAAGTCCAGATACTACGCAGAACCATCAAACTACCAGGTCACTTGAGGATCATCACATCCCACCCCGGCCCAGGGGGCAAATTTAAGCATACGCAGACATGGGGTGGCTGTAGCTCAGGTGGTAGAGCAGGTCATCCACTGATTGGAAGGTTGGTGGTTCGATTCCTGGCTTCCCCTAGTCTGCATGCCAAATATCCTTGGGCAAGATATTAACCCCAAATTGCTCTCCGATGCATCCATCGGAGTGTGAGTGTGTGAATGTTAGCTATGAAGCACCTAGAAAGATGTGCTTGTGCGAATGGGTGTGAATGGGTGAATGCACAAGTTGCGTAAAGCGCTTTGAGTGCTCAGATGAGTAGAAAAGCGCTATATACAGTAAGAACCAGTCCATTTACCACATGTCCATGTTATTCCATGATTAAGGTTAAGTGTGTGTTTAGCTGAGCTCTAAAAGGTTTTGTGCAGATTTGTAACTTTGTAACATGTTTATTCTTGATTTTTAAAAATCTACAACATCTCTTCATGACAGGGCTTCATAAAAGGTAAACGAGTCTGTGAATGTGCTGCAACCTCGAGTTTGTTTCACAGTGAGGTGATCATCTTTTACTTTCAGGTGACCATCTGAGAGGATTCTTTGATTATTGCTTGAGCTTGTGTGGTACAGCTGTGGGTGGGACTGCAGCACTTCTTCTCTGCTTTGTTGTTGATGTTTCTTTTTGTATGCTGTCACTGTCTTTTATTAAAAAATGAAAGAACTAGTTTCTCCACTCAGACATAAAATATCACATCTGCGAGTGTAAAATTACAACATTTTAAGCTCAGGAGATCTCGCCAAAGGCTGAGTCACGTCTGCATGTTGATATAAAAACGTTAAACCACTTGACAGCCAGTAAACTTCACAAACTGGATGATCAACTTGAATGAATTTTCATCTCGTCATGATGAATGCACGCTGTGCCTTGCAGCTATGAACTCTCAGTGTGCGTCTTTCTTCTTTTGACTTTCTTCTGTTGCAGAAACAAAAATTTCATTTCAATGCAAAGCAGAAACAAGTGGACAAGGACAGATTCGCCACCCACTGCCTGTCGCTTCTTCTGTTTTTTTCTTGTTACACACACACACGCACGCACACACACACACACACACACACACACACACACACACACACACACACACACGCACACGCACACACACACACGTCTACACATTTCACAGCAAAGAAATGTGTCCCTCTGTGTTTATCCCTGTTTTCACATCCTTCCATCATTGTTTGGTTGTCACCACTCCCTCTCCTCCTTGTTCACAAATCAATTCTGCCCACACACACACACAACCACAGACACACACACACACACACACACACACACAGAGAGTGAGAGCTACAAATTTCAATCATACATGAGGATGTAGGAGACAAAACTCTGTAGCATAAGAAGGGAGAAGTCCACTCATCCTCCACATCTTCTCTGTCCTCTTCTATTATTTTAATTTAAGCAAAAATAAATTAACTTTAAATTGGACTGGTCGTGCAACAGCAGCATCTGTATAAAAAAGCCCAAAGCAGACTGTATTTAACATCTGCAGGAAGCTCCTGTTCCACCAGTCAGTGGTAACTGGAGTACTGTTCTCTGCTGTGGTGTGCTGGGGGAGCAGCACAGCAGAGAAGGACTCATCCAGACTGGAAAAACTAATCAGGAAGGCTGGCTCTGTGGTCAGCATGAAGCTGGACACTGTGGTGACAACAGGACATTAAAGTAACTGTTGGACATTATGGACAATGCTGGCATCCTCTGCACACGGCCATAAACACCCAGAGGAGTCTGTTCAGGTTACTTCTCCCAAAGTCAAGAACCAACAGACTTAAAAACTCCTTCGTCCCACACGCCATCAAACTGTTTAACTCCTCGCTGGAGGGGAGAGGGAGGGGGAGAAGGGGGACAAAGGAGGGGGGGAAAACTAATCTGTAGAGCCCTTTTCACTGTGCAATATTTTTCTATATTCAACGGTGCCATAGACTCAAAATAGTTGAAATGTGCAATTCCCTGGTTATTCTTATTATCCTATTTATCGCTATTATATACTCTGTATTTATATATGTGTATATATGGTATCAATATTCCCTCTAAGCTGCGCGCGTGCGCAATTGCGCACTGCTGGCACGGTCTCTGCGCACAAAAAATCTGCGTTGCGCACAAAAAAAATCTAAGCTGAATTGAAATTAAAATTAAAACTTTAACAATTCTGTTTTGCAGTGTTAGTCAGTGACTGGCTGCTCCCGTATCGGGTTAGAGCGATGCCACCTTATCCCATAGTCCAGCCAATCATGCGATTCGTTGACGGGCTATGACAGTGTCCTTATGTGCCGACACCGGTGTTTTAGCGAGCAAAACGACAACGTGTACAACCATTGGAGATGTGAGCTGGACAGACGGAACAATTGACGGAAGAAGTGTGAACTTTATACCAGTTTTTAAATTGTGTTGATTGGCCACGTAAAACCAGAGTTATGATAAAATATCTGCAATGTTTGTTTTTCTTCCTGAATACTATCGTTGTTTATATTTACTGCGGGAAGAAACGGTAAAAAAGGTGTTTTATAAGGAAAACGCCCGGAAGCACTCTGCGCCTGTGAGGAAAAAAACTCCCTTTCCTATTGGTCAAAAAATGTACCATGTCGACCAATCAAAAATTATATGGCAACATGGCATTTAGTTGTTAAGAAACGGGAGGAAGTTTTAGGAGTGTTTTGAGATGTGAGAGATTTGCGACGTTTAGCGCAAATCTTGTGTAGTTAGTGTGTAGTTAGTGTGTAGTGTAGTCAATAGTTTTGTTGTGTGTGTCAGAACAATGAGGCGACTGCTGAATGTTACAGGTGTTACAGCAGTGATACATCTGCTGCTGTCAGGCCTGCAGGTATCAGGCTGTTGTTCTCCTTCATCTCATAGTGGACAGAAATTATTTTTTGGAGTGGCACAAATAATTTGTGTGGCATCAGATTTGATGCAGAACAGCTGATTGTTCTGTAAATAGTTTGAAATGTTTATTTAAAAACGCCTTGGCTGCATTTTTAGGTAAACAGCTGCAAAAAACTTTGTTGTTTGCAAAACTCAGTTACTTTTTTGAAGAAGTAACTATATAATTAATTGCCCAACATTGGTCATTATTTACTGTATTTTGCAGACAGAGTTACAGACTCTCTCCCAGACCACAGACTCATAATACAAGTCAGAGCTTTATAAAAAAAAGAAAGTTGTGTTTTCAAAATTGCAGTTCAAGTTATTTTTCCTTCCAATAGTGTAAACATGCTACACAGGTCATGAACAAGACTTTTTTTTTTTAAATTTTCATTGTAAGTGGGCTAAAGCAGTTAATTAAAAGTCGTCTAACATAAATGTAAATGCTGTAATTTGATTATTTTAATAAACATGTAACTTGGATGTATTAGATGCCGGTGTGACCACAGTGCACACGTCTGCTGTTGCTCACAGTGGTCCAAGTGTCTGCTCAGGGAGTTTGTGTGTTCGCTCAGACACGTGAAAAATTAGAGGGAACATTGTATGGCATATTTCTATTTCTGCTTACATTCTTTTGCAACTTCTGTCGGTGCTGTGCTACTGGAAAAAGAATTTCCTGGAAGAACTCACCCGAGGGATTAATAAAGTTTTATCTAATCTAATCTCTAATTATATAATAATTAAGTAAAAAACATTATGCAACTGTATGTAAAGTATCTGTTGCATTAGAGGATACCAGGATATTTAGAATCCGATTGGTGACCACATGCTCCTTTATCTGTTAAACCAATGTTTTATTGTTCTGCACAAAACTACCAGCAGAGGGCAGTCTCGAGCAGTGAGCTCAGTGAGCTGTGAAACAGCAACAAAGTGTGATTTGGGAGTACTTTGGGTTTAGTCCCAGTGATTAACGTAAGGAAGCCACCGTACTGTGCAAAAGTCTTGAGTCACCCCTCATTGACTTCTAATTAGCTTCTGAGGAGCCAGAGTATCTTGAGCAACAGTTCTCCAGACCTTCTGGGGGTCTTTGGGCCTCGACTTGTTCAAGGAAACTGGAAAAGGCAAAAAAAAGCAGTGATAACCAGATGTGATGATAACAGATGGATCTGACTGAGGAACACTGAAGTGACACGGTACCAGTTTACACAACTACATCCAATTCACACAGAAATCTGACACTCAAAATAAAGAAAGCAGCCAAAGATCACATCAGGGCAAAGAGTTTAAATCGTGACTTTGCGTGACCCTGTAGCACCATAACTTCTTTCCTCATGTAAACACTGACACTGTTTGCTTGTTTAATTACTGGTTATTGTGTTTCCATGTTTCTTGATTCTCAGAGCATCCAATAATCTGCCACTCTCATATGCATTTAGTACCACACAGCACTGAAGCCAACCCAGTTTTCTCTTCACTCTGCTGCAATCTTCCATTTCTCCTTTGTCAGTTGTTATCTCTTATTCAGTCTCACATGCTTTCTCCTTTTCCCTTCTGCCCTCCCAGCCATCGCTTTCTTTCTCATATTTTTTATTTATTCAGCCTCTAACACACTGTCTTAGGGTTCGTCTTTCACACACACACTTTCGCCACCAATGTGTAAACTGCCTGTGGCTGTGTGCAAAGGGCAATTGGAGAGATACACTAGAGAGAGAGGGAGGGCACAGGAGACGGTGTGTGTTCACAGAGGTGTGTGTGTGTGTGTGTGTGTGTGTGTGTGTGTGTGTGTGTGTGTGTGTGTGTGTGTGTGTGTGTCTTGGCCTCTCTGCTCTGCTGCATTTGTCACCTCTACACACTGCAGACCCACCAAATGTCCACTTACTGAGACTCCAGCATGTCGATGTTTCTGCATTTATTCATGCGTGCAGTGATGACAGCACTGAGCATCTTTATGTGTGTGTGTGTGTGAGAGAGGGAAGAAAACACACAAATATGTGAACTGGGAGTCACACAGGTTTCTATGACTCACTGCCAATTATTATATTTTTGTACAAGTTCTAGAAAAACGTTAAATTAATATGAAAATGCTTAAATTGGGCTCTGACATCAGTGTGTCAGCATTTTGCTTCCAGGCAGCATTTTGGCAAATTTGCACATTCCCCGGGCGTCACATAACGCCATTCTGGCACATGCCACCTGTGTTTCACCGTTAAGTGCGAGGTGTCTATCGGTGTCGGCGCGTCCGCAGCGATTCTGGCTGCAGAGAGATAACAGCTTTGCAGAGCTGCACAGTCCGCTGTGGTAGGAGGGAGCTTAGCAGACAGGAGAGCCTGGATCGCAGCCCGTTTGTGTTTTGCACATTTTTTCCACTGATGGTCTGGTTGCTCTCCTTACTTCTCTTTATTCCTCTCTACTGCAGAAGGTGGGTGATGCACACCATCAGCACAACGGGAAGCACCTGGTTTAGTTTTTTCTCTATCAAACTGCGGCTCCGACGTTCTGGAGCGCAGCACTTATCCACTCACACATCCTCACTACTGATGATACAGACTTCCTCACGTCATGGTTGTCTTTGCATCATGTTTTTGGATTGGTTCATGAAATAACTCACTGCTATAACAACTGTTAGGAAAAAGAATTATTTTTTAATGTGTATCTGCTCATTATATTGTTTTATGTACTTTAATAAAGGCTTGTAGAGCAAGGCCACTTCTAACTCACAAACTAAGTGCTCAGCCAGACTGAAAAACAGGAAGTTTTAGTGCACAGGCATATTAATAGATAAGACACTGAAATGAGGAACTTGCCATATAAGCAATGTTTGAGACTGTGTGACGTGTAAAGTACCAAAATAACACCTATATGAAGCACAGTTTATGATTCTAATGTTAGAGATGTCAACTGGCGTCTGAGCTGTGCAGAGGTCTCTCTCTTCTGGAAGATGATTGAATAAAAGAAATATCAATATTTTAACACACTATGAGGTTTTCTCTGTTCTGTCATGGGGACAAAAGAATCGGGGTTTAATATTTGGTGTTTCCGCCCAGTTCGTTATGCAACAGAGAGAACAAATGTGGCCAAAGGTTGGATCTGATATGAGGCGAACAGGAGACCGGTCTAAAAAGATTTAAAGGTAGGCACAAACCTGTTCAATAAGCAAATTTGTGCAAATTGGCTGAATTCTAAATTATTGGCTCAGTAGTGGTAAAACTGAATTGTTGAGAATAAAGTAAAACTTTGAAGTAATAAAGGGTTTAATACAACAATAACCACTAACAGGAAAAGTGCTGCTAGTTAATAATGAATATGATTTTACAGCATCTTCAACATTTGTCCTGCAATAAAACATATCTGAGGTCCATCAAAGGTCCAACATGTAAGGGGGATACTTATCGCTTATACCCAGCTCTAAATCATTGTTGTGGTGTAATTTGGTTTCCATGGACCACAGTATGTCTCAGCTCAGCCACACGTCCAAATATCAGGTGTGTTGTGGCCTTTAGGGCACATCTGAGTTTGCAGAGCAACCATCTAAAGTCCAGATCATCTGGTCCACACAACACTCGTCAGTAGGGATGGGTATCGAAAACCGGTTCTTGTTGAGAACCGGTTCCTTGGAATTGTTTGCCCTTTTTGCAAACGATTCTCTTATCGATTCCAGTCGCCCCGAATGACGTCACCACGTTGCGGAGCGTCATTTACCTGGCAGGAAACATGGCGGCTCAAACGCTCAAAAGTTTGGTCATACTTTACGAGAACGGATGACAACAGGACAACTTGCAATACTTGCAAAGTAGATATTTCATTTAAGGGAGGAAACACTACGAATATGCAAAAGCATTTGCTCACAAACACACGATGACCTTAAATGAATGTCGTGTTTTTAATTCCGGACTCGTGAATCTCAACCCAGCAGCAGCGGTAACGTTTGCACGTCCTCTCCCGTTAATGCGGCAGGTAAATAATCAACTAACAGTGCATATTATGTTAGCGCGATCTGTCTTATTACAAAACCTGCCATTACTGTGCATTTAGGTGACCATGATGAGAGAGACAGAGTCTGGCTCAGATGCTGGCAGTTCTCTGCAGTCTACCGGTAGCGTCTCCTTTCAGGCCAGGATAGACGAATGTCACCGAGCAGTGACTCAGTTTGTGGTCAAAGGCTTGCACCCGTTTTCCACAGCAGATGATTTTCAGTAAGTGAATGTGTTTAATTGTAGGCAGGGACATTACTGGATATTCTTGTGTAATTGCTACTGAATAATTTATGTTATACTTTGTTATTGCTACAGAATAATATTTATTTTATTATTTTACATTTACAATTTTTTCCCTGGGGACCCTGTGACCCCCCATTGAAGAGCCGTAGGCTGTGGATCTCTTAAGATCTCACTGTTGGGTTTGTAAGGCCATGTTACTCCTAAATTTCTATCTTGTTCAAAGAGAAGATATAAAACAAAGTTCTAAGCTAATCGACCTTAGTGTTCTCCTTTTTAAAAAAGAATCGAATCGTTAAACAGAATCGAAAATGGAATCGGAATCGTGAAAATCTTATCAATACCCATCCCAGATTATGGCCCAACCGTGCCCGCTGTCTGCATGTAGAGCACACTCTTTTCTGCAAGTCATGTTTTTTGGCATTTACATTATAATAGTCATTTCAATTTAACTTATCGTGGCAATTTTTTAAGTATGGAAAAATTGATTGTTATCCCATGAAACCAAAAATCTTTCCCTTCTAACAAACCAGAGAATCGCTCCGCAGTGCGCTGATGCTCAGCACCAGCTTCAGCGTTTTAGACCTCAGCATCCCTCTCTCCGTCTCCTCTCCACGTCCTTTTCTGTTTACGGGCTTATTATTTCTTATCTGCATGTGTGCTTATCTATAAGCAGACAGTGTTGCAACAAAGACAGTCATTCTCTCTAATCTACTCCTATATCTCTCCATCCGTCCACAACGCACGAACATTCCTTGTTGCTGGATTTTCATCTGCTTTAAGAGGACATTCACTTTGTCAGTGACGAAACACACGCTAATGTCAGATCTGTCAGGATGGAAATAGAAAATCTGTCACGCACAACCCGACAATGACAATTTTGTCTTTCATCTCTTCAACTCTGGCAGCGAGCAAAGACAAAAGTCTGTTAAATCAGAATAAAAGCGCAGAGCGACGGGGCTGGCAGGACATGAGGAAGATGAGTGATGAAAATAACCATCGGAACAGAGACAGGAGACGGAGCACAGCGACAGTTTTAGATTACAACCAGACCTAACGCACGGATTACTTTCCCCTCTATCCGTTTAGGGACAGATGGATTTCTGATCACATATTGCGACGGGACGTGGCGAGAAGACAGATGGCCTAAAAGTACGAAAAAAGGCTACGAACTGATGGCTGGACAGAGAGGGTGGAGTGAGTTAAAATCTGATTGGCTGACAGTGATGCAGATATGAGTGACAGCGAGCTCACAGCTACTGCTTGCAGCCTTTGCACTTTTGTACGGAAAGCCTTCGCTGTGCTTTCAGAGCCAGGCACATCTCAGGAACATCGCACCTTAAAAATGCATGAATCTGTGGGCAGCACGGGCCGAGGCTGGACACGAGTCAGTGTTCACATTCAGAAGTCTTTGGTGCAATTCAGAAATCTGATTGGTTGAGAATATTTTTAGTTTAATACAGGTCAAAATCAGTATCCTCCATTTCTTTGTTCTCACACAGCCATGCAATAAGAAGTCGTAATTATTATTTGTTGTTCTCAGATGAACATGTTTTATTTATTTTATTGTGCATTGTTTTTGCTATCGATCCCAGCAGCGGGAGTTTTTTTTTTCACAGCTGGTCCGCTGAATTCACCCAGAAAATATTTGTTTCACTGATTTACACAGAGAAAAGATTTGAGTTGGAGATTTTGTGTGAACTGGGTTGAACCCGGCTAAAGTAAAGTTAACCTAATTAAAGTTTTACCTGAGTCTCTCGTTTATTTAGTTGGTTATTGTTAGGAGAAAACCTCAGGAAGCAAAGAATCACGGGCCCAGAGTTAATTCATGTACATGGGCGATTCCTGAGCACGATCTGTCAACTACAGAGTCGTGCAGGAATGCGCGCCGGGCATCTGCTCACACTTTATTATATACTGTCTTACTCATGGGTGGAGTACAAGTTAAGGAAAAAACAACTTCTTATCTGGTGATTGCATACGAGGCTGCACAGGATGCAGCCTTGCAAGACAAAGAGGAACAAGTTGATTAACGATCTTGTAGTGGGTGTTGTCTAAACTTGAGCAACTTCCTCATGTGGTCACTTTGTTCCAGTTAAAGAAATGCTGACACGCTATGTACAGGCATTACTGTGAAATTCAAATAACGCTAAACATAAGCGATTATCACAGTTGAATAAAGAAAAAAGAAAATCTTTTAACAGTTATAAACCCACAAAACAAGAAAAACTGTACTAGGTGTGGGAAAAATGAAGAGCAGATGTTTTGAAGATTTGCAGCTGTGCAGCGTTCTGATTGGTTGATCAGCTACTTGAGTCTGATTGTATTTCTTTCTTCAAAACAGAGATTTATGAAGCACCAACTGCTGCTGAAGGCCTCCCCACATCGTTAGTTAACCTCCAAGAATAGTTCTTCACGAAAACAAAAACAACTGCAGCACTTTTAGATTCTGGGACAGCTTCAGCACACATGTGATAATAATGATGTTTGCCGAGATTAAGCAGCAACTGGATTCTTTCTAAAGATGTCGGGCTTTGGGGGACTCGGTCTGTTGCATTCCCTTTGTTCCTGACAACAAAGCGACACGATGCACACGGATGCTCCGCGCTGCTTACCACATAGAGCTGCTTCCACAGCAAGGCCCATTCCTGCAGTGTTGACGTGACCTCGGTGACAATGGGGTCTTCGAGAGGCACCACAGTCTCATGTGGCCTGCAATAGAAAACAGACACACACACATTTAATTCACAGCTGCTGGGTTTGGACAAGCATCAGCTGTCCATAACTGAAGCAGATTTGAGGACACACAGAGCAGCACGTCCACAGTACAAAGCCTTTAAATGTGAAATTGTTAACACGAGACAATAAAAGCTCGGCCTGCTTTGTCACCAGAGGAACTTGGCGACTGTGTGGAGTTGCGTGGGTCAGGTTTCTACACTAATGAATTAAAGTGAACTGACAGTTCAGTGAAGCAGAAATCCAAACACTAATCTTATTAAAGCACAGAGAATCCACTTATATCGCCTGTACCAACAAAGCACACTTCATTCACAGGTGGAAACACAATGTGCTGCAAAAAGCACGAGCCTACGTATGAAATAAGGTAAACTGTCAAAGTCAAAGTCAGCTTTATTATCAAAAACAGGTGTACAGATCATGCACATTGATAAATCTGACAGTCGTCACACGCCTTCTAAGGATGGTTCCCAAGGGCTGTAAATATAATGAAAAAAGCAGAGGCCCTAAGATTGAGCCCTGCAGAACCCCAAACTGAAGAGGAGCAGAAAAGGACTCATGAAAGAAAGATAAGAGCTAAACCAATTCAAAGCAGTGCCACCAGTGTTGGGAAGGTTACTTTTAAAATGTATTCCATTACAGATTACAGATTACATGCCCCAAAATGTATTCTGTAACGTATTCCGTTACGTTACTCAATGAGAGTAACGTATTCTGAATACTTTGGATTACTTAATATATTATCATGCTGTTTACAACTACATGAATGTACTATTGCTGTGATTTATTACTGTTACTGAAGGTCCGCGGCTCCGAACCGTAGTAAAGGGACCTCTGGCTAATATGTCGGGTTTGTGTCGGACTCGTAGCTGAAAACTAGCTTTACTTTGTTGTCTGGGTCAACTTTGCTAGCGAGAGACAGAGAGAGGCGTTGAAAGGCTGCTCCAACAGAACTTATTGTTTTGGAGGAAAACACGAACACGGTGTACAGTCGAGTCTTAATAGCTTACTTACAACTGGGCTCGTCAGGCTCTCTTCTTGGCTGCAGTGGTTATTATTATATTTACATGCTTCCAGCTCCCGTTTCTGCTCGATGACAGCTCGTACTTTTCCTTTTTCTCCCTCCCTCGCTCACAGACACATAACGTGTATGGCAGTCCATTCTCCCTGCAGCACGGACTACACTGCCCATGATGCTACATTCTTTAGAGCTATACCTGTAGCATTCTGCCTGTTAGCTTAGCACAACAACAACAACAAAAAGGCCTCTCTCACCCAGGAAACAGAGAGCGTCACCCTGTAACCATGGCAACAGTAACGCTGCCGCCTGGAACAACAGAACATGTCAAACAAAACCCAAACAGTCCTGACCCGCCACAATATGAAACAGGGAAGTACCGCCGTGTAATCCATTTATTTCAACAAAGTAACTGTATTCTAAATACCACCTTTTTAAACGGTAACTGTAACGGAATACAGTTACTCATATTTTGTATTTTAAATATGTAACGGCGGCACATGTATTCCGTTACTCCCCAACACTGAGTACCACGAATGTCTGCAAGATGGTGTAAGCCACACAGTAAATGTTGTGGTCTACAGTGTCAAAGGCAGGTGTTTGGTCAAGGAGGACCAGAACAACATGATTACTAGAATCGCAGGAAAGGAGGAAATCATTAAAAACCTTTAAGACTGCTGACTCAGTGCTATGAAGGTTTTTAAAGCCTAATTGAAAGACCTCTAAGATACCGTTCTCATTTAAAAAAATCCATCAACTGGGAATATACAATTTTCTCTAAGATTTGAGACATAAAAGACGGCTTGGAGATAGTCTGTAGTTAGCCAATACAGTGACTGCATGCTTAAAATTAGCAGGGACTACACCAGATATTAATGTGTCATTAAGTTAAATAACACACATGGATTATGACTCTTGGAGGAAATTATCTTGGAGAAGTATTTTCTTTTAGCCTCTTTGACCGTATCCTGATAGAGGCACCTGCAGTTTGTCCCTCTGCATTCAGCTCTATGACACTTCGTCATTACAGCCCAAGTGGTGTTATTAAACCAAGGCTCAGTTTTAGCCTTGGGCTGCCTGGTTTTTAATGGTACCACAGAGTCCAGTATAGTAAGGCAAGAAGATTCAAACCAGGAGTTGAGGTCCTCTGTGTCCAAGGGAGTGAGATCAGCAGGGACAGCTGGCTAAAAGCAAAGGAGAACCCGACAGCAGTGGAAGGGTTAATGATCCAACAGCGGCGAACGTGTGCGGTGGTTTCGTGAAAACAGCTTCAGAAAATGCAGCGTCAGATATTTCCACGTCTGACTCATGTAGACTGTGTGACAAGACCAAGTCTGGTGTGTTTCCGTGTCCGTGTGTGGGGCCGGGTATGGACCGGACCAGATTAAAAGAGTCAGGCTTAAAAACACCTTCACCAGAGGTTTGTCTGGACAGCAGACATGGATATTAAAACCTCCCACAATAAAAACATGATTCTGAAAGGTAATTTATGAAGTTCTTCTTCTATTTAGGGCGATAAATAACAGCAAAGAGCACTGAAGTAGAGCGATTAACTTCAAAACACATGAGCTCAAAGCTGGAAGATGAAAACATCCTTAAAAATAAAATCACCCGCTGGAAGACTGCTTCCCAAAGGGGAGTTTTTCCTCCCCACAGTTGCCAAGCGCTTGCTCAAAGGGGATCGTCAGATTGCTGGCCTCGTCTCTAACGCTGTAAGCGTATCTACAGCATTACTTGTACAGCATTAGAGACAGGCAGCTGTTGTTTGCATTTGAAGCCATATAAATAAACTTGAATTCTAAATTAAATGAATGGACTTTATTGTTTGTTTTGTTCATTCACCTCGCCTTCACCTCTCCTCCTAGCAGCTCAGTGCAGCAGCATTTTGAAGTAAAAGCATGGATTACTGTTTCCAAATGTGGCCTGGATAAAATAAGTCTTACTTTTGCCAAGCGCCTTATACAACACAGCTCAGTCTTTCTACCGACATTCACTCAGGAGGAACTCGGGTTCAGTGTTTTGCCTCTTTGCAGTCTGGAGCAGCCGTGGATCGAACCACCGTCCTTCCATCAGTAGATGACCTCCTCTACCTCCTCCTCACGTCTTCAGGTGGAACAAAGAAAGACCTCGTTTCACCCGAGCACTTGTACATAAGTTTGAGCATCGGGGATTTCTTCACTAGAACTGAAAGCTGCGTCTCCAGCCTGGAGTCAAGAGTATTAAAACAACACACACACTTTTGTTCTTCTTCTCATCCCACGCTACCTTTCTGCTCGCCCCTCCCTCACTCAGGGAAGCACTTCTTTCCTTCTTACCCCTCTGCTCACGTACCCCCTCCCTCCGCGGCATACAGTAACTGATTAATTAATAACAACCAGAGTGCCAGATTAGCTGATCTCCCAGCTGAGCTGTAGCTGGCGGCCGCCTGGTGATTTCACACACATTAGTTACACTTGTATCACAGACGCGTCTCCTCCTCTTCGCCTCTGTTCTACTTTTCACTCAGCCTAATCGCTCCCTCCTCCCGCTTCCCTGCCTCGTGTTCCTCCTCCTCTCTTTTCTGGCACATCTCCATCATCCATTTGCACTTTCTACTCTTCCTCTTCTGTGTTGCCTTTCCCGTTATTCCCCCTTTTCTGCTTTCTCTCCTGCATTTCTTCCCTCTTTGGTACCTCTTTCTCCCTCTGCACCCACATCTCCACAGTCTTTGGTTTCTGTCTCCTAGCCTGACCTCTGTCTGTGTTTCTGTCGTTTGCAAATCTTTATCCATATCCTCTCTCACCGTACCCCACAACTAGTCTCCATCTGGTTATCTCTGCCCCGAGCCGCCACAGTGTTTCTCCGTCAGTCTCAAGCCACTTATATTTTCATCTGCTGCCTCATAACGGTCTCTCTTTATTATTATTCTCTGTTATTCTCCATGCAGTTCATTCTTAAAAACACTCGCTGCCTCTGTTTTGAAACTCTTGAGAGAAGAAGAGATTTATTGGGGGGGAAATTCTTTTTGTCTTTCATCCTTTGGTTATATTCACACCCCGCAGCTGTTAAAACTTTACAGCGATTTAATATTCTGTATTCTCTGGGCTGCTTTAAACGACTCCAATCCAGCCTCTTATTTCTTAGTTTTTGTGCATTACAGAAAACATTTTCAACGATGCTTCCAGTGTGCTGCGTGACACATTAGCACGGCGAAGTGCATCTCACTAAAAGATCGCAGGCTGTCAGCAGAGGCGTAGCGGCATCGATGCCGGAGCCCCTCGTGGTTGTATCCTCGGTCCATTTCTCAACACCCTCTGCATAAATGACTGTATCAGCACTTCAGCAGCACTCCATCTCTCACTTTACGCAGTGGTGCACTTACAGTGTGTGACAGCTGAATGTCAGCGGCACATCGAGCGCACACTGCTCCCATCTGAATCCACCTCCGATGAAGCAGTTTGACAGCTCCCGGCAGCTCGGACGTAGATAATAAACACGGCTTTAGCCAGCCTGTTTACACCCGCTGGCAGCAACGACAGCATCACACAAGAGCTGCTGGCCCCCGCCTTCTATCGCTGGTGCATCAAACCCCCCCCACATCCTGTAATCTGGCACATCCGGATGTTTTTACCCTGCAAAAGCAGGTTCGATGGAGCTTTTTCTGCTCCTGACCTCTCGGACCACAACAACAGAGCCACTAAGTGCACTTAGTCCATAACACTCATCACCACCTCAGACCACAGCTGAACTTGGCTTTGGACCGGGCGTGTTTGTATACGTTCTCTGTCACAGCTGCTGAGCCGTGTGCATCAGTGTGTCGTCCTCAACACTCCACAAACTCCTCAGATGACCCTCAGATTCAAACCCAGAACGTTCATGTTATAAAAACACTGAGGGCCCCCGGTGCTCCCCCTCAGCCTCCCTGTGGATGCACTAATAGGATGAATTTGAAATTCACTGAGCTGTTATGTTCACAAGATTTTCAAAAAACCTGACCTCTGACCTCGGCCTTGAGGTCAAGTTCGCTGAGATTTAAACTCATTCCAGATTTTTAGGAGCTGCTATGTTACCTTGTTCTCGACTTATTGCGAACACCTGGCTGCCCAGCGGGGCGACGACAGTACCAGGACAGGACCAGCCTATGGCCGAGGGGTGAACGTCATCTTGAAACAACTCTAATGTGGTTTCAGCTGCCAGCCTCACATACTCAGGACCCAGTACAGACTTAAATGCAGGGGAGGCGTGATGAACTGAGCCTCCCCGCAGCAGCGCCACAGACCACGCCCTCCTGCAAACTAATGCGGTTTCAGCCCTGACAGCCAGCTACCATTCAGACGATGATCAGCAGAGAAATGATGAATATGTCAGAACAGGTTGAACTGAAGTGTTTGTGAAGTCTTTTCATGTTTCAACCAAATTTAAACATAAATGATCAGTTTTTAAAGGTCGTGATTGGCCGACCAGTGATGGAGGTAACTGCAGAGACTAACACCACCAGGGTCAAACGGCTGATAGACACAAATACCCCAATGACTTTGGAGCGATGAGCCGATTTGTTTTTCTTGCAGTACTCTGTTAACTGGTTTCCTTAAATGTGCATCTTAAGTTGTAGCTTCTGGTTTCATGGATATCATGTGTGAGAGTGGAAGGACACCAGTGCACTAGGTGACAGTATGGAAACAAAAGTCTGAGTCTTTCTTAATTTTAGTTAAACAGAAAAGTCAGCTGAGTCAGATGCTCTGAGCTCAAAAATCAAACCCGAGCATGTCGACACGCTCCGCCGTTACCTCTGCGGTTATTAGGGTCACGCTGCACTGAATGAAGGACATTCAGCAGGAATTAAGCCTCGTGGCTGAGAGCAGCAGCACTGATCAGGATCAAGTTTTTACTGAGGCCAAAGATCCAAGGAGCAGGATGACTCCTGTACTCAGAGCAGGCGCCCCCTGCTGGCCATTAAAACGGAATAGCTGGCACATCCTACCTGCGTGCAGCCCTGAGCGTTTGAGCCGCTGCTCCTTTCGTCATTTCCGCTTTCCCACGCTGTCAAACTCAATTCTGTCGTCTTTGATCCAATAATCGTTTTGCCTGTTTTCTGTTCCCTGTGCTTTAAATCTCACTGCTATTCTGTTCTTCTGCATTTCAGACTCTCATTCATGCAACTCACCTCCTCCACATCTCCACCTTACCTGGATGCCTCAGCTGAGCCTCCATCTGTGGTGTGTTTCACCATGACTACCAGCTTCTAGTGTCCAGGGATCTTGTCATGCTTCCTGCCATTAAACTGCTTTGATTTGGTGCGTCATGCGACTCAGTCTGTGTACTTGAGCTGTATTAAGCTCTGTTTACTGAACTCCCAGCAGACAGCGAACTGAAGCGCTCACACGATCCAGCAAATGTGTAATTCTGTCTCGTAGTTTGTGATTGGTCCCGTTTGCTGCACTATCACCAAGTGGGTTTTTCCATATAAGCCTGTAGGCTCATTACCTAAACATATAAAGACCCTCGTGGCTGTTCTTGTGAACTGGCAGTATTTAAATGAAACTAATTTGAATCTTGATGTCTTAATCAGTTATTAGATGATGACATTTTGAACCCAACAAACTGCTGATGGTCTCTTAGGTTTTACATTAGCTCAAGTCACCCTGAAATATGAACACGGAAAAGATGAGAAGTTCTTTTGTGCTTCATAAAATTTATTTAATGCTCCACAATCTTTGCAGCACGAATCCAAACTGGTATAAAAGCTTTTCTTTGCACATTCAAAAAGACTGCATTCATGGGAAAATGTGACATTATTAAGTTAGGATAATAAATAAATTGTCCCTTAAATGATACGTGATAAGCTACAGTAAATCCAGCCTGGTGCTTAAGCAGCTCAGAGAAAATTAGAACGAGGGATTTGGTTTTAGCGTCTTATTTTCATTTATTTGGTGCTTTGAATTGTTAAGAAACAGCTTTAAAATCAAAAAGTTAGAAAAAGGACCGAAGCAGGATGACAGAAGAGTGGGAAAGGAAAAAGATGGCTCTGATAAAACACGATCAGTCCAATGAAATGATAAAAGCGTACACATGTGCAGACACTTTTCTCTCTTTTTTAAACACATGTGCTCTTTTCCATCTGTGGATCACAAACATCAAGCTCCGTATGCTGACATTAACCTCGGGGTTAAACGCAGGGCAGCCGTCATTTCAGCGCACCGGTCGCTGAGCTGACGGTCACTGTGCAAACAGCGCAACACTCTGCTTCTAAAAATACGTCCACACTGTTCACGGCGCCCAGAGGTTACATGGAGCACTGCCTGTAACATTAACTATTCATTTAGATGTGAACTGCACATACTGCACATACTCAGACTGTCTTATTGAGATTAGATCCTGGTTCTCCTCCAATTTCCTCAAACTCAACAGTAATAAAACTGAAGTTTTACTTGTTGGTACACCATCTATCTTAACCAAATCCCACAGCTTTTCCATTAGCATTGAACGTTCTCCCACCCTTCCCTCCCCTCAGGTTAAGAGTTTGGGTGTCATACTTGATAATACTCTCTCATTCCAGTCTCACATTAATTACATAACCCGGTCTGCTTGCTTCCATTTACGTAATATTAACCGACTCCGCCCCTTCCTTACTTCCCATGCTGCTGCCATCCTTGTCCATAGTCTTATTACATCCCGTATTGATTACTGTAATTCCCTCCTATTTGGTCTCCCGAAAAGGTCCCTTCATAAACTCCAACTTCCTCAAAATTCTGCAGCTCGGATCATAACCCGTACTCCGTTAAGTGCTCATATTTCCCCAGTTCGTCAGCAGCTTCACTGGTTGCCCGTAGAAACCAGGATAAACTTTAAAATCTTACTTCTCACGTTCAAATGTATCCATAAATCTGCTCCTTCATATTTGTGTGACCTGCTCCATATCACCACTGTTTCCCGCCCTCTCAGATCATCATCTGCTTCTCATCTTACTGTTCCGTCCTCACGTCTCATCACTATGGGGAGCAGAGCTTTCAGTCGCTCTGCTCCTCGGCTCTGGAGCTCTCTTCCTCCTGCACTAAGAAATATTGACACCCTTTCCGTATTTAAGACACAGCTCAAAACACACCTGTTTAAACTGGCTTATTCGCTTTAATGCTGATTTTATCTGTTGTCAAGCTCTGTTTTGTAATTTTAACTTATTTGATGTATTTTAAGTACTACTGTTCCTTTTATTAATTGTGTTCTTTGTAAGGTGACCTGGGGTTTCTGAAAGGCGCCCTCAAATAAAATGTATTATTATTATTATTATTATTACTGCCATTTATTCACAATGTCACAATGCACTGCACATTTTTAAAAATTGTCTTTTGTAACCGACTCATTATTTATGAGTTCATAAGCATGTTTTGTCATTTGTGCAGCTTTAGTCTGTGTCCACACAGTGCAGAGTGGGTCCACGTGCACCTACAACCAATGAGTCTCCAGCTAACAGGCAGGTATGAAGGAAATCTGCAGAAACCCTCCAAGCAGGAAGATTCAAACTTGGAATTTTCATATCTGAAAGATGGCAGCACTGATCTCTGGAGCACCAAATACAAAACTTGTGCAATGTATGAAATTATTTTCTTTTAATCATAAAACTAGTAACCAAGTTGCGGCTTCATCGTTATACCGACGGCACTGTATGCAGCGGAGACTTGGAAATCAACTGCAAAGATCAACCGCCATCTTGACGTCTTCCAACAACGTTGTCTTCGACGGCTGCTCAAGATCACATATCGGGATCGCGTTACCAGTGAAGAAGTATATCGCCGTGCGGGAGTAGAGCCGCTCCAAGTCACCAAGCGTCGGTTCAGATTTGCCGGTCACATCCTTCAGCTACCGGACCCGAGACCTGCCCGTGTCGCGGTTCTGTGGAACCCGAAGAATGGAAAGAGACGGCGAGGAAGACCTAAAATAACACAGAGGAGGACTTTCCTTGAAGATTTACGTTCAGTCGAACTGTCATGGGATGAAGCAACAACTGCCGCGATAGACCGAGTTCGATGGCGTTCTCTTGTCGCCCGATGCGCCGATCGGCGCGGGAGGATCTAAGTCTAAGTATAAAACGAATAAGAAACTAGTAAAACAAATGTATTTCTGTTTTTTGTGGAGCAGAGATTGTCTCCTCGTATTAAACCTTCAAATGTAGAAGAAATGGTGCAAAAAATGTACGTTTTACAGCATTTGTGTTTCTCTTTGAGCCTTCGGTGCTTTGCAGGAGCATGCTACTGTTGCTAACTGCTAACATGACTAACTGTTTTCAACCTGAACCACAGCTTCTTCATAGACTGACCAAGTAGTTTTGGCACCTACAGTAAATCTAACGAGTGAGTAAAACAAAACAGAACCTCTTGAATAAAGGACTGCTGTCCTCTAGTATTTCAGGCTGGTTTGCTACAGCACCAGTGTAAAGCCAGTGTTGGAAATCTGGTGCATCGCTTTGCAACCTTGCAGCTTTGCATTGTCAGAATACAGAATCTGATTTGTATAAAAACTCATTCTTCATCTTCAGTAGGGCTGCCACGATTAGTCGACTAGTCACGATTATGTCGACTATCAAAATCGTCGACAACTGATTTAATAGTCGACGCGTCGTTTGAAGCTTTGTAAGATCACAAAAGACGCAGGAATAAGTAGTAGGATTTAAGAGTGTAATAACGGACTGAAACAGAAGATGGCAGCACTGCATGTACAAGGATGCCAGCTGCCGTTAAACCCCGAAGAAGAAGAAGCTGTGTCCCAGAATTCATAGCGTGGCCCAGCTCAGTTTCCAACAATGGCGGCAGCTAGTTAGTTTTAATATTACTCTTATTATTCTTTCTGGGTCACAAAATAAACGTTTAACATATTTTCAGGCGAGAATGTAGCTGTGTAAACCTCAAATATCTGCTCAGTTTATCAAGACACCACATATTTTCAAAAGCGCTCCGACGTTTTCGGAGACGTCTGTTAGCCACTAGCTCGATAGCTAGCCGGGGGCTAGGCTAACTAGAGCCGTGAGAACACCGGACTCCCGGCAGATCGTTTTCAAACCCACCGCCGTCTTTCGCTACTCAGGTTAAACATGATATATAAGTCACTTAGATAACTTAAAAATGTTATTGTTTGGCTTTTTTTCAGTATTTTATTTGTTCCTGAGTAAATCGGTTTGGCTGAGACTTTTAGCTGTTAATCATGAGGTTCAATATTAGAGAGAAAGTCTGGGTATACTGGACCTGTAGGGAAGAAAATGACATCTTCATCTAAATTATCAACCCAATAAAAATATGAACCCTAACCCAGTTGGGAATATATTGTATTTAATGACAGTTGTTTCTTTACACAAACTTGAAAGGAAGTGGAACTTGCCTCAAGTGTTTGAATTATTCTGCTTGTTAAACTTGTTGGAATAAAGGATTAAAAACGAGCCTCTGGAGTGTTTCTCTGACCTGCTGCTACCATCAGCCTGTTCGACTGTTTTCAGAGGGACCCTGAAGCCTCGCCTCGAGCCTCAGATGCTTCAGTGCTTCTCGGGAACATTGTGCTGCTACCTTCTGCTATTGAACAGTCATTTTAATTCATTTGGACAATTTTTTTTCCCATGTAGCAAAACCTCGCGTCAGTCCAGGTGGAGCCAAAATGCCAGAAAAGAACAGATCAAAGGACCTGGTGAGTTAAAAATCTGTCACTTCATAATCGATCCACATGCACTGTGCAGAAAACCTGCATGACAGTCGGGTCCTGGGGTCTGACTGAAGCTGCAAACAAACTGTGATCAGACTCACTGAGGAGCTCAGACAGGCTCTACACAAAGTGTTTAAGTTCAGACATGAGCCTGATTTCATTCTTTTACGCCTGCAACGATTTTGTTTGTTTGTTAGTTTTTTTTGGTGCATTTTGCTGTTCAAGTCTTTTTGTAGCGTTACTATAAACGTGTCGCGTGCTGCACTTGTACAGTAGGTTTCTCTCTCCGTGTGTAGTGATGAGGTGCAGGGTTGTGATAATTGTAAATGTCAGCTCGGAGAGCTTCCCGGCACAAACCTGCAGGCTGCTGCACACTGGTGCCTCCCCTGGATCGACACAGGGACGCAGGCAGGCCGACTCCACGGGAACAAATTAAAATCCACTAAACTCATTTGACCTCATGCTGCAGTTTTTACATGAAGATATTCAAATCTCTCCGTGCCGTCTCAAACACATGAGACATTAAATCACTGGCAGATTTTCTAGGATGCAGAGTGACCACGCTGTGATTCTCACAGGACAGTAAAAGTAGAAGCTTTGTGAAAAGAAGCTTCACTAAAGCTCAGAAGCGTCTACTGTACAGATGTCCTGCTGCCTGCTTCATGCACAGCAGAAATCCTCCTTGGTGCTGTGAGCAGTGCTGGATGGTCAACTCTTTGTTTGTCACCTTTTACCCAGCAGACCAATCACAGCGATCCAGGAGACCTGTTGGTGGGTGTACCACTTTACTGTGATCACATCCCGTTTTCTTTAATGCACTAATGTAAAACATTGATGTACATAATTCAATAATTATATGAAGCTTACGCCTAAGTTATAAGTAACCATCTGTCTTTTTTCCTGGTTGTCTGTTCTTTACATCACTTCCACTTTCCCACGCTCTCAAACGCAACACTTACATCATTGCATTATATCTCGGTCCTCATTGTCATTCTCTCTTTCAGGCTCTCATATGTGCAACCAGCCTCCTCCCTATCTCCGCCTCCCCCGAATCACTCAGAGCTCCATCCAAGCCTCCATCTAAATCACCAGCGTCTGGATTCCAGGGGCTCCCGTCCTAAATCCTGCCACCGCTAGGATCCCGTAATGACACGTTGGGTCATCGATAGATTTTCTCTCACAGTAAATTTTGTTCCATTCTTCCAATCGTTCTCTCCATGTTGTAATTACAGTAAAGGTTCAGCACAGTCTGAACTACCACAGCGCTCGTGAACTGAGAAGAAACATCAGTGAGGTAGAATAAGTGCAGCAGGGAGCAGGTGGTGCTCAGGGAGCTCCAGCAAGAAAACTTAGAGTTGAAGTTGGCTCAAAATGAGCTGATGTAATGCCAAGCTGACCAATCAGGTGCATGCACGGTCCAGCGTCCCTGAGGTAAAACATGAAGTACTAGCTTTAAACACATTATTCTGTTTGTCAGTACGGATTTTAATTGGTACCTGAAGCAACACCACCTCCACCACCAGTGTCTGTAACTCTGAACATGGCTCATTTGTTTGTACAGTGAAGACACACACAGTGTAATTCTCTTATTCCCTCACACACACACCCACGTGCATATCGAAAGCTCTGCAGCTTTAAGACCCACTCGATCAACAGTCTTTAATTATGTTTGTCATCATGCAGCAGCCTCCATCTCCCTTCAGTAAAATACACCAACTCTCCGTCTCGGCCCGGGGGCCGACTTGAAACTCTAAAAGATTCACTAATTCCCATTAATTTACTCTCTCTGCCTTTAATTAAAAAACTCTTATGCAAATCGCGACACGCTCTGTAACGCTGATTAATCTGAAATTTGGAGGGTTTTGTTTTTTTTGTTTTTTTTTAAAAGCTTTTCCAATAATTATGCTAATGTATTAAAATATGTACAGTTGAACTTGGAAGGAAATGAGAAAAAAGGAGGTTTATACCTTATTTAGAAAGAATGAGTCTCAAAACAACTGATCCCAACAGAAAAGCAGATTTCATCAAATTACCTCCTAAACTGTTTTAGCTGCAGAAGAAGAAAAACACCTCCCAGCACTGCGGATATAAAATATACCCGACTGTGGCATCATCCCACATACGGCACACGAGGGCGACTCAAATCGGATCAGATCTGGAGTGACTGAAAGATGATGACATACAGTATGGTGCGAAAGGCTTTTGATGATTGTTATCTCACAACAGCATCAGGAAGGAGTCTGATCGGCCCCCAAACTCACTGCGATCTAAACATGGAGCCAGACTCACAAGTTCTTCAGCTGAAAGCAGAGCAGCAAGTCCTGCAGCAGGAAGCAGGGCCCCGAAGAGCCCAGATCAACATCTCAGGCTCAGCAGAAGACTCGGAAACGGACTGAATCCACCGAAAAACTGTGGCAACTTCTCCAAGATGCTAACCTCATTAGCACCTTGAAAACAAGTGCAGAGCTGGTGCTCTTAAAAGCAAAACTGGGTTTCCCACAGATGATTGCAGCGGCTCACCGTGTGCATGTGTGTGCTGCAAACCACGCCACATGTGCAGGTGGTACGAATAATGCAGTTTTTCTCTACTTTATGACAAAAAACAGACTCGATTGTTTTGGCCTGCAAGTATTAGCTGCCACATGTGCAGCTTTCATTAGTGAGTCAGACAATAAGTTTTAAAAACCTGTGGAAGTGACTGGAACAAATGCAGGGCTGACTGAATACTTTTTAATGTATTCTCACTCTCAGCAGAGGCTGTTAGCGACGCTCTGTCTGTGAAGCTCTGGTTAAAATCCTCTTCAGACAGAAAAGAGACACTAATGTCTGAATGAGTAACAGGAGGGAAAGAAAGAGGACAATAAATGCTTTTTGCTGTTTTTATGTTCAACACGACGGCTTTCAGCCCTCAAACTGAAACATGATGCTGGAGTCAGTGATGGTGTTAAATTCATTGAAAGCCTGAGGTTCTACAGAGGCTCAGTGTAGTGTCGCAGGTTTACACACTTACCCTCTGTTGGTGACGATGGCCTTCTTCAAGTGAACGTAGCTAGCAGGAAAAACTCCCTGGAGAGACACAGACAGAAAAAATAACAGAAGAAAGATAATTAATCACCCTCTACTTCTCATCCAATAACACCGAGAGACAGATCACGATAAAGACATGTAGAGCAGCGGTCTCCAACCTTTTTTGCGCCACGGACCGGTTTATGCCCGACAATATTTTCACGGACCGGCCTTTAAGGTGTCGCGGATAAATACAACAAAATAAAACTAGTACCAGTTCTGAAAAAAAGAAGATTTATTCATAACACACGTGAAAAGACCCAGGAAAACCGAGTAAACGATAAAACGATAACAAAATAACGCTGAAAACCGATAAAAACCCTGAAAACTATACATTTCACACCTGAGCCTCAACTCTCGCTGTCCGGTACCAAACGACTCACGGACCGGTACCGGTCTGAGGCCCGGGGGTTGGGGACCGCTGATGTAGAGTAAAGACTCTCCTCTGTGTGCAGCAGCGAGACGCTCCTCAATCATTCATGTACAATAATGTGAAAGTTATAACGGAGGCTGATGGCAGGTCGCTTCTTTTCTTTGATTGGAGATCTTACAGTGAGGAGAAATACATGTTGCCTTTGCCATCAGAACGTCATGACAGTGTGACCTGACACAAAATGACAGCGAATCCACATTTTTGCACAGATTTGACCTTTTAAAGGCACGTGGTCCTAAGCGTCTGTGAAGGTTCTCCGTCAACCAGGTCGTCGTAGTCTAAGGCAGCGGTCCCCAACCCCCGGGCCTCGGACCGGTACCGGTCCGTGAGTCGTTTGGTACCGGGCCGCGAGAGTTGAGGCTCAGGTGTGAAATGTATAGTTTTCAGGGTTTTTATCAGTTTTCAGCGTTATTTTGTTATCGTTTTTATCGTTAACTCGATTTTCCTGGGTCTTTTCACGTGTGTTATGAATACATTTTCTTTTTTTCGGTACCAGTACTAGTTTTATTTTGTTGTATTTATCCACGACACCTTAAAGGCCGGTCCATGAAAATATTGTCGGGCATAAACCGGTCCGTGGCGCAAAAAAGGTTGGAGACCGCTGGTCTAAGGAGCTTGGAAAGAAAAGCGTCTGGACTTGTTTGAGTTGCTTGAAGACAGCTCATGTGATTAGGTAGAGGATCATCAGGGGGTCCTTTGTCCCTCTGTGGGGGGAAACTCCCACTAGGTTTAAATCTGGGACTCTCCACCATTTGATCCTAGAACTGAAGAAGCTTCTAGTATTTTATTTGTTCCTGAGTAAATCGGTTTGGCTGAGATTAAAGTTATAGTTTTTACACAGCTGAATAAACATCAAGCAGACAGCTGATTATCAGAAGTGTGAGATGCTCGAGAATTTACTCCAGTGTCCTGTTATATTTTAGATAGCAAGGAGTTTATTAAACTTCACCGAAACAATCTGCAAATTTCATTAAAATTTAATAAACTATCATCTTGTCTTTATTTTTAGTTAGCACATACCTTAAACACTTAAAGCTGTAAGCTAATGATAGTTATATAAGAGCAGATACATGCTTGTGCAGTAAGCTGTATGCTGTATGTCCAATGGATGATGATCTGATTAGTCGACTAATCGCTAAAATAATCGGTGACTAGTTGACTATCAAAATAATCGTTTGTGGCAGCCCTAATTATCAGTAGCCTCAGATTCATCTTCTGTCTTCATCAAGACCACGACAAACCCGCTGCCTATGATGCAGCACAGTCGCAGGGTAACAGCATGCATGTTATATGATGCTGATTTCCAGCTTTAGTCTGCGGGTTCCTTCATTTTTCAAGTGTACAAGTAAGCTTCACTGTGCTGTGGACGCTCGAGGCTCCCCCATTTTAGTTTTACAAGCTCGAAATGCTGCTTACAGTATTCTCCTATTCTTCTGCAAATGTGGAAGTAATGAGGTACTTTGTGTCACAAAATCTTTATATCTCCAGTGACTGGGGAAAATCTTTATGTAAATTGCAAGTGTGGAAAAAAGCTGTTTAATTTACAAAGTGTGGCTGGAGCTGCAGCAGTCTACTGAGGGAAGGCTTCACACTGTGGGGATTTCATTCATATTCAGCTACATGTGTTAATGGGGAAAGAGCAGAGAAGAAGAGCAGAGTCTATCTGAGGAATGGAAGTGTTCGTGCCAGTTTGTGTTTGCGTGTTGTTTTCTTAAGCATCCTGGTGTACATGTATTTGTGCATGTGGGTTTGCATCATGTTTATGCACTTCTTCCCTTGTCTGCCAGCCTGCACGCTGATGCAGAAAATCTATGTTAAGTATTAGCGTAGAAGCCGAGATGTCAGCTCCTGTGTGTGTGCAGGTCTGTGCCTTATGTGCACTCGGAAAATGAGGCTTCCAGCAGTCGGGAAAGAAAGCAACCCTCTGCTATCATGCATAATAACCCTGCTGTCTCTTAGCTAGCACTTTAGCTGCTTGTTCTTTCAACAGAGATGGATTCTGCTACAGCTGTCAAAAGACCTTTTAGGTCAAATATCACATAGTAAAACACGGCGGACCCGCCTGCTCTGTTATTCAAGTCTAAATATGTTTCTGAGGGTGTTGCAGAGAGAGAGGGAGAGAAACCTATAAAATCAGGAAGGAATGAGAATAACAGGGCTGTAGACGAATAACTGTTGGCAGCCATGCATGTGACAGGAGCAGTTCAGAGGTGCTGGTCCGGCCTCCCGGGACTCGCTCAATTACCTGTCTGCCCAGGGCCATAAACACTAAATGTGCTCTTCACAGTCGCACCGCCTCACAGCTCCGCTCCGCCGCCGCTCATTTAAAAGCCACAGCGCTCGGTAGCTGCTGTCGTCGCGCTGTTTAAGGTGATTCATCGCTTTAACCTTTGCATAACATTTACACAAGTATTGCACATTCTGTATTTGAACGTGAGTTACAGTAGAGCTGCTCAGGTTTTCCTTATTTCCTGTCATATATACTGTAACTGTGTTACTGTACTGAATGCAGTAATCAGATTACAGCTACAATTATGTCATCACAGTTACCTCCATGCCGGGCGGATAGGAAGAAAAATAATTATTTCTTTCTGCGTCTTGACGGTAAAGTCAGCTGATTTCAGTTTGTGTTGCTCTAAAGTGTCTTTGTGCTGTTTTCAAGCTTTGCTTTGTGTGTTTTGTGTTTATATGTGAAACCTGATGTAATAAAGGAGAAAATAGATCAGAGTGACAGCGACTGACTGAACCTCTGCCAGCGTCAGCAGCATTTCGTCACCTGTGCTGAGGTCAGTGCTCGCTCTCTGTTTGCTGTCTCACCTTCGCACGACGCTCGTGATGCTAAACCGAAAACTCCTCTGTTTGTGCCCCACTTTGATGTGACAGTAAACCAACGGGATGGAAACACCAGACGTGCATCGGGAAGGATGAAGCACACGTGCACACACAGACTCACACGAGGCCTTCGAGCTCGGTATCATCAGAGGAGAACCTGAGGTGTTCTGAAGGCACTGACCTGTTAACAGCCATTCACTGTCACAGCTAGCTAGGCAGAGACAGCAACAAGGTTTTCTGTGTGTGTGTGTGTGTGTGTGTGTGTGTGGCCCAGTGTCAAAGTGTTGTCCTTAATTTCGCTGATGGCGCTGAAGCACCGGTCCACTTATAAAGGTCATCTTGTTCCAGAGACAGACGAGACGAGAAGTGTTAAAAATAAGAGAATGCAAAGACGGACGATCAGCGAGGGAGACGAGAGGATAATAAGGAAACGGAGGCACAGAGACGAGCAACAGGGGGAACGCAAGGGCGGCGAGCCAGGCTGCAGGAAAAATGTCATCCTCGCAAAAATAACACAGCACGCCTCCAGCCCAAATACTGTACGTCACCTCGTGTTAACCCGTGCTCCGAGTGCCTTCCAGAGGCCAATAGGACACGAGGAATCTGAAACATCAGGTATAAGAAACTAAAAGAAAGGGAAACAGCGGACGACTGCACAGACATCAAGCATGATCATCTTCCTTCACAGATATTTACCGCTCAGCCACACAGGAGCCAATTCTGTGCTTCCCACCGACGTCCAGGAGACAAATCCGAGCAAATACAAAGAATGGTTGATTATCCTAAACAGCACAAGCACCACGGTGCTCTATTGTCCATATTTGTGCGTGCAATTGTGTGTAAATGTGCACGTTTATGCAAACAATGTTGGCTTATATCCCCATTTCTACAAGCGTGTACGACGAGGCTTATTTACGAGGCAGCTCAAGACGTCCTGCGTGAAAAATAACTTGGATGTGACACATTTAATTTCATGGTTTGTTACTTACAGTGGGGCAAAAAAGTATTTAGTCAGCCACCGATTGTGTAAGTTCCCCCACTTAAAATGATGACAGAGGTCAGTAATTTGCACCAGAGGTACACTTCAACTGTGAGAGACAGAATGTGAAAAAAAAAAATCCATGAATTCACATGGTAGGATTTGTAAAGAATTTATTCGTAAATCAGGGTGGAAAATAAGTATTTGGTCAATAACAAAAATACAACTCAATACTTTGTAACATAACCTTTGTTGGCAATAACAGAGGTCAAACGTTTACTATAGGTCTTTACCAGGTTTGCACACACAGTAGCTGGTATTTTGGCCCATTCCTCCATGCAGATCTTCTCAAGAGCAGTGATGTTTTGGGGCTGTCGCCGAGTAACACGGACTTTCAACTCCCGCCACAGATTTTCTATGGGGTTGAGGTCTGGAGACTGGCTAGGCCACTCCAGGACTTTCAAATGCTTCTTACGGAGCCACTCCTTTGTTGCCCGGGCGGTGTGTTTTGGATCATTGTCATGTTGGAAGACCCAGCCTCGTTTCATCTTCAAAGTTCTCACTGATGGAAGGAGGTTTTGGCTCAAAATCTCACGATACTTGGCCCCATTCATTCTGTCCTTAACACGGATCAGTCGTCCTGTCCCCTTGGCAGAAAAACAGCCCCATAGCATGATGTTTCCACCCCCATGCTTCACAGTAGGTATGGTGTTCTTGGGATGCAACTCAGTATTCTTCTTCCTCCAAACACGACGAGTTGAGTTTATACCAAAAAGTTCTACTTTGGTTTCATCTGACCACATGACATTCTCCCAATCCTCTGCTGTATCATCCATGTGCTCTCTGGCAAACTTCAGACGGGCCTGGACATGCACTGGCTTCAGCAGCGGAACACGTCTGGCACTGCGGGATTTGATTCCCTGCCGTTGTAGTGTGTTACTGATGGTGACCTTTGTTACTTTGGTCCCAGCTCTCTGCAGGTCATTCACCAGGTCCCCCCGTGTGGTTCTGGGATCTTTGCTCACCGTTCTCATGATCATTTTGACCCCACGGGATGAGATCTTGCGTGGAGCCCCAGATCGAGGGAGATTATCAGTGGTCTTGTATGTCTTCCATTTTCTGATGATTGCTCCCACAGTTGATTTTTTCACACTAAGCTGCTTGCCTATTGTAGTAGGCAAGCAGCTTAGTGGGGGACAGAAAAGCTTCTTACAGAAGACGTTACAGGTCTGTGAGAGCCAGGGATTTTCCTTGTTTGAGGTGACCAAATACTTATTTTCCACCCTGATTTACAAATAAATTCTTTACAAATCCTACCATGTGAATTCATGGATTTTTTTTTCACATTCTGTCTCTCACAGTTGAAGTGTACCTCTGGTGCAAATTACTGACCTCTGTCATCATTTTAAGTGGGGGAACTTGCACAATCGGTGGCTGACTAAATACTTTTTTGCCCCACTGTATATATGATTTAGCCTTGCTCAAGTGCTTCCATCTCACTGACGATTTAAAAAGAGCTAATGCGAGTACTCGTGTAATAAAGTTTAGCTGGTTCACAGCAGTCTGATTTAGCCCTTCTGTTTTTAACTTGGCAAGAAAACTGTAACTTTCTGCTAACACAAAATTACTCCACTAAAGAAAAGCACGTTTAAAGCTTCTTACAAATGAGAAAAAAGTTACACGAAACATTTATAGTTTCATGTTTCTTCGTGTGCTTCTGAACTGAAACGAGGTCTGCATGAGGTCGGAAACAGCAGAGACTGAGACATCAAGTTTAAATGAAGTCAGAGACGGGAACAGGAAGTCAGTCGTGTCTCTAAAGTTTAATGTGGGTTTTTCTTTTTACTGCTGCTGTAAATTATTCAGCTTCTCGCCATCTACAACGCTCGATCCTTGTTTCCTAATGGACAGCCTGACTTCTCAGACCTTCATTGTAAAACAGTTTGAACCTCCTTCGTGCTCTCTGCTCAGAACACTGACGGATGCTCTTGTTAAGCCATGTATGTGTTTAAAGCAAGCGACTGAAACGCTGTGTGGACTAGAGGAGCTAGAACGTAATATCCTCTCTACACCTAAACGATTTGAAGGTGGGCCTCGAGCTTGGCTTCCACTGAGACCACTTCTTTTGAGTGAACAGCAGAGGGATCAGCTGAAGGTCCAGATGTTTGTCTCGGGTCCTGTTTTTAGGCCTGACACGCCACCACTTGTCCAGTTTCCTCAGATGGTTTTAAGCAGTCGCTGCACAGCATGCAGAGATGTGCCCAGTTAACTAACAGCTCTTTGGGAATGACCTGGTTAGTGCGAAAACATTATTTTATGTCAAACTGTGTAATCTTTAGTATTTTTAACAGATTCAAACAAAGAAATTAGAACAAATGATGTTTTTGTGACCGGCTGATGGTAACAACGTGCCTAAAGATACAGCTAAGCTGCCTGTTATGTGTAGACACATCTTCGGTTTGGTGATGAGTAGGGATGGGTATCGTTTAGGTTTTATCCGATACCAGTACCAAACCGGTACTTTTGAAACGGTGCCGGTGCTCAAACCGGTGCTCAAACCGGTGCTTAAAGAATGGAGAACACAAAACTGGTCCAAAAACCTCTCATGTTCAGCTGTTTTTTTGTAAAAAGATAACAATGTTAGCCTTTTCTGCAGCTATGGGGCATATATGGTATCACTCTGGGCTGGAAGCAGCTTAAACAATGGAAAAAACACAAACTTTGTCCAAAAACCTCTCATGTTTAACTGTTTTCCACTTTTTCTTTGGTCATTTTAGCCTTTTTGTCCAGGGTGAAGGGAGTATCTGCCATCAAACAAGAAGACAGCCGCATGTAGCTATGATGGTGTTTGCTAGTTCACCTTACATGCATTAATGTAATAACGTGGTTAGCCTACTCAACGTAAATTACACACGAACAACATTAAGCTACTCACGCAGAGAAGAACGGCTGCTGCTGCATCATCATCCTCATCATTTCTGCTACACTGGCAGGGCTAGGGGCCAGGACTCTACTCTTCGGGTTTTTGGGGGATGTTGCTAACTCCGGGTCCGATAACAGGCACCACACCCGCAGTAGATGTGCTCGGTGTGAGGTCTCGCAGCAAGCTATCAAATACGGCGCATTTCTCAGCTTTTTAAAAGAAACGCTATGTGTCGCCAGGTGTTTCATCAGATTTGAGGTGTTACCTCCTTTGACAGCATCACAGTATCAGCTTAAAGCACTTGTTGCAGCTGCTGAGTTTGCATCTTTTGCTGTGAAGTACAGCCAGACTTTTGACCGCTTCGCCTTGGGCATTTTTAATCTGTAGCTCTGCTCTAAAAGAACGTACGTACCTGGACCCGCCTACTATCCTCGGAAACGTAAAATGATTGGCTAGAATCTAAAGTGTATCACAGCTCAGGAAAATAAAGCACCAAAATGTGCGCTGCTTTTCGGTCTGGTTACTACCGTTTATGTCAGAACCGGTGCCATCATGGCACCGAATACCGGTACCCATCCCTACTGATGAGGCTGAACAAACTCAAACAAGCATCCCAAGCAAAGAAATGAGTGAAAAACAGCCAACGTCCAAAGAAAAACTTTGCAAGACCTTCAGAAAGGCTGCAGAACATTTGCAAGACAGTTGGGATCATGGAAGCTCGAAACCTGTGCACAGACTGTACGTCTTTTGTCCGGATGCTGTCCAGGACAATACAAGAAAACAACAAAGACTGAAGGATGTTTCTGACCTTATTCTCTTGGTTGTGCCAGAAACTTCTGCTCTGTTTCCATATTTCTGTGCAACACAAAGAAACGTCTCATATTCATTCTCCTCGGGGTGCAAACTTCTAACAACAAACAGCAGACTTGTAAAACTTTTAATCAAAGGTTGCTTCTCAAAAGATGAGCAACTTTACACCAAACTAAAACTAACACATCCATAGGCTGAAAAGAGTTGGAGGAAATGCTCAGACTGGTACAAACTCCTGGACCCAACCCAGCAGTGACCTCTGCTGATGTTTGCTCTTAATAAAACAGTCTGGGCCTAACATTATCCCTCCAGACACTCCTCTGCAGCTCTCTTCTTTCTCTTTGTTAGACTGCTAAATAATTGATGGTCTTTGTAACTGTGCTGCTGACCAGCGGTGAAAGCGCTCTGGGTCATAAATGTTTTAATTCTGCAGGTGTGGAAGCAGGCAGCTCCCCCTCCTCTTCCTCACTCCCCACCCAAAAAAGATGCTGACGTATCATCTCTGCCTGAGATGAGATTACTTTGTGGCGTCCGCATTAAGGAAAATTGAGTGAAAATAGGAGCTGTCAGAGATGAAGATCATTCAGGGTCAGCTCACCTCGCGGCTGTGCGTTAGCCGGAGCGTCGCAGCAGTATGGAAACACACTATATTGGTGTCTACGCTCCAGTCAAGCTGTTAGAAACTGATGAATCACCAGGTTCATTCACTAACGTCGCTGCCTCAACACTCTTAATGTTGGTCCTTCTTAAATCATACACAAGTGAAACCTGTAGGAGGAAAATGTTGGATAGCATGGAGCTGCTCTCGGCTTTTTTCTGTATGTTTTAATCAGATATTTGTATAAATCAAAGATAATTAACTTGTAATGTTCTGACTATCACAGACTTTCTGTATTGTAGTTGTAATCTTAGTCGTGGTCAGTCTGTTGTGTCATCATAACTCTGTGACTCTCACACAGTCTCTAACATTTTATGTGAGATTAGAATTGCACAGCTGGCGTCTCCGTCGCTCCTGTGGCGTCACGTTCATTTGTGTCTCCAGGTGTTTCCACTTCCCTCATTCCCCTCCTGTGTATTTGAGTCCTCTGTGTCCTTCTGTTCCTGGTCGGGTCGTCTGTTGTGGTCGTACAGGGTTATAACTGTCTTCATAGTCAGAGTTTTATCCAGTTTAGGTTTCAGTTTAGTTTCGCCCTCACCTTGTTCTTCTGTTTTTTGTATCAGCCACAATAAAGGTTCACTTATTGTTAAACCTTCGTTCGTCTCTGCGTTTGGGTCTGTTCCATAAATACATCTGTGTTTCCCGCCATGACATAAACAAGTAAAGCTCGTCCTTCCCGACACTTCAAAATTGTAACTTTGCGACACCACGGAGAACAAACTTTACTGACTGTTACATTGTTACAGTTTCATTTTGACTGTTGTTTTCAGGGTTGATCCTGAGGTGGCACACATGTCGGGCCTCTTCCTCGTCACCTGATGCTGACGCAGCAGCCCGGCTCAGCTGAAGTTTATCTGAAGCTGAACTTCAGCCTTCACAGCTGTTTGACTTTCACAGTTTCAGGTGTTTTTACCAGCAAACTGTTTTTATGAGGTTTCTTTTTTCAGACTTTCTGTAGGTCTGTGTGATTATGATGATCAGTGTTGGTCAAGTTACTTGAAAAAAGTAATCAGTAACTAATTACTGATTACCTCCCCCCAAAAGTAATCCCGTTACTTTACTGATTACTTATTTTCAAAAGTAATTAATTACTTAGTTACTTTTTAAAAACACGATTTACAACCTGAATAGGTGATAAAGTGATAGATCTTTCAGCCCAATTCTACTTTTTCTGCATAATCATCATACAAAATGTAATCAAATGGAAAAGTCTCTTTTTAAAACTTGTTTTATTAGTTTTAATCTTTTAACTTTATGCATCAAAAAAAATGTAATTATATGCAACATTCTCTGACTGGAAGAAATTAGTTTAATATTTAAACCTATTTTCTGCACATTCCAGCACATAAAATAAAATAATTTTTTTTTGTGTTTACACTCAGTCTTTCAAACAGATGCAAGTAAAACGCAGCAGAAAATAAATAAAGTCAAAGACTAGCGGTCCTGTTGCTCTATTTTCACCTGTAAAGCAGGAGTGGGGTAGGCGGAGGGTTACCCTGGTGCAGGTGTGCAGCGGTCAGTGGAAGAATCCGCGAGTTTCTCTGTGAGTTTCCCATTACGTCGTAGCTACTCGGTGCTTGTTTGGAAGTTTAGGGTTTTTTTTGCTGTAAAAAGAAGTTTTCTTCCCACGCACAACGGACACTAATGTTTTTGTCACTTTTTATGGAATCAAACTCAAAGTAAGGTCAGTACTTCCACGCTTTAAACGCTGCACGCTCATACTCTCTCTGCACTCGATATATGATCCATTGTTGATCTGCACACAGCTGTTGTCACGAACGTCGCACTCGCTTACGTCACTGTCATGAGACATTCTCGCAAAAAAATCACGGTTTTAGTAACGCAGTAACGCAGCGTTCCTACGGGAAAGTAACGGTAATCTAATTACCATTTTTGCAATAGTAATCCCTTACTTTACTCGTTACTTGAAAAAAGTAATCAGATGATGATGTCATCAATTTGTACATAACTGTAATGTGATTAAAATGCGCTTCATCGGTTAGACCAAAGGTAACAAAATATCTACCAAAGAAAACTGCAGACCCTGTTTGTGTCCCAGCACAGAGACATATAAGAACAACATGATAATATAAGGCGATGCTGTTTAGGTTATTAAGGTTATATTTATATATATTCTTTCTTACAAACATGCCAAGCTGAAATATTCCACATTAATCAGGTTACATTTACTCTCAGTGTTGATGGGATTAAGAAGCCACAGAGCCTGAAATGAGCTCAGATATCTGAGAGTCTGCACACAACACCCACTGAAAGAGCTTCTACAAGTCAGAGCTACACGCGAGAGACACTCGTGAAGACACTCGCAGTTCAGCGTTGAAGCACTCAGTGTGAAAGGAACGAAACGTTCGAGTGCAGCATGAAGCGAAAGAAAGTCCTTACTGCTCCGTACAAACTGAGCAGTGGGTGGTGAACATATATTAATAAAACACTTTAAAAGTCGACATATTGAGTTTGAAGCACCTGTGAACTTGCACCGCAGTCAGCCGAGCGCGCCGCTATGAAGCGCTGCAAAAGTTCACGTCGGAGCTGAAAACATTGGCGCTCTGTAGCATTCTTAATACGCCGGTTTCAACTTTTTAGCTCATTTAGCACACTCGTCTCAACACGACCTCTTAGCATCAGTGGGTGAGACGATGCTCCTGGATCATCAGTTACACAGGAAATGTTTTTACACGGTTAAAATACTTTTTAAGATCCTTCTTTTTGTTTCAGCTCAGCCCGTCCTTTGCTCTCTTGGACGTTTTTCTCTTCCTCGTTCTTTTCCTGCCATCGTACAGGACACACTCTCTGTCTTTTGTTTCCAGCTCACTGCTCTGCTGCTGTGCACCAATTACAGCCTCTTTTGTTTCATTCTTATCACACCTGCCGATGAGCTTCGGATAATCCGCGTTTCATTGTCTTCCAGTCATTTCTGCAACAATCTGAAAGCTAGAAAAGCCTCTGCAGCTGTGAGTCGCTCTCCTGCCTCCTCTTTCAGCCTGCTGTGCCGTTCCTCTATTGTCCTGAGCGAGTTTATCTTCTAAACTTAACCCTAACACACCCATTTCTTCAGGCCTATTATGAGCCCCTGTGTTGCATCAGGCCCGTTTTCATGATCCCCGTTTCAAGAGGAAAAAACGGAGGATGATGCAATTCCCACACTGAGCTTCGTGCAGCATCATAAAGCACGCTGGTCTATAATTTCACACAGCAGCTCTGATATCCTCGGATGATAAAATAACAGTGATTACATCACAATTGCAGAACTGTACATCTACCGCCATTGTTGTTACTTGATTCTTAAACAATGAATGTCTTTCTAAATATTCTGAGGAGGAGAGATTTCCACTGCAGCGAGTCGGTGTGACGAGCTTCAGGAAGGTGAGAGCAGACAAAGGTTATTATCGTTAACGAAAACTAACGAAATAACGAAAACTAGAAGTGAAAAAACATTTTCGTTAACGGAAATAAAAATAAAAATAAAAACAAAAAAAGGAAAACTAACTAAAACTATAATGAGTGTTCACAAAACGAACTAAAATTAACTGAATTTATAGCAAAAATGTGTTTAGTTTTCATTGATGTGTGCGTGTCATACAAGAGTCAAGGGTGAAAATGAAGTTTAGTTTACAGAGTTTTTTCTTGCTGTGTCTCATTATGCCAGCAGGTGGCAGCACGTTAGTCGAGTCGTCTGTGTCGCTGCTCCGTCCACGCGCAGAATCATGTCAGGAAAAGTCAGGAGCCAGAGTCCAATTTGGGATTACTTTGAATATGACTGTGTTTTGGATAAAGCAAGTGTCTTGTAGTGGAAACAGACAAATTATGAGGGACATTTCTAAAGGGAAAAAATCCCACAAACCTTAAAGTGCACTTGAAAAGCTCACACAAGAAGGCTAACCTAGCTTAGCTTGAGAAGGTAAGGGAGCACACTCAACCCTCATCCCCAGAAACAGAAGCTAACCCCAGGCAAGGCAGCGTGATGCATCCCGAGACAACAGGACGGGGATATCTACACAACTGTGTGAGTCAATTACCTTCAAAAAGTTTATCAATTCACTTGAACCAAAATTACGAACACCCGGTGCTGCGAGAGTTAATAGTCTCATTGGGGCCAAGATATACATTTTATAGTTGCCTGGTATCAATGGTTGTTCATCGGCCTTTATTTATTTATTTAAAGAACCCATAGGTGGGAATGTGAGTTGTCTGTCTCTGCGTGTTAGCCCTGCGACAGACAGGCGACCTGTCCAGGGTGCAGTATGGTAGCTGGAATAGCAACATACCCAAGGATGAGCAGAATGACTGATATGATGAAACTGGGATTTTGTTACACTTAATTATTGCAAACACAACTAAAACTATAACTGAAACTAATCAAAACTAAACTGAAACTAAGGATTTTCAAAAAAAATAAAAACTAAACTAAACTAGCAAACAATTGGTAAAAACTAATTAAAACTGATATAAAGTTGAAAATCTGAAGTCAAAACTAAATAAAAAATAAAAACTAATGAAAATTGCAAAACTATTAAAACCCTGGAGCAGACAAAGGTCTCTCGCTCTCGTTATGTAAGACTGTTTGAACAGTGCAGGTCGTCCTGATTGAATTCAAATTGCGACTCACGGTTGATATTTTAGGAAGACGGTTGCATCTAGTTGTACTTGGCGGTTATGTGACCTGACAGCAAGTTCCAAAAGAAGCACAAGGTCTGAGTGACAGTAAACAAACACATCAGTTTCCCACCTTCCTGCTGCTTTTCATCACATTTCAGTTGGAGTCGCTGCGTTTTGACTGAAACGTCTCCAGGCAATGTTTGGTTTCCGTAGCTGCGGCTCATCAACCTCTCGGCCCGCTCTGACTCAGACGAGCTCTTCAAGGCGAGTTTCTATTCACTGGGCAAATTACATTAACTGGCCCGGTGCGATCAATCAACTACTAACCAAAGCTGATTAGAAAACGTCACATCTGTAACGAAAGAGGAACAGCTCGCCTCGCCCTCAGCCCGAGCGCTCATTTATTCACACTTTACATCTCTCCTGTGATATCGTCATCGGATAACACCGGGTTCGTCTTACGTTTGTCGACTGGATGATCACACGTTCACAGGTAAACACAGGCTTCCACAGAGAGTGTGGAGTGTTGTTGGTGCTGCAGCTTCAGGGCCCGCTTTTGTTGCAGTGCAACGAGCCGGCAAAGACAGCTCTGACCGTTTGATATTTTCCTGACCTTGAAATCCGCCTTAAGCATCTGCGTGGTATTTTGGTGCCCAGCACGAAGGGCAGGGTGCAGCGCTGGGAGGAGAAGTCCAAACAGGTGCAAGGTTGGTTCAAATGAAGAGGCGCAAAGCTGTTGGTATTTTGGTGGAAAAATCCATCTTAGACTACGCGGGCGAGTCAACCTGCTAAACTAAAAAGTAAATAATGCATTTTAAGTGAAGTCACAGCAGGCAGGATTTAAAACTGCATCAGAAATACAGCAGTTCTAGCTCAAACATTAGTAAACAGATCGATCTAGAAATCATGCAGCTGCTTTATATTTTTCTCTCACTTCATTTAGGGCTGCCATGATTAGTCGACTAGTCACGATTACGTCGACTATCAAAATCGTCGACAACTGATTTAATAGTCGACGCGTCGTTTGAAGCTTTGTAAGATCACAAAAGACGCAGGAATAAGTAGTAGGATTTAAGAGTGTAATAACGGACTGAAACAGAAGATGGCAGCACTGCATGTACAAGGATGCCAGCTGCCGTTAAACCCCGAAGAAGAAGAAGAAGCTGTGTCCCAGAATTCATAGCGCAGCCCAGCTCAGTTTCCAACAATGGCGGCAGCTAGTTAGTTTTAATATTACTCTTATTATTCTTTCTGGGTCACAAAATAAACGTTTAACATATTTTCAGGCGAGAATGTAGCTGTGTAAACCTCAAATATCTGCTCAGTTTATCAAGACACCACATATTTTCAAAAGCGCTCCGACGTTTTCGGAGACGTCTGTTAGCCACTAGCTCGATAGCTAGCCGGGGGCTAGGCTAACTAGAGCCGTGAGAACACCGGACTCCGGCAAATCGTTTTCAAACCCACCGCTGTCTTTCGCTGCTCAGGTTAAACATATATAAGTCACTTAGATAACTTCAAAATGTTATTGTTTGGCTTTTTTTTAGTATTTTATTTGTTCCTGAGTAAATCGGTTTGGCTGAGATTAAAGTTATAGTTTTTACACAGCTGAATAAACGTCAAGCAGACAGCTGATTATCAGAAGTGTGAGATGCTCGAGAATTTACTCCGGTGTCCTGTTATATTTTAGATAGCAAGGAGTTTATTAAACTTCACCGAAACAATCTGCAAATTTCATTAAAATTTAATAAACCATCATCTTGTCTTTATTTTTAGTTAGCACCTTAAACACTTAAAGCTGTAAGCTAATGATAGTTATATAAGAGCAGATGCTGCTGGCGCAATAAGCTGTACTTTTATGTCCAATGGATGATGATCTGATTAGTCGACTAATCGCAAAAATAATCTCCAACTAGTCGACTATCAAAATAATCGTTTGTGGCAGCCCTAACTTCATTAGATCATTGCAGCTAAATCTAAATATGAGTACATGTTGTAAGAAGCAGTCATTTACTGTATTTAACCTTTATGAAATCACACACCGGCAGACTTCACTTTGTGGAGATATCATCTGAATTTCAGGAGCAGGACCACTCCTCCTTCACGCCCCCACCGGCCTCAAGCTATAAAAGCCCCCGTTCACCAATACCTGCTGTTCTCATTTTCATGCCCCACCCTTTGCCCCATTTTCCTTCTCTTCTCCTTTCCTTCATTCATTTCTCGTTAGTACATGAGGATCCGCCCGGCCCGGGAGCCGTTGTTGTGCCAAATAGTGATTGCCTGCCAAAAACTGATTTCCGGTATTTGCCAAAAACTGATTGGTTGTATTTAAACTGCTATAAATAACTTGTTGGGCTATAATATGTGAAACATATGTCAAGTGGATCCCTCATGGATAATATAAAGTCATCTTGGGCCACAAACAACATTTGTGTAACAAGGTAGAAGCCGCAATCAGTTTTTGGCAGTGACTTTTATATAACCTTTATTTATGCAATTCTCATTAACATTAACATTTTGTAAGCGTAAGTTGGCCAAAAGAACAGCAGAAATGGCAACAAATATTACAATAGTTCTGTAAACATATTTTAAGTGGGGATAAAGGACCGAATTTGTTATAATGTAAGTACAGTAACACAGAGTTATACAGATACTTGAAAAACTGATAATTTTTTAATTCAATTTATAACCCCTTTGTAAACCCTGTTCACCGAAGTCTATTTACCAACACATGTAAAGATTTTACTCATAAAAAATACACAGACACATTGGAAATCAGTTTTTGGCACAACACCGTCCCGGGAGCTTCCCCAAACCGCAGCACCAGTTCACACTTCCTCATCGCCCATCGTTACCGAGGATGTGGTCCCAGCTAGTGAAACGACTTTTACGGCGGATAATCCTGTGTGTCATTGCCTCCTTTGCAAATTTCATTTTAGGAAAAGTGGAATTTTATGTTAGTTCTCATAAGGGCGAATGCTGCCGTGTCACATTTTACGGTATGAAGTGAGATACAGAGGAATTAAAGCAGAAACAGCTCGCACTGGTGCAGTCATAAAAACAGCTCCATCAACATTTATGACTTAATTTTGTACCAATCGTACAAGCCGAATAAAGCTGGCACCCTCTGCCTCTGGGATCAGCTCCGAGGTGCATAAATTCCCAAAGCAGCGTTTTCCTGGTGGCCGAGCTGCATGTCTGCGCCTGTCCCAACTGTTTTGGAGTCCACATCATGCTGTGGTGCTGTTTTAAAAAATGCATTTGCGTTTCTGGAGCCTCGTTCACTCGTGCGCTGCACTCTTGAACTCAACACGTGAGAATGAAGCTTCAACAAAGCCGAACCCTTAAACTCTCAGGACTCGCTGTGTGTAACGACTTTGCTCTCTCAGAGAAAAACAATCGTGACGAGCGAGCGTGAGTCCAAAACATCTGGCAGGAACGAGAGAGCAAGATGTGCAGCGTGTTTCACTGATATTTAATGTTTAATCTTCTTCCCTCGATTTAAAAGCATCACAATGAAACTTTTCCAATAGTGAAAGTTTGATGACCTTAAAAACTGTTTAGTTTAGGTCAATTTAATAATTTATGAAGCTGAAAGGAGGAACTGAATATGAATGTGAGCATCAGCCTGAGATTCTTTGGTTTTTAAACCAGGTCAAATGTCAACATCTGGACTAAGATGTGTCCTGAGTTCACAGACACAGTTTCTCGTTCACTTGAAAGATGACTCTGACTGTTTCTCTCTAAATTACAAGCAGAGACCAGCAGCAGCTCCAGTGAAGGAGCATATATATTTGGACTGTGCCAGGTGTAATCTCCCCGCACTGAGAATCCTTTTATGTCTGCTGATTTCGGCTGCAGCGGGGAGCTCTGCATCCCAGTGTGATTTAGAAGAAAATAGTAACACACAAACTTCCTCCCCATCTCCCTCTTCTCTCTGTTTTTATCCTACAGCTGCTCAGTAACTCTGGCCTAATGCTCTGAAGATTAAAGGTCAGATAAATCCACAGAGGCCCACAGAGTTCCCACCTGCTGCATACAGTGTAAAACACTGTGGTGTAAAGATCACAGAAATATTAAAGACAGCAGTGTCACTGCATTTTTCCACACTGACAGAACCTCCCGGTGATATTTTACATGTTTCTATGTTTGGTATGAAAAAAAGATCATGTGACATGTGAGACTTTACAAACTGCATCAGGTTCACTCAGCAGTCCTGTAGCACAGCGGTCCCCAACCCCCGGGCCTCGGACCGGTACCGGTCCGTGAGTCGTTTGGTACCGGGCCGCGAGAGTTGAGGCTCAGGTGTGAAATGTATGGTTTTCAGGGTTTTTATCGGTTTTCAGCGTTATTTTGTTATCGTTTTTATCGTTAACTCGGTTTTCCTGGGTCTTTTCACGTGTGTTATGAATATATCTTCTTTTTTTTGGTAGCGGTACTAGTTTTATTTTGTTGTATTTATCCGCGACACCTTAAAGGCCGGTCCGTGAAAATATTGTTGGGCATAAACCGGTCCGTGGCGCAAAAAAGGTTGGAGACCGCTGCTGTAGTGTAATAAGTGCAGGCTGCAGTGACGGCCTCCGTTTCCCATCATGCCTCTGATGGACTGAGCAGTCTAGATTTTCTGTTTTGCTTGATGTTTGAATCTTATCTGAACTGAAGTGGCTGAATTACATTTACAGAAGTTCTTTTTTAAATATTATGGATCCTTTTTCATTTTGAGCACTGATGCTAATAACTACTGGCTGACTGAAAAATCTCCAAATTATGAATCATATTTAATCTTGCACATACTGAAGAGATAATCTGTGTAAAACCAAAGAAGTTAAAATGCTGTCTGCATTAAAAATGCATAAATGTATTTATTTTAAACTGTGTGCCTTGAAAGCATCGGAGATATCAAGCACAGCTCAGACTTCTTAAAGAATATTATAAATATATTTGTATATGATTTATTTAAAATGTTTGTCTGGCACACAGAGTGCTGTCACTCTTTCAAGTGGATGCTGACGAACCAAACAAGCTCCAAAGCTCACCAACATTTTGAAGATGAGAGTCTACAATGACCGCGACTGTCCTCATTGACACGTTTTGGATTGTTGCAGAGAGTAGCAGAGGAGAGCAGAGAGTCAAACTGAGCTGTTTTGAAATTCATGACCAGACTGATGCACAGCGAGCGCAGGCCCAGAAGCCTCTCCCACTGTCAGTGTGTTTTTGGGTTCTTTTTCCCTGAAACTCTATCTTGATTGGTTTAATCTCTGCTGTGAAGGGTGACCGGACACACACACACACACACACACTCGCTGTTTTCATATATTTGTGGGGACATCTTATTGACAGAATGCTTTCTCTAGCCCCTGACCCTAAACCTAACCATAACCTAACTGTAACCCTGACACTAAAACCACATTTTGAGTCTCAAAAATGGCTTCAAACTCGTGGGGTCTCCACAAGTATAGTAAACTTCAAATTATTGGTCCCTGAATTAGGGCTGCCACGATTAGTCGACTAGTCACGATTACGTCGACTATCAAAATCGTCGACGACTGATTTAATAGTCGACGCGTCGTTTGAAGCTTTGTAAGATCACAAAAGACGCAGGAATAAGTAGTAGGATTTAAGAGTGTAATAACGGACTGAAACAGAAGATGGCAGCACTGCATGTACAAGGATGCCAGCTGCCGTTAAACCCCGAAGAAGAAGAAGCTGTGTCCCAGAATTCACAGCGCAGCCGAGCTCAGTTTCCAACAATGGCGGCAGCTAGTTAGTTTTAATATTACTCTTATTATTCTTTCTGGGTCACAAAATAAACGTTTAACATATTTTCAGGCGAGAATGTAGCTGTGTAAACCTCAAATATCTGCTCAGTTTATCAAGACACCACATATTTTCAAAAGCGCTCCGACGTTTTCGGAGACGTCTGTTAGCCACTAGCTCGATAGCTAGCCGGGGGCTAGGCTAACTAGAGCCGTGAGAAAACCGGACTCCCGGCAGATCGTTTTCAAACCCACCGCCGTCTTTCGCTACTCAGGTTAAACATGATATATAAGTCACTTAGATAACTTAAAAATGTTATTGTTTGGCTTTTTTTAGTATTTTATTTGTTCCTGAGTAAATCGGTTTGGCTGAGATTAAAGTTATAGTTTTTACACAGCTGAATAAACATCAAGCAGACAGCTGATTATCAGAAGTGTGAGATGCTGGAGAATTTACTCCGGTGTCCTGTTATATTTTAGATAGCAAGGAGTTTATTAAACTTCACCGAAACAATCTGCAGATTTCATTAAAATTTAATAAACTATCATCTTGTCTTTATTTTTAGTTAGCACAGACCTTAAACACTTAAAGCTGTAAGCTAATGATAGTTATATAAGAGCAGATGCTGCTGGTGTAAGCTGTATGCTGTATGTCCAATGGATGATGATCTGATTAGTCGACTAATCGCAAAAATAATCGGTGACTAGTCGACTACCAAAATAATCGTTTGTGGCAGCCCTACTGTACAGTAATTCCTAAATGCTGAATTCAGTACTTTTGTAACCCTCCTTGAATTAAAGCTGAAAGTCAGGACTGAATTTGGACTGAAATCCCCTGCAGTGGTGTTCAGAGGCAAAGTGAGGAAAAAAAGTGTCATTGTCCAAAAACATATAAACCAAACTAATAATTTAGCAACAGAAAGACTAAATGTCCAACAACATCTCTGTGAGATTAAAATACTGCAGATGTAATCATATTGCCAACAAATAAAAGAAAATCAGACATTTTTTACAAAGAGCGATCCACAGCAGCTCTCAGATCAGAGCTTTCACTGAGTGCGAGCTGCCCTCTCTGTGGCCCTGACGGCTGCGGTAATCTGAACGCTGACGAACCGCAGCGTGTGAAGTTTTTACAGTGCAGCTGGATTAGAGCAGACTCTGAGCAGGAAGGCAGTTCCTCCGGGAGACACAGCGATTCGTTTCAACCAGCGAGCCCATTGTGGAGAAACCAGGTGATTAGAGTGGAACTAACAGGATCGGGCTGATGCCTCTCTGCTGGGAGAGAGAGAGAGCGAAAACACACGAGACGGTGCGCACACACAGAAACCATCACACAGCACAACAAGGCACGCAAAGGTGGGAATGCACGCGAGTGGGCTCAATCACACGTTGGCTCTTTGAGCTCGTGTCACACAGATTTGCACTAAACTCACACATGATGAATTTGCGCACGTTAGAGTCAGTGTACACAGAATTCAGGCTTCCTGTAACTGTCAGAGATGATCTGCTGCCATCCAGCTGATTTCTGCACAACATCCTGCACACTGTTAACACAACCAACGCTTTTACTGCTGGTAGCGTTTAACTACAATCAGAGCAGACAAACTATCAACCAAATTCCAGTGCAAGTCACTATTGTGTCACCCAAAGATGTGTAAACCCATCTGTAGTGTCTGGCAGTGGGATGGTGGGAGTGGATGCTTGAAGGGCAGGGCTTGTTGGACAGTTTTTTAGCCAAACTAATCGGCACCTCAGATGGCAACGACTGCAACGTTGTAACTGCTTCTGTTTCTCAGTAGACGTGTACAGAAATAGTCAAATACTTCTTAGTTGATGGGTTTTATTTTTTTGATACAATCACTGCCTGAGTGTCTGACATCGCTCAGACTCACAGCAGTGATCATCAGGCTTCAGTTCATCTAAATGTTGCCATTGTAGCAACTTCCTCACATTTAATAACTTTTTATTTGTTTCCAGCACCCAGAACAACCTTTGAACAGTACTGCATCACAGTGGGAGGCCTCGCTCTGTCTGAGCTGCTGCACTCAGACAGAAGCAGTGTGTGAGAAAGAAAAGTAAGAAAAAGCGAATTACTCTTAAATCGCAGCACAGCCATCATCTTTAACTTGTGTGCGTGGAGTTGTCCACACTGAGGTTATATAAAATCCAACTTTCTTGCTTAGACTGCCCACAGGCTGTCTCTGGATGTTTTCTCTCACTTCTAGTGTTTGCTCAAATGTGCCATCACTTCTTCTTCTCCAGCTATCTACTCTCCTACCACAAGGATGACATAACCAGAGGCCAGAGGTTCAGGTTTAACTAAGCAAGACACCCATTTCTACTCTGACTGACTGAAAGAGTCTGTACGCTATAAAAGCTGCAAACATGCTAAAGGCAGCGCCTCTGAATATTAAGTTTCACTCAATTTAGTTGCAAGTAATAAACAAATATGTGCGTAAGGCTGTGAGTGGTCTGCTGCAGCATTTTGGATGTTTAAAAACATGCATACATGGCAAACGTATGCATCTGCAGCGCGTCTGCTGTTTAACATTAGCAGTGCATTCACACGTCAGCTAACAGAAACATCTGGTAGTTTGGTTCTGTTGTGGGAAAGCAGCAGCATGGGCCCCGTGCAGGATGGAGCAGCCATCAGCTATGACTACGCCCAGCAAGAAAGGAAGGAGCTGTGGTGGAGGTGGGCTGCAAAGCTGCTTGCATCAGCTAATCTGTTAGCCGTTCAGCTAACCTACCATGTCTGCAGATTAGCTATGTGACATGAATGACGGGTCAAATCAAATACTGTTACAGGAGCAGCGGTTTCTGCTTCCTGTTGCTTTGCTCCTGAGGAAAACTGTCTTCCGATTCATCAGAGTTTGAGTAAAAACATGAACAAATATTTAAAAGAACAGAGTTCTGGATCCTGACACGTCTGTTTTATTCCATTTTGCTCTTCCTGGCTTCAGTGGCAGCCAAACTAAGAGTCGGGTTAGATGCAGGTTGGAGACGAGCTGTCTTTGATAAGCAGCGCTCTACTGCAGGCCTCCCTAGATCACTGACATTTGCATGAGGAAGCCTGAGCTTCAACTTTTTCTTTCTTATTATGCCTGCTGTGCTGAATCCTATTGCCCTTGCTGTAACCCACAGATTTGAACGGTGGTGCATCGCCCACAGCCAAACTGGTCCTCGGCAAGTCGAGGCAAAGCTTCCCTGGAGATGCGACCTCTCAACAAGATCTGATACTGGCACTCTGGCTTATTTCACAGATTCAACCATAACATTTAATTTGGACCTGAGGTGCTTTTTAAAGAACAGCTTTTTAAAACTTACCCTACGTATGACTTATTTAAGGGGAACCACAAACCGACAGGATCCTCGGAGCACTGCGACACAGTCACTGTGAAGAAAAGCTGAGATTTTAAACCCTCACTCTGTGGTTTAACAGCCAGATCTGCAGCAGAGAGAAGAATGGTCCTTCTGCTTCATTTATCAGCTGCTGGGGAGCATCATGGAGCTGACATCACAGAAATACAGCGCAGTGCCCGGTCGTATATCAAGCACCACACAACGGCCCACTAGACTGGTCTGCCGTAAGGAAGGATTATATAGATATAACATACTGTACACATAACTGTTAACTTATGACACGCTCTCATGGAAATCTCACTTATCTCACTGGCCTTACTCCCTTACGAGTAAAGTAATGGATTACTATTGCAAAAACGGTAATTAGATTACCGTTACTTTCCCGTAGGAACGCTGCGTTACTGCGTTACTAAAACCGTGATTTTTTGCGAGAATGTCTCATGACAGTGACGTAAGCGAGTGCGACGTTCGTGACAACAGCTGTGTGCAGATCAACAATGGATCATATATCGAGTGCAGAGAGAGTATGAGCGTGCAGCGTTTAAAGCGTGGAAGTACTGACCTTACTTTGAGTTTGATTCCATAAAAAGTGACAAAAACATTAGTGTCCGTTGTGCGTGGGAAGAAAACTTCTTTTTACAGCGAAAAAAACCCTAAACTTCCAAACAAGCACCGAGTAGCTACGACGTAATGGGAAACTCACAGAGAAACTGCGTATCCTTCCACTGACCGCTGCACACCTGCACCAGGGTAACCCTCCGCCTACCCCACTCCTGCTTTACAGGTGAAAATAGAGCAACAGGACCGCTAGTCTTTGACTTTATTTATTTTCTGCTGTGTTTTACTTGCATCTATTTGAAAGACTGAGTGTAAACACACAAAATGTTTTATTTTATGTGCTGGAATGTGCAGAAAATAGGTTTAAATGTTAAACTAATTTCTTCCAGTCAGAGAATGTTGCAGATAATTAAATTTTTGCTTGATGCATAAAGTTAAAAGATTAAAACTAATAAAACAAGTTTTAAAAAGAGACTTTTCCATTTGATTACATTTTGTATGATGATTATGCAGAAAAAGTAGAATTGGGCTGAAAGATCTATCACTTTATCACCTATTCAGGTTGTAAATCGTGTTTTTAAAAAGTAACTAAGTAATTAATTACTTTTGAAAATAAGTAATCAGTAAAGTAACGGGATTACTTTTTGGGGGAAGTAATCAGTTATTAGTTACTGATTACTTTTTTCAAGTAACTTGACCAACACTGATTATGAGTAAGAATGAGTGAAATGACTCATTAGCATCAATGCTCCTAAAACGTTCATTCTGATTAGTTTAGTGAAGTTTCTCTGTGAAATACTTTGAAGATATTTTTTCCCAATATCTAAAACATCACATTTACCACTATTTAGCAAGCAGTGAGCTTCATGTCACCAGTGAGTCACACAAGAAAAAGAAATGGATGTTATTGAAATGAAGCAAAACTCAGACGCTGCAGACTGCAGTCAAAAAAAGACTGCTCTCTCTCTCTCACACACACACACACACACGCTCTCACTCTCTCTCTTCCAATTTGGTGGTGTATTAAAGCGGCAGGAGTGCTGCTGCCGTTTCATTCCCTCCACCATCCCAACATCCACCTGTACAGGATTATTTACTCATCACTCCTGAATTTCTATACGACGTGTTTGTAGGATGTGATAGGCTGAGAGCTTATAGATGCCAAAGTAAACGTATTCTGCTACAGTAACAAGTCATTTCAAACACGAGTTGTCCGACTGGATTGCAGTTATGAAAACAGCGAGCCTCAGTGACTCATATTTGTTGGAAAATGCAGCTCATCGCATTTCTACCTCGGCTGAGAACAATTACATCCTGGTGTATATGAAAGCTGTACTTTATTTCACTGTCCCATCCTCTCACACAAACAGCAGCTCGATTAACTCCGGCGCACCTGAAGAGATAAAAAGAGGAATGCAGGAAAAAATCTGTGTGTAGTTTAACCAGTTATTAAATCACAGAGATCAACTTTTCTTCTGCAAGAGAAACTCGAGTACAGAAGAGGAAGCTGTGACAGAGATGGGAAAGTCAAATAAAGTGAGACGAATATGTTTAAAACAAATCAGACTATTTTTTAATATTTAAATGAATCTAAACTGATTTTAAGTTCATTAGTATTGGTTCAAGTAGCAGAAGTCAAACTCATGATGAGATATTCAGTCCTGGGATCTGATCGAATGAAAAGTGACAAATCGCTGCTCAGCGCATTACTGCATTACAACACAGCCAGAGATATCACAAGAAATAAGGTCGTATCAATAAATTACTGAACGACACAGAGAGCACACACTAAATGTGGGGTTTGTTTTTCACAGTTCCCTCCTGAGACATTCAAATCCACCTTAAATCCAAACTGAAGGTCGACTTGTTTTATTTATGGCACCACCTCATCGTTAAGACAAAATAAAGAACAAAGCAATAGCTGATCTCTTTCATGCCACCTATCTGCAGCACAGAGCAGGCAGCAGATAAACAGTAAAGCCTCTCATGGACCGAGAGAATGAAACAGAAGGAGGGGAAACGGACAGACCAGGACAAACACACAACAGGCTAAAAAGCTACAAGCCTGTTAGCATGTGAGCCAGACGTGGTGATTTTAAAGAGGGAGAGCGATAGAAACAAAGCTCTTGGTGTGAATCACAGGCTCAAAATCTGTTAGATTAAACAGTCAACACTCTGCTTAATTCATTCCACAAAATCAAATAAAAAGCTGACATATGAGTTTTACCTTCGTAAACAAAAAAACAACAAAAACCGTCTCCCAATTTCTTTTAGTGTGACTGGAGCAGATCATTTTGGGACAACATTCCTCTCCCAGAACTCCACCACTGTGTTCTGTGTGAATAAATTAAAGGTTTAGGAGATTTGCAAATCTTTGCATTCTGTTTTTATTTTTAAATAGACATATCCTCAAAAAGATACATATGAAACATAATCTCTACAGACTGCACGTTCATTTTGCAGAGAATTATTACCTCACAAAGCTCTCAGGTAACAGCATGAACGCAGTATTATATTGAAAGCTGCTCGTTCAACATGAGCCAGCAAGAAGCACTGAATGTTACAGAAACTGATGAAGTTTTTCTGGAAGATAAAATAAATCTGTGGCTTGGAAAAAAAAAAAAAAGTTAAAATGATGTTTTGCTCTGGTAGAAAAAAATTCTTGCTGTTCAAAATGTTACGTTGGAGTAAAAAGCCAGCCATGAAAACAACAAAGACACACACACACGCTTCACTGGACTGCCTTTAGCTTTGATGACATTGAGCATTTGCTGCGGCATAAATGTAATAATGTAACAAGCTCATGGGAGGTCATAACATTCATTTCTGTCCAGAACTTTTAAATTTTACAGATGTGAGAGTTTGACCGCGATGAAAAGTCTTCACTAACACATCCCACAGATTCTCAGGGGTTCAGCAGAAAATGCTGTAACTGAGTACATTTAGGTGGTCAGCTGATATCCTGAACCTGGACTTGACCAACTGAAGCAACCTCACATCATAACACTCACACAGGCTTGTGCAACGGGCACTCGATGAGGTCGCCTACAGGGAGGAGGTGGATTGTCTGGCTGAGTGGTGCGACACAAACAGCCTGCTGCTCAACACCGAGAAGACCAAGGAGCTCATCGTGGACTACAGGAGGAATGCTGACCCACATCCACCCATCCACATTAAGGGGACGGCTGTGGAGCGTGTGAGCAGCTTCAAGTTCCTGGGAGTCCACATCCCCGAGGATCTCATCTGGACGACCAACTGCTCCAAGCTGGTCAAGAAGGCTCACCAGCGCCTCTTCTTCTTGAGGACTCTGAGGAAGAACCACCTGTCCTCAGACATCCTGGTGAACTTCTATCGCTGCGCCATCGAGAGCATCCTGACCAACTGTATAACAGTCTGGTACGGGAACTGCTCTGCCTCGGACCGGAAGGGGTTGCAGAGGGTCGTGAAAACTGCCCAGCGCATCGCCGGAGCACCACTTCCTGCCATAAACGACATCTACAGGAAGCGGTGTCTGAAAAGGGCTGGGAAAATCATCAAAGACCCCAGTCACCCATCACATGGACTCTTCACCCTCCTGCCCTCTGGGAGGCGCTATAGGAGCCTCCGGACTAAGACCACCAGGTACCGGAACAGCTTCTTCCCCACAGCTGTCAGACTCCTGAACTCCTCCTGACATCTGACCCACGTTAAACTCATGGACTGGACATACACACACCCACAACCACCTACACACACACACACACAATGGACAACTGTACCCTCAAACACACAATAATAACATGGACTGAACCACCACTCACAACCACCAGCACTTTATAGCCTCTGTAGAAATTATCCACATATCTCACTTATCTTAACTGCACTACTGTATAATTCTGTGTAAATAATCATTCTGTACATACGATAATTTTTAATCCTACAACTGTTTATAACTTGCACAGTTCACATTTCTGTATAACTGTATATCTCAGATTTCTGTATAGTTTTTTATTTCATATTTATATCCTGTTCATAGCCTGTACATACTTATAGTTACAGAATATTCATAACATACTTCATACCGTGTACATTATAACATACCATAATAGACCCATTTCTGTAATATACTTACATATCTATATTATTGCTAATATATATTGTAATATATCTATATCATCACTAAAGCACTTCTGGATGGATGCAAACTGCATTTCGTTGCCCTGTACCTGTGCACGTGCAATGACAATAAAGTTGAATTCTATTCTATTCTAACTGGGCATGATGAGTGCATCACTTCATCTACTTCTCTTCTTGGCTGATGTAGCTACAGGGTCAGTCTGGACTCAGACCTCCTGACCTTTATCCATCGCTCCAGAGCTAAATCTTTATTCTCACTTGGAAACGGACATCTTTTTTCCCCAATGATCTTTGCGGGTAAATGTTTTTCTTAATCTCAGCCAGATCCTTAGTTGTTTGTGACTTCTTCTCTCTGACAAACAAACCTGTTAGGAGGAGCTTTTCAGGTGTGGTTTATCTGTCTAACAGACACATGGTTGCCTTGAGTCTTAACACAGCCTTTAGCTGGAGCAGCAGCAGCTCTGGTGTTCCTGAGAGTTTCGAACATGGCTGCAGGTCAGTCGTGTTTCAAAGGAGCTCGAGAGGCGAGTAAACAGACTTAAAGTGGAACAGCATGCTTTGAGTTGTATATACCAGTGAATGGCACAAATAAAGCTCAAGCTGTAAGGCTTCTTGTGTGGGCAGCAGGGTCAATTAGGTGAGTTTGCTCTGTCAGATATTTGTGAGATGAATGGGTGAAAACACTGAATCACTTTCTCTGCAGACATGCGGTTAAATTCCCCGTACAGCATGCTGTCATGGTCTCCATACATGTTCTGATAAAACGCTGTCTGTGTGGAGTCTGGCTGCAACAAACACATTCCTGTAATTTGATGCTGGATCAGAAAGAAACACTTTGTATTGATAGGACAAAATATTGACACATAATCTTTGTCCTAGTTTCAAAGAATGCCTCCCAGCAGTTTAGGTTTTTGTTTTCAAAAAATTTGAAGAAACCTAAAAGTACAAAAAAGAAAAGAAAAGAAAAGTTACCACAAAGATACTTAAACTAAGTAGTACTACGGGTGTTTTCCCACCTGCAGTGTTTAGTCCGTTTAAATTGAACTCTGGTCCATTTTCCCCCTCGGTGTGGTTGATGTGTGCAGATATGAACACAGTAATCGGGGGAGACCTAAAGGACTGCACCGGGACCCTTTGGAGGAGGCGCTTCACTTATGGTGTGAATGTGATCCAACCCCAGTCTGAACCAACTACCAGGTGTTACAAGTTTCAGCTAAAAAATGTCCCGTAGCCATGTTGGCTTTATATTCTCAATGCAAGAAGGTACTACAGATAGGGCTGGGCGATATGGCCTAAAATTCATATCGCGATATAATTTGAAGCACGTGCGGTAACGATATATATCACGATATATTCTTTTCTTCTGTATAACGTATTTTCCGCACTATAAGGCACACTTAAAATCCTTTAATTTTCTCAAAAATCGAGAGTGTGCCTTATGTATGAATTCTGGTTGTGCTTACTGACCTCGAACCGATTTTTAAAAAATGTTTTAGTACAGCTTTGGTAAGCTGCACTGCTTGATGGATTGTCAGAGCATTACGGCTGCCATAGTGAGGAGCTTCGCGGAGTAATCTGGGTCCAAAACTCTGTCAGCTTCAGGTCCCAAAGTCAAACGAACACTAAGAGTTTAAAACGGTCTAAATTCTTTCATCTTTAATTAAATCATCAGTGTTGCTGCTTTATCGGGTGTAACAATTAAGTTTTACATCCAGGCATCCATGAAAACAGAAGTTATTAAATTTAACGGAGTTAGAAGTTAACAGGAAGTTAGCTCGCTAGTTTCCACCTAAACATGACATAGCATGTTCTGACTGAGAGATTTTTGAAACAAATTCAAACGTACAGCTCTGCTGTCACTTCCAACATAAATGAAGACAGAAAACTAAACAGCAGTGACGTTTGCAGGGTTACTGAAGTTGGACTACCTGGTATATAATGTTGTGCTACATGATTGCTAGCGACACAGCTATGTTAGCATAACATTAGCACAGTGAAGCTGGAGGATGAACGCCAACTTTTTCTCCACTCGATAAAGCGCAGTTTTTGGCTTTCCCCATATTTCAAAAGTGCTTCATCTCTTTGCTATGACTGTCGCCCGGCATAATTTGCAGATGATAAGGATTTTAGCCGCTGCGATGCTTTCGACCAAAACAGGCGCAGCTTGATGACATCATCAACATGCGCTATCGCGATAGAGCGATATAGTCAAAATCTCTATCGTTGGCCAAATTTATATCGTTTCTATCGTATATCGTTTATATCACCCACCCCTAACTACAGATGAGCAAAGGTCTGTCCAACCAACAGCTAGCTGTTATATTAGCGACCTTTAGCAGGATAATTTAAAAAAGAGCCAGAGTAGCACTCTGTCAGAGCAAAGGTTAGAGATTAAACATCTGAGTACAGCAGCCAAGGACTGATAAGACACAATCCTTCAATCAAATGTGTTTCAAAAGAAAAACGTGTAATAGTAAGTGCTGCTCAAAGTTACTCTTCTTGCCTGCTTTGTGAAACAGATGTTTGTTGTTAGGTTTGTATGGAAAGCCTGTTCTTGGTAGAATAAGAACATGCCTCAGATTTCTGGAGAGGCGGAGTTAGCACTGTCGGAAATTTCAGAGTAAGAGACGGTTCAGTCTACTAGCAGATCTACTACAGATGGCTTTGTGCTTCTGGCTCCATAGTTTAATGTTCAAGAAAAGAAACGAGTAGCCAAGTGTATTTAATCAGATATTTAAAAACTTGCAGCCCACCCAAGTGTAGGCTATTATAACAGTTGCTGTTGCAATGCAGTGTAGCACCACATGGTGGCGTCTCTTGTCTCATGACTGGTAGGTCACGCCCTTTTTGTTCTTCTTCTTTTATTTTGTTGATATTTAAAATAAATGAGTACTTGTGGAAAGTTAGAAGTCGCTCATTCGCTATCCACCTGCACACCTCTGCAGCTGGCTTCATCTCCACCGCACGTTACACTATGTGAGTTCTGGTGAGAGTGAGACGTGAGTTCAATGCATTACCAGCAGCTGTAAAAGCATCTTCTCCTGGTTGGAGAGCTCACGACTTTTACCTCTTTGTTTCCCATAATTTCACCTCTCTACTCTCATCAATTATGCATTTTGTTACATTAGCTTCATATGTAGATGTATAGATAGATAGATAGATAGATAGATAGATAGATAGATAGATAGATGTATAGATGTATAGATAGATAGATGTATAGATGTATAAATGCATAGATAGATGTATAGATAGATAGATAGATGTATAGATAGATAGATGTATAGATAGATAGATAGATGTATAGATGTATAGATAGATAGATGTATAGATGTATAGATAGATAGATAGATGTATAGATGTATAGATAGATGTATAGATGTATAGATGTATAGATGTATAGATAGATGTATAGATGTATAGATAGATAGATGTATAGATGTATAGATAGATAGATAGATGTATAGATGTATAGATAGATGTATAGATGTATAGATAGATAGATGTATAGATGTATAGATAGATAGATAGATGTATAGATGTATAGATAGATGTATAGATGTATAGATAGATAGATGTATACAGTGGGGCAAAAAAGTATTTAGTCAGCCACCGATTGTGCAAGTTCCCCCACTTAAAATGATGACAGAGGTCAGTAATTTGCACCAGAGGTACACTTCAACTGTGAGAGACAGAATGTGAAAAAAAAATCCATGAATTCACATGGTAGGATTTGTAAAGAATTTATTCGTAAATCAGGGTGGAAAATAAGTATTTGGTCACCTCAAACAAGGAAAATCCCTGGCTCTCACAGACCTGTAACGTCTTCTGTAAGAAGCTTTTCTGTCCCCCACTCGTTACCTGTATGAATGGCACCTGTTTGACCTCAACATCTGTATAAAAGACACCTGTCCACAGCCTCAACCAGTCAGACTCCAAACTCCGCCATGGCCAAGACCAAAGAGCTTTCGAAGGACACCAGGAAAAGAATTGTAGACCTGCACCAGACTGGGAAGAGTGAATCTACAATAGGCAAGCAGCTTGGTGTGAAAAAATCAACTGTGGGAGCAATCATCAGAAAATGGAAGACATACAAGACCACTGATAATCTCCCTCGATCTGGGGCTCCACGCAAGATCTCATCCCGTGGGGTCAAAATGATCATGAGAACGGTGAGCAAAGATCCCAGAACCACACGGGGGGACCTGGTGAATGACCTGCAGAGAGCTGGGACCAAAGTAACAAAGGTCACCATCAGTAACACACTACAACGGCAGGGAATCAAATCCCGCAGTGCCAGACGTGTTCCGCTGCTGAAGCCAGTGCATGTCCAGGCCCGTCTGAAGTTTGCCAGAGAGCACATGGATGATACAGCAGAGGATTGGGAGAATGTCATGTGGTCAGATGAAACCAAAGTAGAACTTTTTGGTATAAACTCAACTCGTCGTGTTTAGAGGAAGAAGAATACTGAGTTGCATCCCAAGAACACCATACCTACTGTGAAGCATGGGGGTGGAAACATCATGCTATGGGGCTGTTTTTCTGCCAAGGGGACAGGACGACTGATCCGTGTTAAGGACAGAATGAATGGGGCCAAGTATCGTGAGATTTTGAGCCAAAACCTCCTTCCATCAGTGAGAACTTTGAAGATGAAACGAGGCTGGGTCTTCCAACATGACAATGATCCAAAACACACCGCCCGGGCAACAAAGGAGTGGCTCCGTAAGAAGCATTTGAAAGTCCTGGAGTGGCCTAGCCAGTCTCCAGACCTCAACCCCATAGAAAATCTGTGGCGGGAGTTGAAAGTCCGTGTTGCTCGGCGACAGCCCCAAAACATCACTGCTCTTGAGAAGATCTGCATGGAGGAATGGGCCAAAATACCAGCTACTGTGTGTGCAAACCTGGTAAAGACCTATAGTAAACGTTTGACCTCTGTTATTGCCAACAAAGGTTATGTTACAAAGTATTGAGTTGTATTTTTGTTATTGACCAAATACTTATTTTCCACCCTGATTTACGAATAAATTCTTTACAAATCCTACCATGTGAATTCATGGATTTTTTTTTCACATTCTGTCTCTCACAGTTGAAGTGTACCTCTGGTGCAAATTACTGACCTCTGTCATCATTTTAAGTGGGGGAACTTGCACAATCGGTGGCTGACTAAATACTTTTTTGCCCCACTGTATACATCTATCTATCTATACATCTACCCCACTGTAGATGTATAGATAGATAGATGTATAGATAGATGTAGAGATGTATAGATAGATGTATAGATAGATAGATGTATAGATAGATAGATGTATAGATGTATAGATGTATAGATAGATGTATAGATAGATAGATGTATAGATAGATAGATAGATGTATAGACAGATAGATGTATAGATGTATAGATAGATGTATAGATGTATAGATAGATGTATAGATGTATAGATAGATAGATAGATAGATAGATAGATAGATAGATGTATAGATAGATAGATAGATAGATAGATGTATAGATAGATAGATAGATAGATGTATAGACAGATAGATGTATAGATGTATAGATAGATAGATAGATGTATAGATGTATAGATAGATAGAGAGCGAGAGAGATTTTAAAGTATAAATCTTCAGAGTGTCTAACACGATCTATCAGAGTAAAGTTTAAATTCTGAAAAGTAAATGTTGAAAAGGAGAAATGAACAGAAAAAATGTATCGGTATTTATTTGCATAAGTTTCCGTCACATGCAGTTACAGGCAGTAGCTAAATAAACAGCAATTTTCTCAGCATTGATCAAATAAATAGAAATGAATAAATCAGGAGCAAAAGTTGGTCTGAGAGAAAAGCTTTGAACAACCAAAGCTGTCAGCCTGGCTCACCTTGACATTTGGCTTCCTCGTCGAGAACCCTCGGTACCATCCTGAAAGAAAACACAAACAGCAGTGACTAAGACTGATGAACAAACACGGAGATGGTGAAGAGTGAAGAGTGGCCATGACTCAGCAGCCTGAGGGAACGTGCAGAGTGACTTTGACTTTCCAACACAGATCTTTGTTCAAGAAATTCTGTCTTACAGGAAGTGTTTTAATGGAAATATACAGCTAACTCAAAAATGAAGGTAATGGTAAAACTTGAAATTCCACCATTAACGCAGCACTACAGCATAACACACATGATACAAACATATTACATAGTAGTAATATGTAGTTATTGCCCATAACATGGGTCTATTCGCCCATACACATCCAAACGTTTCACACAAAATAATAAAAGAGATTGGCCTCCAGTTAATTCACATTTTAAGAAAAGCAAGAATCAAACTTGTAGTTTGACTCTGCAGGTTTAGTATGGATGGAAAAGGATCATGCAAATCTCAAGTCCTCATTCAGTCAAAACCTTTTTTAGAAGTCAGGTTTGTTATTCAGCTGCCATCTTGGCAGTACCTATGGGCCATCATCACATAGAGAGCCATAACATGAACTTTATTGGTACTGGGGCATTAACTGCATAACCAGTTACAAAATAACTGAGAAATACGTGAAAAACTTTACCACAAAAAAATCCCCCAACCCTCCCGTACCCGATGTTATTCTGTCCGATGGCTTCATTCATGGTTCAGTACAGAGTGTCAGTATGATCATCCCACCAGAGCAAAGAGGAAAGGCCATGCAGCACATAGAGAATATAGGTCTACCTGCAGCATATTTAAACCTCTGTAGTACAAACGTAATAACATGATTGGCTTTTGGGGGAAAAAATCTTTCCACAGATTTCTGTTCAGAACATTTTGAGTGCCATGTCTTTGATTTAGTGTAGCCACAGTAGCCACGGACACAAATGTGCAGACTGAAGGTCTTCAGCTGATGTGTCCACACGTCAGCTGATGCTTCTGAATGTTCCTGACAGTCAGTCAGAGACTCTGACAGACAGACTGCTGTGAAGGACAGATGTGGTTCACTGCGCTCAGCTGTGTGTGTGTGTGGATGTGTGTGCTGTGGAGTCTTTGAAAGGACTTTCATGAGAAGTTCTGACAATAAAGTCGAATATCTGCTGAATCTATTATACACACAAACCTGTTCACACTGAACGAGTTTTACCCCTGAAGGCCTCGAGTCATTCGTGCTAACTGTTGATGTCGTCCATGAACTTAAGCCTGTGTGAATGTGCTCGGATCATAACTTCTAAAATAAAAATTCCCCTGCAAAGTGATACACCCTATGAAAACATCAGAACCATACAGTATCTCTGTCATTTCAGCCTTTTTGTCTGCAAAATGCAAATGCAGGCTGGGCAATTTGGTGCAAAAGGCTTTTGCTGCTGTACTGGATGGAAATCTAATGTGGAGAATCGAGATCCCAAGTACAGAATGAGATCTCATGTTCAGAATAGAATAGAATAGAATAGAATAATCCTTTAATTGTCCCACAAGGGGAGATTTGGTACAGGATGAGATCTCATGTTATATCAGCCCGTTCTCACTCCCGAGGCGTAACATGGTGACGTTTTGTCACGTCCCGCGGCGTTCCTGAGGAGCGCGAAAGGAGACCTTCCGCATTGTTATGGTACGCGCCGGGTTATGAATGAAATCCAGTGGAATGACGCTCCCGTGGTAATAGACGTTCCAGCCCTGTATTGTAGCCCTAAACCTAACCTTATCCCTAGCCCTAACCATAACCTTATTCCTGACCTTAACCAGGACTTTAATGATGTTAAATAGCGTGTTTCGAAGCGATTTGAAGGAAAAGAGCGAACATGTGTAGATTCAGTCCATACGGTTCTCATATTTCCTCATTTTTCCGAGGTCGTCATTTAGGAACGTGGTGGGTAGCCCAAAACGTAATATGTTGACGATTTGTCACCTAGCGTAAAATGTTACGCTTTGGGAGTGAGAACGTGTGCAGGACAGCATTTAATTATAGGCTCCACATTATTTAAAAACAACTTTTTTAAAAGGTCTTGATGCACGCTCAATAATCCAGGTAAGTAAATCCACAAAAGTTGATTCTGTTCATCTGGACGAAGCGTTTTCAGTGGGAGAAACGTTCATGAACAAGTAACTGACCTCCATTTACCTTCAGTGGTGCTAGTTTCAGTCATTATGCAAAGTCACCATCATGGCACCGGTTCTGACATAAACGGTAGTAACCAGACCGAAAAGCAGCGCACATTTCGGTGCTTTTTTTCCTGAGCTGTGATACACTTTAGATTCTAGCCAATCATTTTACGTTTCCGAGGATAGTAGGCGGGTCCAGGTACGTACGTTCTTTTAGAGCAGAGCTACAGATTAAAAATGCCCAAGGCGAAGCGGTCAAAAGTCTGGCTGTACTTCACAGCAAAAGATGCAAACTCAGCAGCTGCAACAAGTGCTTTAAGCTGATACTGTGATACTGTCAAAGGAGGTAACACCTCAAATCCGATGAAACACCTGGTGACGCATAGCGTTTTTTTTTTAAAGCCGAGAAATGCGCCGTATCTGATAGCTTGCTGCGAGACCTCACACCGAGCACATCTACTGCGGGTGTGGTGCCTGTTATCGACCCGGAGTTAGCAACATCCCCCAAAAACCCGAAGAGGAGAGTCCTGGCCCCTAGCCCTGCCAGTGTAGCAGAAATGATGAGGATGATGATGCAGCAGCAGCCGTTCTTCTCTGCGTGAGTAGCTTAATGTTGTTCGTGTGTAATTTACGTTGAGTAGGCTAACCACGTTATTACATTAATGCATGTAAGGTGAACTAGCAAACATCATCATAGCTACATGCGGCTGTCTTCTTGTTTGATGGCAGATACTCCCTTCACCCTGGCCAAAAAGGCTAAAATGACCAATGAAAAAGTGGAAAACAGTTAAACATGAGAGGTTTTTGGACAAAGTTTGTGTTTTTTCCATTGTTTAAGCTGCTTCCAGCCAAGAGTGATACCATATATGCCCCATAGCTGCAGAAAAGGCTAACATTGTTATCTTTTTACAAAAAAACAGCTGAACATGAGAGGTTTTTGGACCAATCTTGTGTTCTCCATTCTTTAAGCACCGGTTTGAGCACCGTTTAAGCACCGGCACGGTTTCAAAAGTACCGGTTTGGCACCGGTATCGGATAAAACCTAAACGATACCCATCCCTACCTGGATGAGTGACGAAACGTTTCTCACACTGAAAACGTTTTGGGGACCTTTTTAAAAAACTTTTTTCAAGTACTTCAATCATGAAATTTTAACACGAGTGTCCTGGGACTGTCTCACTTTTGAAGCCAGCATTATGTGACTGTGTTTTTTCTGCACGGAGGCTGGTGCTCGCTCAGGTGTTTGAAGTAGAGAGTTCGGTCTATTTCTGTCCGTGATCTGGTTCAGAGACCGGTTTAACACTTCTTGTCTTACCACTGTATGACCTACAGGACAGTGCATGCCCGCGCGCGTGACAGTGATGGACCCCTTTCTTCTTCAGGGCTCAGAGCACACCGCCGTTCTTTCCACATGGACGGACATTCATCAGATGCTTCTGCGGAGCAGAAAGCTGCCATGAAAGTTGACTCGACTTGGAGTAAAATCTTAAAATTGCAGGTATCCAGGGACTAAATATGTGCAGCAGAAGCACCCAGACATCCTCTTAGTCAGTGGGGACATCATTTGTCTCCAGCCAAGTGGAAATAAAAATGATTGTGCCTCTGGCCGTTGGAAATGTGAGGGTTGGGTGGCGACTGTCTGTCAGTGACAGAGTGAACCAAAAGCAACATTTATTTACATCAAAATGATGCACATTATTACTTTGACCTTCTTAGACTACCAAATGCACACAGCTAGGAAGGCAATTCCTTGTGCATTTATCAGAGCAGACATCACCTGAATTGCCAGCGTGTCTCCGAGACAAACGCTTTCAACAACAGTTCAGAAAATAAAGGAGAAATTTCCTGCAAGACTACGAAAAAACAGAACTCATCATGAAACCCTCGCAGTGAAACATCAGCACGCATTTATGAAATACTGAGAAAAATGTTCCAGTGCTGTCCAGCACATCAGACCCTTCAACTTTCATCACATCTCCTTGTAAAATCATGAGATCCATTTCTCTGCAGCTTCCCATCATCTGATCTGAATATGGAGGAGCGCTTAATTGGCTGAGTAATTAATAACCAATCAAGATTCATTTATCACCCTCGTTATGACGGCTGTGTTTACTCCCCAACCTCTCATCTATATGGTAATCAGTCAGGGGCTGGGCCAGCAGCGCCTCGGCCCATTCGTAAGAGCTGACGTAGTGTGTGTGTGTGTGTGTGAGTAAATTGACCACATCTGTAGGGGATAAGAAAGAGGTTTGAGTGACAAGGGCAAACATTTGGATGAATTATAGCGGTGGGAACGGCGTCTACAGAGCCGGTGTTTATCTGTGGCACATGGGTGCACACGCAGGTGCGTATACAGTAATTTGAAATTATTACCCAGCATACTCTGAAGAAGAGCAATCGTCTCGCCTCCTGCATCTAAACAGCTCACAAAGTGGTCATTAGAATAATCATTTTGCACCGTTACCAAAATAATTACCAATAAAATTCCCTGTAAAACACTTTTGTCGAGTTAATGCATGTTCAGTCTGCACTCATTATCAAAACTGCATCACGCGGTGGATGCAGGTTCCCGTCAAGCTACAAAATCAGTCAAATATGAGTGTTAAATGCTGCTGTAACCCTGCAGAGCACACCTCCAGGTAGTTAATGAAAAAGAAGTTGCTTGTTGATGCAGTAACAGCACCCATGAGGCTGTTTTTCTTTGTCATTTTGACAGGGATCCAATAGACGTGCGAGCTGCAGCTGAGCCACCAATCCACTCCGTGGGAACACAGCCTCCTCAGTTTAGACAACAGTGGCGCTTTCCCACCCAGGAAAAACTCGCTGAAAAGAAGCAGAGAAGTGGCTGAAACTTGATGTCAGCTATTAGCTGTTAGCCGCTAGATCTGGAGACCTGAAGCTGTTCTGGGATTACGCAGTTCTTTGCACCGATCAGGCTTTTGAGTTGGAGATCAGAGTCCACAGAGAAATTCAGGTTTCCACAAAGCTTCTGTAAATCCATAGGAGAATGATCTTCCATTGCAATGGATGGTGTTGACTGGTAGGCCCACAAAACCAGGAAGTTGATTTCAGTTCTCTGATAAATAAAAGTCCTAATCCCTGATCCATAGATAATGCTCGGTTCTGTAGCCGATGTAGATAAGGTGACTCGCCCAGTACGTACTACCTCTAAATCTTACAGGTGTCTTTCCTGCTAACCCTGATAAAAAGTAACTTTAATAGCCTTGCAGATGAAATCTTATCAGCTCCACCTGTAGTTCTCCTACTAATCGTGACATTTGGTGATTCTGGGATGGTTTTAGCCTCGACAGCAGGCTCCAAGGAAAACGTCCACGATTTAGACTTTAATTGCAGTAAATTTTATGAAAGAATAGAATAGAATAGAATTCAACTTTATTGTCATTGTACAGGGCAACGAAATGCAGTTTGCATCCATCCAGAAGTTCTTTAGTGATATAGATATTAGAGATGGACCGATCCGATATTACGTATCGGTCCGATACTGACCCAAATTACTGGATCGGATATCGGCGAGAAATAAAAAATGTAATCCGATCCATTAAATATCAAAAAAGCACCTCACAAAACTTGCTACGCGGCGTAACTCGGCTCATAACCGTAGCACGTAGCAGCAGTGTGCATCACGTGATAGAGCGGCTGTGTGTATTTGTAGCCTTGCTAGCAAACCAGCATTTCATCTATGAGGACGTTTTCCCAGAGAGAAATAAAGCAAGTGTGTAAATTCATCTCTGAATGTCTGTAAAGCATTCCCACGTTAAGCTTAACAACCATACCTGGAGTGACTGCCTCTCTCTCTCTCTCTCTCTCTCCTGCTGCTTCAATCGTGAAACAGCTCAATGATCAGCTGATCGGCTTTTCTGTCGCGAGTCCGTCTCTCTTCTCTTAGTTTTTGGCCCACTTCTCACCAGAAAGAGGAAACCAGCGGCTGAACAACAGCAGCACGTTTAAGCTTGATAAGCTGTTGTTAGAATTTATTTAATATTACTTTCTACACCAGGATCTTTTTCTACGCAGCTGACGCTGGTAATTGTGCAGGGGCGGATCTAGCAAAGTTTAGCCAGGGGGGCCGATAGGGCATGAACAGGGAAAAGGGGGCACAAAGACATACTTTTCTTTCTTATTCTCATTTAAAATGTCTAGTTTTTAATAAATAATTATCTGACTCTTACACCCAAAGTTTTAATCTTGTGTAAAATATATAGAAGTCCATTACTGTATATAGTAACTGTTAAGTCTAATATACCCTAGTAAGCTATAGTACTTTTTCCTTTGGGAAGATACCATCTGTGCAGTCTGCAATTCTGTTGAAGAAAGATGTTGAATCTATTTAATTATTCTTGAAAAATAATTTATTTTTGTGCATTTTCCCCCTGCATCAAATTAAATTTGATTACATCGATTAAGCATCATGAGGTGGAGGGTGGTTCCCTATTTTTTTTTTTTTTTTGCTTTTTTTGCTTAGTACTTTCTAAGTACTCTTTAAAATACCAGAATAGGGAGGATGGAGCAGGTTTAACTTTATTAGATTGATCAGTGTTGCTGAACTATGACATATTTTGGACGCAGTGTATTTTTTACATACAGGTGTAACAGAATAGCTTTAGTGTTGTTATTTATTTAAACTTGAGTATAAACTTATACAAAATGCAGCAAGATATTAAAAAAACGTTTTGTTGATTAAAAAACACACTATATCGGATTCATATCGGTATCGGCAGATATCCAAATTTATGATATCGGTATCGGACATAAAAAAGTGGTATCGTGCCATCTCTAATAGATATATTACAATATATATTAGCAATAATATAGATATGTAAGTATATTACAGAAATGGGTCTATTATGGTATGTTAGAGTGTACACGGTATGAAGTATGTTATGAATATTCTATAACTATAAGTATGTACAGGCTGTAGTGAGTACAAGCTATGTACAGGATATGAACAGGATATAAATATGAAATAAAAAAAAACTATACAGAAAGCAATTTAGTACGAGCAAAATCAAGTAGTAAAAAGAGTAAAACTTGAAATTCTGAATCAAATCAAACGACTCGGAGCTTGTTTCATTATTTGTGTGGTTGTGTCTGTGGTCACCCATCACCCTGCCCATCTTAATATTTTTGTTATACATGGTTACAGTTACAGTACTCATATTTTTAAAGGTCTTTATAAAAGGCACTTTTCACCTTTTACTATGAACATTTATGTCTAAAGTCACTTGTTACTGTGACGGTTGTTCATCTCTACTCCAACTCTACTGTCTTTTCTGTAGCCGGGGACGGTAGTTGCTGTCTGGATCCTTATATAAGATAATTTATTTTGGACTTTTAAAGGATCCACAGCATCCCTGTCATGAGTCCGCATTTCGAAAAAGCTCTGAAAACAGCATCCAAAAGTTAGAGGTGATTAGAGCTTCTGCAGCAGCACGGCTGCTCTTCTGTGCTTCTAACATTCAATTTTTCAATTCACTTTTATTTACACAGCACCAAATCACAACAACCATCACCTCAAGGTGCTTTATGCTGTAAGGTAGACCCTACAATAATACATACAGAGAAAACCCAACAATCATATGACCCCCTATGAGCAGCACTTTGGCGACAGTGAGAAGGAAAAACTCCCTTTTAACAGGAAGAACCCTGGTTTATAAGGCCGTTTTAATACTTTGTGTTTATATGTTATTGTGTTGGACTTATTGGACACAAAAAACTTTGTCTAGATTTACACACCCTTCCATTTTTCCATTTAAATGCTCAACCATCTGATAGGTGCTGCTTAACCAGTGGAAATCAGGTCATTTTTTAAATGTACATCTTATTTGGTACAACACATATTAATGCTTGCCTGGCTCACCCATGCAGACTGTCACCACCTCAGTGGTCACTCTGGAGGGGGCTTTCTAAGGCTGTGGTGTTGGCCTTTAGAGAAGTGAAAGAAGCCCCCCCTCAGTGTGTTCTGGATTTTCTCCAAAGTGTTCAGAAAACAAGATGGTTTTCTGGAAGATTCTTCATTGCCCTTGTGTTGAGCCCTGCCTTTGTCTTAGGCTGCTCAAGCTCTTTAAACCAGGTCACTTTTTGCTGCACCTAAAAAAGCCCCACAGCCTGCCCGCCTGCCCCCTGTTACATCCTGGTGCCACGTCTCTCTGTGTCTCACTGTGTGTCTCTGCGAGTTTATGCTTTCATCTTTACATCCTCTTTTATTTTGAAGGTTCGTTTCAAACTGCTGCCTTTTTTCCTTTCCTTGCCCTACTTATTACCTTGGTTGAGTTCGCTCATGCTGTAACATCGCTCTCACCGGTGTTTGGGTTTAGTTTTTCTTCCTCGATCTTCCTCGCGTTGTCTGTTGTAGTTTAATTTCGCTCCTGTTTCTGGGTTAGATGCTCCTTACTTCTGGTTTACTCTGTCTTTTTGCATTTGGGTTTCCTTTGATGGTTTCCTGCCACCTCAGTGGAGCGTTGAGACTAAACCTAAGTGTTCAGCCTGAAGGGATTTACTGCAGCCTCACAGCAGTGACATTGAGAGAGAGAATAAAACTGACATATTTTGATGTATAAATCACAATGAGGATATTTTCTCATGGCGAATGACTTTTTGTTCATTGACTGTGTTTCCTAACGTTTAGTCTGCCTCTAACTGCTCTGATAGGTCAGATACAACCACTGGCATAATAACCAATCAAAGCTGAGCTTCCCTCCAGCTAATCAAATCTGGTAAATTTGATTAGCTGGTAGATTTGGACTTTTTAACCACCACATTTTACACACAGAATGACTCGTCTTCAAACGAGTGTCACATTATAACACCAGGTTATCTTGTCTGTGAACGTGAATGTGAACATTGGCATCCTCGAAAGAGTGACCTTTGTCCTTGAGATGCAGATGGACTGCTGAGTCTTGTCATGTGGACACAGACTTAACAATGTGGTGTTTGCTGTACAGCAGCGAGGAATGCCCAGACCTCTACATTGGAGAGACCAAACAGCCACTTCACAAGTGCATGGCACAACACAGAAGAGCCACCTCCACAGGACAAGACTCAGCATCCATCTGCATCTAAAGGTCAAAGGTCACTCTTTCGAGGATGCCAATGTTCACATTTTGGACAGAGAGGACAGATGGTTTGAAAGAGGAGTGAAGGAAGCATCTATGTCCACTGTGAGCGACCATCTTTGAACAGAGGCGGTGGTTTACGACACCAACTCTCTGCCATCTATAATCCAGTTTTGAGTTCCCTCCCCAGACGCCTTAACGCCCACTCACATCCTGGGCCATCTGACCTCAGGAAATCACATGATAAGGTGGGGCCAGGTTTCACAATGAACTCACCCTAAACTCTGGCTGATTGTGACCCACACCCAGTTTCACACCTTGGCTCAGGCGATTAGAGGATCATCAGGGGGTCCTTTTGTCCCTCTGTGGGGGGAAACTCCCACTAGGTTCATATCTGGGACTCCCCACCATTTGACCTTAGAACTGAAGAAGCTTCTCGGATGAAGGTGAAACGTCTTCAAGCAACTTAAAGAAGTCCAGACGCTTTTCTTTGCAAGCTCCTTTGACATCAGGTTATCTTCATGCTTAGCTGCTATTGGCTGACAGCTGCTCTCCACAGTTCCAGAAGTTTGCTTCAAAAAAAGAGCTGAAGAGTCTCTCCACAATAATTAGCACTTAGCTGACTATGGGCGCTTCAGCAACGCTGATAGTATTGAGAATAACATCACATACCTGCAATGGCTGCTGGCCCTCTAATCGAACTCTAATGCTTTCTTAAGTGCTGTGACTGTAATCTGTGGAGTGGACTTTGAGGATTGGACTCCAACAGTTCGGCTGCCACTTTCATGGCTTTGTCAATATATCCCCTGAGTTTCTGTCTGGGGGGGGGCTACTGTGATGAAGCCAATTTTAACCGAGACCTCGAGTCCTCCTGCAGCAGCAGAATTAGCAATGATGGATCACTTCTGGTCTTTGACCTCAATAAAAAACTGATAAATAATAAATAACACTTTTGTGTTTGCCGCTCTAACGTTAGACTACTGCATCTTCTAATAAACGTAGGTCCTGCTGTAGCAGCCTTTTGTTTAGAGGGTATTTTCTACAAATCTATTTACATGTTCAGTTAATGACCAAAGCTGCAGAGCGAGTTCTTGAAATTTCCTCGGGGATCTTGGACAAAAGTTAGCCCTGGTTTGCCCTGATAATCGCTGCGTGCTACAGGGGAAGCCGTGATGCCAGTCTCTCCCACAAGGGCTCGGATAATAAGTCGTGTCCCTCGCCAGCAGGATTGCATTTCATAACCCGATCAAATTAGACGCCGATTGGATGCCAAGGAATTAGCTCAGCCTTGAATATGAGACTGCCTGGTCAATATGCATAGATGACAAGAGACGAGAAGTGTATACAAGAGAAACCAGAGGAGTGCAAAGGAAGGATGCTGGAGTTCAGAGGAAGTGGGAGGAAAATGAAGGCAAGTGCAGATTGTAGTTCCTCACAACCAGGCGGGTGAGGAAGTGAGCCCATCAACAGAATATTTCCTTCTCTGTCGATTCCTCTCTCCTCCTCTGGACATCTTCCCCTCGGGGTAAAGAGAAGCCTAATCAGCCCCTGGCACTAGATCGATGCTAGCGTCCTCCCCAGCTGTGGCTAATGGAGCACATACTCACTCATTATCTGCAAAAGACAACATTTTCTGGTTTCACACACATCCTGGCTTGAGTTGTTAATTTCTGTGAGTCAAACTAGAAATAACAATGGGAGAAACAGCAGCTAATAACTTGGGCTCTCATCCAGGCCCGCACGAGGCTATTACAGGCTATTTACACTCATTATTTGAGAGAACTATGAACGCAGCAATGAGTGCCACTTTGTTTTTACTGTGCACATTTGTGGCGACACAGCCGCCGTTGCTGCCGCAGCATTAATGTGAAGGCTTTTCTGTGTGGTGGCCTCATAAAAATCTGGAGGGAAATGGACCGACGGTGATTCACTGAAGCAAACAGCAGACTGCACCACTGCAGCTCTGAATGCTGCTTTTTTAACCAAAAACTAGTGGGAAAAACGACAAGTGTTCTCTTTTCAGATAACAGGGACTAAAAGGAGGGCTGCATGAAGAATATTAGAAGGGCGTGGACCCCTTTCAGTGGTTTTCTGCAAAATTTAGGGAAATAAGATGGAGAGAGGGGGCTCTGAATCCTACAAATTAGGTTACATTCTCTAGTTAAGTACCAGTAAAAACAGTAGCTTAAACACAAACACCCACGAAGGTTATTTCCACTGTTAAAGATGTTCAGTTGCAGTGAATGATCGATATGCTTCGGTATAAAGATAACAACTGGAACAGACTTGGAGTTGTTCTCAAAACTTTAACAGTGGTGAGCTGCTTGAAATGCTTTGAACAACCTACAGTTTCAGTTTTATTTCTATAGCACATTTATGCTGCAATAGATGTAGGCTGCCGGGGATTCCCATGATGCATTGAGTTTTTCCTTTCCAGTCACCTTTCTCACTCACTATGTGTTAACAGACCTCTCTGCATTAAATCATATCTGTTATTAATCTCTGTCTCTCTTCCACAGCATGTCTTTATCCTGTCTTCCTTCTCTCACCCCAACCAATCACAGCAGATGGCCCCGCCCCTCCCTGAGCCTGGTTCTGCTGGAGGTTTCTTCCTGTTAAAAGGGAGTTTTTCCTTCCCACTGTCGCCAAAGTGCTGCTCATAGGGGGTCATATGATTGTTGGGTTTTTCTCTGTATCTATGAAGCGCCTTGAGGCGATTTTTGTTGTGATTTGGCGCTATATAAATAAAATTGAATTGAATTGAATTTAAAAGACCAAGGTACACCAAAGTGCGTCACACAAGTGGCGCATTGCGGGATTACAAGAATAGAAAAACAAAGAAAATACAGAACAGTTACAGGTAACAACATGGCACAAGCGTGGACTGGGTAGAAGTTAAAATCAAATTTGTTTCGAAGGCTAGCTTAAACAGGTGGGTTTAAACATGATTTGAAGGATTGAATGGATTCCGACACACGGATATCAATCGGCAGGATATTCCAAAGTTTATGCGCAGCAATCGCATCCTGATGCCCCCTAGTCTTCCCTCGGGACATCGGTTGCACTAAGAGCCATTGATCGGAGGATCTAACTGCTCTCTTGAGGATATAAAGGTCAAGGAGGTCGATTAAGTAGCTGAGCGACAAGTTATTTAAAATTTTAAGTGTACAAAAGGATTTTTAAAATGATACGGGAGCCAGTGACGGTTGGCTAAGACAGCTGTGATATGATCATGTCTTCTGGTGCCGCTTATAAGACATGCTGCGGCATTTTGGACTGGTTGGAGGCGTTGGATGAGGGAAAGTTGGAGGCCTAGATAAAGAGAATTGCAATAGTCCAATCTCGAAGTAATAAGAGCATGAATGAGCTTTTCTAGGTCTGTATGTCGTATATCGGGCTTTGCCTTGGAAATTTGGCGTGGTTGGCTACCTGATAAGAACTCTAAAAATCTGTCTATAAGAAGAACTTTGTCCACATCACACATACATCTGACATTTTCTTCCTCTATTTCAGGTTTTTGGGTAATAAATAAAACACTGTCGCTTTTGCACAATAATCTAGTAGAAGAAGATTTCATGTGTTATCTTTATTGGCTGGAAGTAGAAACAAAACGAGTCAAATTGAACTGGCTGTCATAACCAGAAGATTTTAAATAGTTTGTTTTTTGCATGATTCACTTGTTAGTAGCTGTGTTCATATAACACTGATTACTGTAACAGCATGGACTCATGCTTAGGGATGTAGAGTATACTGGGAACATGATACAGACAATGCAAGCATCAAGAACGTAAAACACGTTCTCCCAACGAGCAACATACTGATGAATCGTCTGTGTTACGCGTTTTGAGTAGGGATGGGTACTGTCATAAACGGTAGTAACCAGACCGAAAAGCAGAGCACATTTCGGTGCTTTTTTTTCCTGAGCTGTGATACACTTTAGATTCTAGCCAATCATTTTACGTTTCTAAGGATAGTAGGCGGGTCCAGGTACGTACGTTCTTTTAAAGCAGAGCTACAGATTAAAAATGCCCAAGGCGAAGCGGTCAAAGTCTGGCTGACTTTTGACCGATGAAACGCCTGGCGACGCATAGCGTTTTTTTTAAAGCCGAGAAATGCGCCGTATTTGATAGCTTGCTGCGAGACCTCACACCGAGCACATCTACTGCGGGTGTGGTGCCTGTTATCGGACACAGAGTTAGCAACATCCCCCAAAAACCCGAAGAGGAGAGTCCTGGCCCCTAGCCCTGCCAGTGTAGCAGAAATGATGAGGATGATGATGCAGCAGCAGCCGTTCTTCTCTGCGTGAGTAGCTTCATGTTGCTTGTGTGTAATTTACGTTGAGTAGGCTAACCACGTTATTACATTAATGCATGTAAGGTGAACTAGCAAACATCATCATAGCTACATGCAGCTGTCTTCTTGTTTGATGGCAGATACTCCCTTCACCCTGGACAAAAAGGCTAAAATGACCAAAGAAAAAGTGGAAAACAGTTAAACATGAGAGGTTTTTGGACAAAGTTTGTGTTTTTTTCCATTGTTTAAGCTGCTTCCAGCCAAGAGTGATACCATATATGCCCCATAGCTGCAGAAAAGGCTAACATTGTTATCTTTTTACAAAAAAACAGCTGAACATGAGAGGTTTTTGGACCAATTTTGTGTTGAGCACCGTTTAAGCACCGGCACCGTTTCAAAAGTACCGGTTTGGCACCGGTATCGGATAAAACCTAAACGATACCCATCCCTAGTTTCGAGGCTTGAAAGCCGGTTGGGATGAATCTATACATGTAAATGTGTTTTATGTTCTGATCCTGAATCACTTTGGAAAACGTGACAGGGTTATGGTTACGGTCAGGACTGGAGTGGACGGCTGGAGCCAGAGTGTTTCATAAGGACCTGGAAAGGTACGTTTTGTGTTACTACGAGTTACAGCAGTCATACCAGTCGTGTATGAAATAAGATTGTACAACTTTGTTGCAGGAAACAGGACATACATTGATAACTTATTATGTAATATCCACCTGAGTGATGACATACATGTTTTATCTTTGCAGAAAATAACTGTAAATTAGAGTTATGACTTCCTGCGCTGGCTGCTGTGCTGCTGGGAGACGCACTGTTTCTCTTCTCACCGTTTCTATTCCATATGCATGCAAACGCCTTTGAAGAGAAGAGCAAGATGCAAAGAAAATGCTCGCTCTGGGGGATATTTACCATGTTTACTGATGCTTACAGTCGTAACGATGATCAATGACATCACTGCTGCATCAAACTTCCGCCCCCGCAGCATCTCACGAAGCTATCAATCAGGTAGAAGCCTTACCTTCGCATTTCTCCAGGATCTGAACAGTCTCCCCCACCTCCAGAGCCAAACCCTGAGTCACCGAGCCTCGGAAGTTGCAGATGACTGTGGAGAGAATGAGAGAGACGGGAAAAGATGAGATCCTAGGAAGACAGAGGAAATGATAACAGCTGCAGACGCTCTGACATTTGTCGAACATGCACGCGATGCAAGAAAAAGGTTACGGCATGAAAGATTGGCGTCTGAACTTTTGGACAGCAACAGCTTATTTTCATCACAGATCAAAGGACGTTATCAAAGCACATAAATACAAAGCAATGCCCTCGTCTGCTTTCATCACTGCGCGTCTGTCCCATGACAACAGGGTGACGTTAGACATTAGAGCTCGACTGAGCACATCCAGGCCGTGCTGTACCAGGCACTGTTGATGTGCATATTCCTCATGACTGCTCCAGTACACCCAGTAAACAACGGGCCTCACAGCTCATCCTGCTGATGCAGTCGGTGCAAGCGGCTCTGTTACAGGACTGCAATGTTAAATTGATCATCGGGAAATCTAACCGTGCAGGTTAAAGTCTTAATCATGAGTAAACTGGCTAAGAGGGCAGCAGAATTTATTATGAATATAACTATTGTTCATCATCATCATCAACTTTATTTATAAAGCACTTTAAAACAACCACAGCTGACACAAAGTGCTGTACATTGGAACTGTAAAATAAAATTACATGAGATATAAGTAAAAACCAAATAAAAGAAGAGTGAAATCATTAAATAACTACTTCAATTAACCCTTTAAGACCTACCATAGAACCAAGTCCGCCAGAGCTTATATTATATGTTTACATGCTGTGGAGCCATTTTTGGGAGCATTTCAAGTTGCTATACATCAATACAACCATTATAGCCCAGATTTTAATAATATGTCTGCATTAAGTGCATAATAATTACATAAATTGCAAAAAAGTGCAATAAACTACAAAAAAATTGAAAATCGTTTTTGTTTTTTAACATATATTTCTAGTTAGAGAAATTTAAGAGGCTTATCCCTCAAAACTGTAAATACAAAAAAGTTGCACAAACTAGTTTCCCACCACAGGAAATTTATTTTGAGTGTCTTCATAGTTTTATTTTTGAAATACACCAATTTTTATATACTGCAGGAAAAACGAAAATAAATATTATAGTGCAAATTTGCAAAAAAGCAGCATATGCATCAAAATAAACTATTTCCAGCAGTGCAATATGAGTCCTAAGCATCCCAGAAACCACACAGAAAGTCATAAAGTCAAACATAACTTTTAAAAACACCAGTATAGGCTCATGAGGCCCTGATGGTAAAAAACTACATTTCCGCGAAAATGACGTCACTTCCGGTTTCGGGCAGGTCATGGAGGACATGTGATAGTTCGCGCTGACGTCTATTCCAACGTAGGAAGTGTTATGAACAGCTGATAAAATTAGCAAAGCGTTTTTCTGGAATATTATGTTTTTGTTGCTGCAAGTGCTTTTTATGCAGTTTTTGCAAAGCTATATGTGGAAGGAAACTGTGACCGAGGACAAGCTGATGGCATAAGATGTAAGTACAACTCCTCCGGTTTCATATGCAAAAAAAAATATTGCACTAGCTCACGTGGTTGCAGAGCTACCGGGATTTAAAAATAGTTACGCAAAACAGAGCGTGCTGCTCTGATCAGTTTTAAAGGGTTAAAAACAAACATAAGAAGTTTAAAATGAACTCTAAAAGACACAGGCAGCCAGTGCAGAGAGGCTAGCACGGGGGTTATATGCTCTCTTTTTCGAGTTCCTGTCAGGAGTCGTGCAGCCGCATTTTGAACCAGCTGCAGACGTGAGAGCAACGACTGACTGACCCCCACATAAAGTGAGTTACAGTCCAGGCGGGAAGAAATAAAAGCATGGATCACTGTCTCAAGGTGCTGCCTCGAAAGAAAAGATTTCACTCTTGCCAGTCGCCTTAAATGATAAAAACTGGACTTCACCACTGCTCTGATTTGGTTGTCCAACTTAAAACAGAGGTCAGTAACAACAGGTTTAAAATAGACTTCCAGGGATCCTAAAACAACAGAGGAGGACTCACAGGGACCACTGGGTTAAGGCACAAATGCAGCTGTAATGCTAAAAGATGCGAGCACAGTCTTCAGGTCACAAGGTAAAAATGGGTACAGTTCAAATCAATTTAAATGCAGCTCTAAGAGCGATAGCGTCGACCATGAGGCGACTCAATACTGTCCTCTCGTCTGTGTAGGTGTTCAGACAGGAGGCCACAGCTGGTCTGAACGCAGAACAAGACGAGATCTTAAAACTGTCTTTGTCTGTTTAACTGTCTGCTTTGATAAAGGCTCTTTGTTTTTAAAGACTGTCCATCTTTCCCATTGAGTCTGTGGTGAACTGACCATGAAGACAAAGACAGCTTTAAGACGCTGGACAATCATGCTTTCTGTCACCAACCCCACTCTTAGTCTCCAAATTTAGTCGCAACGTGTCATCTGTGCATGCCGTTTGCAGGTCTCGCCGTCAGTGCTGTTTTCCTCTGCAGGGCTCAGGCGTCGCACTTATCTGCACGTGTTATTTTGTTCCTGACGTTGTTAAATTAGGACTTTTTAAGAAAAAGAATCACAAGATCTCAAAATGATGGAAACCACGAAAAAGCTGTCAAAAGTTGCAGATATGGTAATAATGTTCCCAACGTATTCATGTCACAGCAGGGTTGAGAGCTGTTGCTGCCTCGGAGCAAACACATAAAAAAGACAGTGAAAAGTGAATTTTTTACACACAGCTGAATTAACACAGCGCCACATCTGCAATTCAAATTTCAGCAAATCTTTAAAAAGGTCGCAAGAAAACGAGATAGCACCTTTAAAAAGACCACGAGAGACGAGTTCAAGGCATTAGTCATTTCTGCTAATGCCCACAAATCCTTGACTTTGAAGTAACGCTGTTCTAGTCAAACCTGGGTGCAGGGAGGAGGTCGGTTTGTAATAATCACTGTTGTGTTTCCCAAAGACACAACACAACACCTTGTATTGTTGTTAGGTGGAGATATGGAAATTTTAAAGGCTTTTCTTCTTTGCCATACTTTGAGACAAACAGCTGATAAATCAGATGCTCGCCAAAACGTTGCCACCACTCTGCAGCCTCACTCGTAGCGGCTCATGAACGAGTTCTCCGCCTGTGAGAGGCTCTCCAGCTAGCAGTGGACCAACAGGACAGACGGACGACTATTACCAGCTGCAGTTCAAAGATGACATTGGATGACAAAACCCTTTTAGAAGATTGTTACGGAGCCCCGCAGGGGACATGGGAGAAAAAAAATTAAGACGGACGTTTGTGAGATCTCGCAAAACAAACTCGGGATCTCGCAAAAGTTTTAGCCGCATTCTTCAGAGGCCGCCAGCTCGAAGCCGATCGGGAGGCAGTGTTTCCAACTTAGCGACTTTGTCGCTATATTTAGCGAGTTTCAGATCCCCTTAGCGACTTTTTTTCTAAAAAGCGACTAGCGACAATTCTGGTGACTTTTTCTGGTATTACTGGAGACTTGTTTATGACGACTTTTTGACGTGAAAACGAGTATCGCTTTTACTCTCAACAAGCAGCGGTGCTGCCTTGGGCACCTGACCCGTGCCAAAGCGCTCCCAGGCGAAGGATAGTCCTCCCCCAGCTGCTATCAGGGCAGGTGATGTTCACACCTGTGCGTCCAAAGGCAAATGAATCGAGCGAAGCCGCTGCTCCCGAACTGACTGTAGCGCAGTCAGTCCTTTTACTGTTACGCTGTTTTGTGGATCACAAGGTTTAAAACTACTTATAAACACACACACAGTAACTCCACCAGAGTGCCAATTTCGGGTCACTTTTGCCGGTCCAAGCCCAGATAAAGGAGCAGGGTTGGAATTGTGACATTACAAAAAACAATAATTGCTAAAAGAAATTTAATTTGTAGTTCTAAATAAATTCGAACTGCATTTAGGACGTTTTTTACTCACTTTATGTCTCGTCCACGATGTTATTTCTCTCTCCAACACCGTAGGTTACAATTACATTAGCATGACCAATTATGCAAATTAGGTGATGACACCATTTGGCGACTTCTAGCGACTTTTAGGACAACCAATAGCGATTTTCCTTACTGAGGAGTTGGCAACACTGCCGGGAGGTCGAGGCACGATGTGCCGGGAAAGCGGTGTTCCTCCCGGCTGTAGTAGGTCTCGACCTCCCGTTAGCTTCGAGATGGTGGGTGTCAGATCTCCGAAAACGTGTGATGTCTTGTAAACCGAGCAGATATCAGACGTTAACACAACTACATTCACGCCTCAAAATATCTTAAAAGTGTATTTTGTGACCCAGAAAGAGAAATATTACAACTAAGTAGCTGCCGCCATTGTTGGAACTTTTGTTTTGCGAGATCACGAGTTTGTTTTGCGAGATCTCGCAAAATTCCGTCTTAATTTTTTTTTCTCCCATGTCCCCTGCGGGGCTCCGTAGATTGTAATCTGAAGGAAATGCTTAAAAAATCAGCTACTGTGCACACAGCAAACTGTAGTTTGAGCTGCCGACTGCAGTCTGGTACTGTTGCAGCGAGGACACACAGCTCACACCTCCGGGCGACGGGACTGTTGCATCTGTCTCTGCCTGGCTTTGTCTCTGTGTTGCTGTCACCATCTGTCTCTGTATCATCAGCGTCACTCTCGCGCTCTGCCGTCGCTGTCACTCTGTGTCACTGTAATGCTCTGTCTCCACTATTAGCAGCGATCCGTTGGGATTGTCACCGTTTTGGATCGTGTCACTGACAATCTCAACTCTCTCGAGCCCTTCATCCCCGTGTGTCTCTCTTTGTTGGCTGTGACTTTCAAAGTCAGTCCATCATAGTCCCTGGCATCGTCAGAGACCTTGTCATGCTCTCACGGTCTTGCCCTCTTGCCCTGACCAAGTGTAAAATGCAACCAACCACTGCTCAATTACCTAACGTACCTTTAATGTCCCACAAACCTCTAGTTGTCATGTTCCAAGCAGTGAGAATTGGAGTTTGACTGTGTTAAAAAAACAACAACAAGAAAACGGAGCTGTAGCCCCCCGAGGTCGAAGCAGCGACCAGCGTTCGGTCTCTCTCGACACAGACGGCTGCCATTGTTCCCATACTACACGCTCTCTTTGTAAATAGCTTGTTAGCTTTGATGGATCCAGTTCTTGACCTCATCTTCTCTGAACGCTGTTCGAGCGTGACTCCATCCTCCTCCTCCTCCCACCTGTTATCCAAACGTATGTAATCGTGATCAGAGGACTTTTTTTCTGGCTCACGACTGCAGATTATAAGAACTGTCTCACCAAAGACAACAGCATGCGTCTCACTTAACGTACAGAAGTTTGAAATTAACATCAGTTAATCAGTCTGTCTCATTTTATTACCCTTTTAGCAAATTTAGTGCTGATTATAATAATTTAATAAAGATGAAACTTTCTGGAAAGATATTTAATAATCACTCATCTTATTTATCAGGATAAGACTCAGACGCAACGCTGAAGATGTTTGCAAGCTGTTTGAAATGTAACTAAAAATGGAATCATCGACAAATCTACACATTAAATGCTTAAAATGAGAAAATGTACAGGTTTAAGAAAAAAGGCTTATTTTGAATTTGATGGCAGCAACATGTGTCACAAGCGTTCGACAGGCCTTTGCCTTTTAACAACAGTTCATCAACGTCTGGGACCCGAGCGGAGCAGCTGCCGGACTTTCGGGAGAAGAGAAAGCAAAGCGTATGTTGGATCAGAAAGCACTGCACATTTTATACTGTGCTTTGCTACTAGGGGTGGGGAAAAAATGGATACTGTGTAGCATCGTGATGTTTTGTTTGCTAATAATGTATGGATACAGGGACAGCAGAAATCGATATTTTGTTACAAAAAGGTTTTTGTGCTCTGACTTCAGAGCATGTTGATCCTTTTTCTGAGCAACAATCCTGACATTCCTTCACTGTCCAAATGTGTTTCACTTGTTTTTGGCAGCAATAAACATGACAGTTTACTTATTTTAATTTAAGACATGTTTTATTTTAATTAAGTTTAAAACTTTCTGATTTAATGTAAAATCATATTTTGTTTTAATTGACTTTCAAATTCTTCAGTTGCTGAAGGGGCTGCATAGTTTTCATAAACTGCATAGTTCAGAATAGCTATAATTGTACCAGATGGTTGATTCAGTTAAGTTGGACTAGACTGTAATACAAACCGTTCAGTTTGTCAACAATAAAACTGAAATGAGAGAAAGACTGAGTGTGAGACTTTGATATTAGAGAAAATGAATATTGATAAAGTTTACCTTTATGTACAGAATCTGAATATCGCAAAATATTTTTAAAAATTGCAATAATATCGTATCGTGGGATGTATGGTGATTCCCACCTCTATTTACTACTGCCATATATGAGCTACTGTGTAGAGGTCTGGGGAAACACATACAAAAGTAACACACAAACAATAACTATAATACAGAAAAGGGCCATTAGATTAATAATAATGTGGGTACAGGGACCATACAAATGCACTCTTTGTCAAAATGCAAAATGACTTGGTGAAGCTTAAAACAGTGCAAATAATGTATAAAGTAAGAAATAAATTGCATCTGTAAATTGTTCATAGAAAGAGAAGGTGGGTATAACTTAAGAGGGAAATGGAATTTAAAAATACAAAGTGCTAGAACAACTTTAAGAACGATGTCTATCTCAATTGCAGAAGTTAAATTATGGAACAGTCTAACAGAAGAAATAAAAGACAGTAAAAACATAAAACAGTTTAAAGTAAAATATAAAAACCTCATTTTAAATAAGTATAAGAATGAAGAAAACGGGGTAAACCCAGGATGGTGATGTTGCTGGTAATGGTGTTGTGGTTCTTTTTGTTTTGGTTTGTTAGTTTTTCCATAACTTGTGTATCTGCAAATATACACCTTCTGTATTTTTCATATGAAAGAAACTATACTGTGGTGGGGCTTGCTAATTTCTTGTTTTTGATTTATGTATGTTTTGTTTTGTTTTGTTTTACTTTTGTTTCATATGTTGTTTGTTTAACTTAAGACTAAAAAAAAATTAAATGAGGTAAAACTTGAGGGGGTGGGGACAAATAAGTAAATACTTCTGCCTACTCCTTTTCAAACAAATAATGGAACGATATTTTGTAACGATTGTGAAGGCACATGTTTGAAATGTTTGAAATAAAAATGAACTGAACTGTCCCATTCTTATCTGTCCTCGGTCTTCTTTGTCCTGTTATTAGTTTCATGATGCTCAAAATGCTCTCAGTTCATTCCTCTGCAAACAGGCCAGTTCAGACTGTGCATTATGTGAAACATGAAGACCTTCCCTGACAAAACACTGTTCAATGACTAAAACCGGCATAGACCTCAGCACTGATGACGTCTTTCCAGATATGAAAGCTACTAATTCCCAAGGTATCAATGCTTCCCCCACACATCCGAGATTCTTTGGAACCGAGAGCTGATAATAAGCCTGATGGTCGATGTCTTCTTTAGTGCTGAAGACGTCCGTGTTGTTGCCCCCATCGCAACTTTCTTGAGACATGTGGCAACCATTAAATTTAAAATGAGCTCATATTTTTCATAGCATAGAAAAATGTCTCAATTTAAACGTGTGTTTTCAGTGTGTCTGTGTGGATAAACTGTCCGTTTATGGGGTTTGCAAATCATTGCAGACCATAGTTCTTTTTCAGTTTACATAGCGTCACATTTTCTGGGTGGGGCTTGAAGACAACATAAAACTTGGCAGGAAACACATGATGACCTCAGTTTACACTGCAAACAGTGGATTTCATGCACGATACATCTTCTATTCGCAGAACTCTGCATAATAGATATCTGATGGAAAAGACTGTGGATGGAAATTATGATGGAGAAGACCCAGGGAGTCAGTATTAATGAAAGTGCTTCATATACCCATTAAGTTGATTTTATCCAGTCAGACCGAAGGTTGATCTGGAACTAGGGCTGCACGATTTTGCATAAAATGAGAATCACGATTTTTTTGCTTAGAATTGAGATCACGATTCTCTCACGATTTTCTTTTCCAGTATAAATATTTATTGCACTTATTAACTGCACATCGACTTCGTAACAGTTGATACTGAACATAAAAACAATAAATAAACATAAAAACAACAAATGTCTCACGTTTTGTCGTTGCCGCAAAATGTTGTACTGCTTGAAATTGTGTCTCCACCGTTGCTCGACGCTGCGTGTATAGAGCAGGTAGTGCAACAATAGAAAAATAGTTGCGGGACGGCACTGTGTAGCGTTTGTCTAGGGTGTTGATCATTTTCCTAAATCCCTCGTTTTGCACAGTGTTGATGGAGCCATATCTTTGGTCAGGTGATAAGTAACAGCCTCCGTAATTTCTTTGTGCCTGCAGGAGTTCGACGTGTATAGGGAAGCGCTGTATAAGGTTCCCGTTATTGATGTTTGGGTGGTTGACCGGGACGGATTTTCTCCTGTCACTTTCTCGTCATCCCTGACGTGCTCTCCGTTGTTTGTTCCCTGCTAATTTTAGCAGCCAGCTTCTGTATCACGTGGTATAAGGCTCCGCCCTTGTCATTTGTTGAGCAGGAAGAGTGAGCGCTTGTTTTCATGCAGATTACGTCCCGGATCAAAATACGGTACAATCGTCATCTTTTTTTTTTCTTTTTTTTTTAAATCGTTGTCATTTGGAAATGAGATCGCACATAAGTATGAATCGAGATCGCGATTTTCTAATGATTAATCGTGCAGCCCTATATGGAACATCCAATAATCCCTGAAAGACTTTACTTTAAATATCCCTACTAATGAAAAATCAGATGGTCTTCAGTGGTTCCATCCATCTATTCTTTACACACCACAGGGCGAGAACGTGTTAACCACTCGACCACGGCACCACTCAAACAGGAACAGCAATGTTTTCATTAAACAAACTTTGTGTAAATTAAAAAATTAAGTAAAATTAAGTAAGTTAGGGACAAATATCCCCAAATAAAGGTGGAAACTGCTGGTTCACCCTGTTGGTGAGACGTCCTTTTGGAGTTTTTTCCTTTCTCTGCCTCTGGGGAAGCTGTCACAAAGCTAACAGCTCTCCAGAGAAGACAAGAGGCAGAGCAGAGACGATGAGGAGAGACACACACACCGAGCACTCACGGGGATTAGCATTGCTCTATCTGGCTCGTATTGGCATTTAGTTTATCCAGCGGATTGGGTCAATAGTCTGACAAATGACTCACATCTGTTAAGCCAGTCACACCACTTAGCCTGTGGCCTTTCCACATCTGTGTGTGTTTGTGCATGAATGAGATTGTGAGGAGTCCCAAAAAACAAATGATGGAAACAAAGCTGCGCGTGGGGGAAACTGTGTGTTTGTGCACACGCCACTTCTCAGACGGTTTAGTGAACAGAATAATTCAATTTCTAGTGTGACTGCGGAGACTTTGTTTCAATATTTAATTGCTGCTCAAGAATTCCACCGAAATCCAAACTGATCCAGACATATGACACAAATTTCACCGCTGAATAATTTAAAGCAGGAACTTTCTTCTCATCAGTAGAACAAAGGTTGTACGTTTGAAGAAAACATATTTGGCACGAGCTTTTAAGTGCAGGACCTCGGAGTGCCGTGTTCGTGTGCCACACTGAAGATTCATGAGTAACTACAAAAAGAGCTCGAACAGGATAAAAGAAATCAACAAACTGCACTTCAGTGCTCGAGCTGGAAAATGCTGCAAACTTGTTCAAACGCATCTCCTATCATCTTTTATTAAGTGCAGCATCGTTGCATGTTTTCAGATCCAAATGCAGAGAAAACACTTTGAAACACTTGGATTTCAACGCCCACACGTAGAAATATACAAGAAAGATTACATTTGTTTTTAAAAACTTGCATATATAGGACATGAGAGGGTTTTTTAGCAATTAAAGCGAATCCGTAGGGTCTCAATTAGGGGTATCTTCTCTTTGCCACCCCCTCTTTGAGATTTTAAAGCAGAGAGCAGTAATGATTACAGCTGGTATATAATTCAATTCTAGTTGGTTTATATATAACACCACAACAACAACCGTCGTCTCTGCTTTATATTGTAAGGTAAAGACAATAATACAGAGAAAACCCAACAATCATATGACTCAATGTCAACAAGCACTTTTAACTCCCTTTTAACAGGAAGAAGCCTCCCCCACAGGTTTTTCTGTCATATCTCCTGCTACAGTGGCCACATGGGGGTCAGTATGTGCACAAGTATTCCCTTAAAATTGTGGACCTCAGGAGCACAGGAGTTAGGGCTGCTCAATTAATCGAATTTTAATCTCGATTACGATCTGGGCTTTCAACGATCATTAAAAATGACTGAGCCGATTATTAGCCCCTCCCTCGTGCTTTACTCTCGCGCTGCTCCGTGTGGCAAATCGAGCGCACCTCTCTGCATTTCGAACACGTGTCACAACAATTAAGAGCAGCGGTCTCCAACCTTTTTTGCGCCACGGACCGGTTTATGCCCGACAATATTTTCATGAACTGGCCTTTAAGGTGTCGCGGATAAATACAACAAAATAAAACTAGTACCGGTACCGAAAAAAAGAAGATTTATTCATAACACACGTGAAAAGACCCAGGAAAACAGAGTAAACGATAAAAACGATAACAAAATAACGCTGAAAACTATACATTTCACACCTGAGCCTCAACTCTCGCGGCCCGGTACCAAATGACTCACGGACCGGTACCGGTCCGAGGCCTGGGGGTTGGGGACCGCTGATTAAGAGGACCTGAGGGAAGCTCGGAAAGCTAAGCAGAAGTTATTTGGAGAGGAGAGTGACTGCTGTTGGTTGAAAAGAGGTAAAAAAAACTTGAGTGGTGTGGAAACATTATGGGTTCAGTCAGACGTGGATCAAGTAGACACAGTGTGTAAACTACAGTGTTGTAGCTGCACCACAGAGCAACACTGCAAAGTTCACTAAACATAGATGTTTACATTTTTTCATTTATTTCTTATATTGCAAACATTTGCACTGTTATCAGTATCTGCACACTATTTTATATATTTTTTAAAGTCATTATTCAATACATTGTTATTGTTAAATAAATATCGTCAAATAATCGAGATCTCAATTTCAGTGAAAATAATCATGATTATCATTTTTGACGTAATCGAGCAGCCCTAACAGGAGTGATAAAATAATTTTTTATAGTCTACATGTGTCTGGAGTTTTGTTCTGGTAGCGCTACAAACCTCGTCTGTGTGAGCTCCACACACATGATTAAATGTTTTGGGCCATCAGATGAAAGTTGGATTAAACGGTGTGCAGTATAGTAAATCTAACTAAGTTGCAGTTTCTCCAATAAGCTCCACAAAAAGCACCGTTTCAAACTGCTGCTGTGTTTGAAACTGCACACATACAGCATATAGACTGTAGATAAAAGATGAAGATATAGGATCTGATTCAGCCTCTGGTCTGTGAAGTCGTGCTGTTCAGCAGTGAGATGATTGTGCCTTTGCTTAGCACTGCAATTATTTTGCAGTTTCACTGTTTTGCTAATTACATACAGCACAAAGTTTTTTAATATAAGGAAGTGAAACTCTTGAGATTTAATATCTGTTTAGTGAGAAGACGGTCAACATTAACTGAGCGTGTCTGTGGATGGAAACTAAAGGAAACTGGTGCATAGATTATGCAAACTCATCACATAAAGGTCCTCTGATCCCTGTGAGCTAACAGCACTAACAGCTGAGCCAATCAACTGCATGGAGGGCGCGAAGCTCACCCCTCAGGTGATCATTTCCTTTTTTTCCTTTTAATAGTTTTTTATACGAGACCCTGATTGCTTAATTAGGACATGGATCACTTTCACATTGCTTACACAGAATTCATTATTATATTCACATTTCTCGACTCCAGTTTTCTCCTTCGAGTCAGTTATTCCCTCAGAGGCTGCTCACACGTCTGCCAATATGCAGGAAAATTGGAAATTGGTGTGAAAAACACGTTTTTCAAGGAAGTGTTTCTTTGCCACCTTTTAAACATTCACCAAAGCAGCTCTGATTTTAGATGATCTTATCACACAGGTGTTGCGATGGCCTCCAGACGTTTTTAGGAGCATTTGCTTTTCTTTTTAGCCGTTTCTCCTTCAGTTCAGACAAATAGTGGCTCCACGGAGTAGCTGGTTATAAATTTGCCCGATAAACTCCTCTCTCAAGGAGGAGAAACAAACTCCTCGGGGTGGTGTTAGTCCGGGCGTTTGGCACAGAAACATGTGAAGCTAACAGCTTTAAAAAGGTAACAGCTGAAAGACGCTTTCCTCAGTTTACAATATGTATACAAAGTAAATGTATTACAAGGATTAAAGATCAACTTCTGTTTAATGAAATCATTTGGAGAAAGATCTGAATGAATGTAAAAAGAAGGCGTAACTTTAAAAACTCGCCTTGTTTGGAGTAATTTTCCTAAGATTTTAGGATTTTTAAGATGAGCTTAGAGCAGTGTTTGATGACAAAGTTTAAATTAACTGATCTGTATTTTAACAGCTGTTGAAACCTGCTGAGTTTAAGATATAAAAAGAAAACCAAGCTGCGGGATCTTGTTGAAACTTTTCAGAAAGATCAAGGCCTAAAGGTGAAACTGCAGCGAGGCTGAGGCCTGTGAGAGCTTCTGTAACTTGGAAATTCAAAGATGCACATTTTATCTGTGGAGCTACCCAGAAAACATGCCCACACGGTCCCACAGTGGGTAGTTGTGGGTGAACTAAGTGAGCTGGGCAAACTGCACACAGCTGTTTTGCCCTTTGGAGTCTGTATACAGGTTTCAGTAAACCCAGGAGGGCCTCGCGTGGGCTCGTGTGGGGCCCATTTTTGCCCTTTTGAGCCACTGAACCTTTGGGGTCCCTGCAGTGGGTGCCGTCTGCAGCCCGACACAATCTCCCAGTGGGCACATATACTGGGATTAAACCACATTAATAACAATATGCAGCCTGCGTCCCAGTGGCGTCCTTTCACTGTAAACAGTCGAATGCAAATAATGTTGTATTCTGCATCTCGATCCTCCACGAACGCATCACACATTTACACATCTGTGCATTCAGTCCACAGATATGAAAGATAAACAATGTGAACATGTTGAGCGCCTGGTTCGTCGACACAGTGTTTTGTGTTTTTGGTTCTTTGAATTTGTTTATTTCATTATATTCTAACATTTTGTCTAATGGGTTATAGGATTGTTCTAAGTTTAGGTTCTCCGTGTGGTTTATGTTAGAGTTGTTCCATCGTTTTGCTTCCCTTGTCTCGTTAGCCCTGATTTGTCCCAGCCGTGTTTCCCTCCTGTCTCCCACTCCCTGATTCCTCCCTCTGTGGATTTAAGCCCTGTGTTTCCTTTGGTCTGTGTGTGATCTACCCTTGTGTTTGTCCTTGTCCTGCTGCACACAACACATGACAGAATACTCTCAAGTGTGAACCGAACCACAGGGAGAGTGTGTGAAGCAAAAGAGAAAGAGGGGGAAAGGGATCTCCAGAGAGAGGGCAATTTTAAAGTAAAGGGGCAGATTTCTAAAGATGTTGCTGCCAAGAAGTTTCCATGTGGAAAGAAACGAGACAAATATTTTTACATTGCAATATTATTTTATATGGTTAGCATGCTGGAAACCAAAGACCCAATTAGTGCTTTTATTTCCTGTAAGTGTGTGTGTGTGTGTGTGTGTGTGTGTGTGTGTGTGTGTGTGTGTGTGTGTGTGTGTGTGTGTCACCATGCCTTGCATAAGATCTCATCCTAATTAAGACATGAAGTATCTCATTTTAATATCCTCCACGATGTCCACAGACATCCACAGGCGACATTGCGAATGCAGCCAGCATCATGTTAGTGTGTGTGTGTGTGTGTGTGTGTGTGTGTGTGTGTGTGCTGGTCTCTGTATGGTTGACGATGCTGGAATAAATGTAAAGAGACTAAGAGGCTAACATAGCGATGACAGAGACTCGTGCTGGTGTGTTGCATGTGTTCCTGTATTATTTAATCCTACGCATGTGCAGTGACTGCGCGTCTGCCTGTGCGTCTGCCTGCATGCATGCTTTGCAACCTAAAGCAAGCTGAAATGTAAGACAAGCAGCGAACAAAGTGTTAGGGGGTGATGTAGGAAACAGCTTGAGTAAAACCGGAGCACAGAAAAGTCTTTCTCAGCAACAGCAGTGGCAGCAAAGCGAACTAGGCCGACAGCAGTGAGTGTGACAGTACACACCAACCCACATACAGCTGAGCTAAACTGTACTGCACAGATGGGACACGGATCTCAGTACGTCTCGTTGAGCCTGGAGATCTGCTCTCTGCTATTAATAGGCTAAACAGGAAAACTACTCAGATGCACTTTACCCTCAGCCCTCCCTGACTGATCTACTACAGTCTCTATAACCAACGGTTCGGGTGGTTGGCACCGAGCGGCTCCCGGGAGAGGGACTGCGTTATGAATACGAATCAGCAGCGCACACACTCAGGGGTTCAAGAGTTTGAGTCAAACGGCTTTACGACAGAAGCGTACGAGGTTTTCCTCACACAATCAATTTAAAGTTTAGAGACATTTGTTGGTTAGTGTTTGAGATTCACAACACTGCATTTGTGTTGTGCATCTAGACCAGGGGTCTGCAACCTTTTACACCCAAAGAGCCACTTGGACTCGGTTTCCACGCAAAAGAAAACACTGGGAGCCGCAAATACTTTTTGACATCTAAAATGAAGATAACACTGTATATATATATATATATATATATATATATATATATAGTTTTTTTTACCTTTATGCTTTGTGTGAACAACTAAAGTAAGTAACTAAAGTTTATTTATTAAGTGCTTTTAACAGACAGGCAGTCACAAAGCTCTGTACACAAATATTAAAATAAACAATACAATCAATAGACATTATACACAATGTAAAAGATCAAATGTAAATAATGTAAAGAATATAAAATACGTAGATCAACAAAAGGCTTGTTTGAACAGAAACGTTTTTAACTGCTTTTTAAAAGAATCCACAGAGAAACTAAGCTGTGTTGCTTATGAAATCCATGAAGTTACAGAGAAAATTACATTTTATTTATGTAATGAACACATTTTGAACTCTTAAAGAAATATAACAAAAGGAAAGCTGAACTAAAATGATCCAGCAAACAAAAACTGTTGTGAGCCGCCACCCTTATATCGCCTTTGGGCTTTTGGAGCCTCGACCTGACTTTTAAAAGATAATTGGTAAAAAAGCACTATGCTGCTAAAAAAAAATAGATATTTGCAAAATTCCGCCTAAATATGTATTTTACCTGATTAATGTGTGTGGCGGGGCGTGGTCTGCAGCGCCGCTGCAGGGGAGGCGGACGCACCTGAGCTGCACCCGCAATCACGCCTCGCCGCCTTTACGTCTGTGCTCTCTCTGCTGTTGTGTTGTCGGGCTGTGAGCTGAAAAGCTACAGCCGGCTGTATGTGTACAGTAACCGTGTGTGAAAAGTGGTCAATAGCGTGTTCATGCAAACATCGTCGGGTCTGTCGTGGTATGTTTACAATAAGACTTATGGTCCCGAACCTCTGCGCACAGCGTCTGCAAATTGGGCCTTTCATACGCAGGACTGTAAGCTGTCATCTGTGAGGCGTGAGCGGCGTTTGTTTTTAACAAAGTTCACGGTGGAGAACAGCTGCCGACATAATGTGGATCCGAAGATCCATAACAGGCCTACCTGGTGTTGAAAGTCTTGGTAAATGCACGGCGTTTCGGCGGCTACACCGGCTTCCGCGAGTGTGATGCTTATTTTGAGCGATGAAAAAATAATAACATAATTTTATTTTTATATTTCAAAATCACAATAATCTTCCAATTTAGAACTACAAGTTAAAACACAAATAAAATACACTTCAGCTAAATACTTTAATTTATTTTCCCAAACCACCCGGAGCCGCAGTTTAAGGACAAAAGAGCCGCGGGTTGCCGACCCCTGATCTAGGCAAACAGCTTCATCAACCTTTCTCACATAAACTCCAGACTGGAAATTTTTTATGGCGACAAAAATGTCGACGACAGTCAGGTGTGGCTTTTACCTGAAGGTCCCAAATCTTGTTCTCTTCAGTTTTATTTATATAGTGCAAATTCACAACAACAGTGTGCTGGAAACACTTTATATCACAAGCTAAACACCCATCAATACTAGAAAGAAACCGCAACAAATGGTTGGCAACAGTGGGGACAAAAAACTCCTTCCTTTAAACAGGAAGAAACCTTCAGCATAACTGCAACCAGTTGTGTGTGAGTGGAAAGAGAAGAGAGCTGAGGCGCGATGAAATGGACGTGATGTCGGTGCCAGTTTACAGAATTTACACAAAGTGGATTTTGTGTCTTTTGCGCAGTTTATTAGCATCTTCCAATAAACTGAGAATTTCTAAAAGTGACACAAGATGAGATTCTCTCTCGTTACTCACATTTTCAAGGCTTTGTGATGATCTCACAAACTCATCTTTTGTAAGGAAGTGAGAAAAGTGTCCTTGACTGAAAAAGCTGCTGCCTCTCGATGCTCCAGGTCTGGTTTCTGGATGCCAATCAAATGAATCAAATAACAACTAGCTTGACTTTTAACCCATTTCTTCACGTTTAGCCCATTCAGAGTTGTTGGAAGTATTAATAGAGTCATTTGTTACTTTGGCAGCCCAGTGCAGCTGGGACATTCTGTGATTTATGCTATGGACACAGTAAGCCAAGAAAAACGATGACTGCACAAACCTACAGCCAATTTTCTAGAACGTTTATTAAGTGGAAGGTTTTTGACTCGAGAATTAAAAAGATTCAGTGTTTATGCATTAAGGGCGCCCATTAGTTATTTACACCGTTTGGAAAAATGGCCAGCTGAAGAGAAGGAGGGACGTTTAAAATGGAAAATGTCAGCGTGTCACTGCAATTATTCCTCTGAAGATAAAGGCAAAGGGTTAACTGGATGAAGCCGCAGGCAGAGCTCAAACACCTACACACATTTATCTTCTAACAGAAGTCATTATCGCACTTATGATGAAAGTTTAATCGAGGTAATGGCTTATAGGAAACAGCCTTTAATCAAGCCATTAAGAGCCTTCAGGGAGCGCAGTCTGGCGATAGTGGAAGGACGTCGTTAACGGGGCTTTCAAATTTTGGTGTAAGTGATTAGAGAAGTAGAGTACAGTCTAAGTGCTGAAATCAAATGTGCCACACACACCGGGGGAACATCACGGGACCTTTTAACGACCTCTTTAGACACTTAGGTGTGTACATGTGCTCTATGATATAATCAGAGGCTGCTTTTATACCACGTCTGAAATGGAAAACGGCGTGCATCTACTTCATGATGTCCCATATAACCCCGAGGTTCATTCCAGACACAGAGCTAATTACTTTCATTTTCTTTCTCCCTGCAGATGATTTCTTGATTATCTACAGAACAGCAAAAATAATAAATAAATAAAATTAAAAATCTTCAAAATCAAATTTATTTATCGTCTCTCATTAAACTGAAACATATTATTATATCAAAAATCAAACAAGCTTTAAAATAAGAGGGAGTTGATGTGATTGCAACCCAACACACACACACACACACACACACACAGAAAGCACAAGGAGCTAAGCTCCAAAATAAAACAGGAAGTGAACTGAAAGAAGGACAAACTATTCAGAGAAAAATGAAACCAGGAAGAGAAAAACTACAGATTATGGCAGAACCAGGAAGTAACTACAAAGCTTATGAGACTTTTAACGGTTCTTCCCGCATAACGATAACATCCAATTCAACTTTATTTATGTCTGTGAAGGTTCTCAGTCATCCAGGTCGTCGTAGTCAAAGGAGCTTGCAAAGAAAAGCGTCTGGACTTCTTTAAGTTGCTTGAAGACGTTTCACCTTCATCCGAGAAGCTTCTTCAGTTCTAAAGTCAAATGGTGGAGAGTCCCAGATATAAACCTAGTGGGAGTTTCCCCCCACAGAGGGACAAAAGGACCCCCTGATGATCCTCTAATCACATGAGCCAAGGTGTGAAACTGGGTGTGGGTCCCATGGTTTGAAAGAGGAGTGAAAGAAGCATCTATGTCCACTGTGAGCGACCATTGTTGAACAGAGGCGGTGGTTTACGACACCAACTCTCTGCCATCTATAATCCAGTTTTGAGATCCCTTCCCAGACGCCTTAACGCCCACTCACATCCTGGGCCATCTGACCTCAGGAATTCACATGATAAGGTGGGGCCAGTTTTTACAATGACCTCACCCGAAACTCTGGCTGATTGGGACCCACACCCAGTTTCACACCTTGGCTCAGGCGATTAGAGGATCATCAGGGGGTCCTTTTGTCCCTCTGTGGGGGGAAACTCCCACTAGGTTTAAATCTGGGACTCTCCACCATTTGACCTTAGAACTGAAGAAGCTTCTCAGATGAAGGTGAAACGTCTTCAAGCAACTTAAAGAAGTCCAGACGCTTTATTTATATAGCACCAAGTAACAACAACAGTTGCCTCAAGGTGCTCTGATGACCTCCCATATATTTGCCCATAAGGTTGAAGTTTTGACATCTGAGTAAAGTTGTGGTTTGATGACCATTAGAACAGGTTCCGGGTTTTTCCAAGTGCAGACATCTAAGCTCGTCTAGGCAGAGATCACCTTGATTAAGTTATGATGCACCCACAGCCGAAGCAAGGAGGAAAAAGTTAAAGTACTCTGGCTACTAACAAGTATTTACAAAGTCTTTTGAGCCACACTTTTAAATCCTGAAAATCAGACCAGAAATGCTGTACAGCTGTCTGAAAGTCCAGCTTTTTGTCCTGTGCTTTGAAAATGTTCCCACACTGCTCAGTTCTTACAGCCTACCTGTCACAGTAAAGAGTCTGCTGTGTCTTTGTCTCTGTGTTTAGGTTCATTTGTGTCAGCTGTTTCCCCGTGTGTTTCCATTTCCCCTGATCAACTCCTTTGTGTATTTAAGTCCTCTGTCTTCCTTTGTTCATTGTCAGCTCGTCTGTTTTCCTCTCGTCATGGTTGATTCACAGTCCCACATTCTTGTCTCAGTTTTCATAGTTTGTTCGTTTTCCCAGTCTAGGTTTCAGTTTAGTGGTCGCTCCCGTTTTGCCTTTGCTCTTTTTTTGTTCATGTCAATCAGCCGTAATAAAGGCTCATTTTTTTTGTTTAAAACCTCAAGTTACGTGAGAAGAGTTTGCACTCATCAGCTGAAACATGTAAACCACCAGAGGTGATCTTGATGCCACCAAAACAGCTCTGGAAAAGGTCACTCGGGGTTTCCTGAGGTGTTTGGCAGGTCCTCTGGGTTCCTGTGGGTCACATGATGGAGGACTACCTGATTCGTCCTGTGGGAGTTTAACATATTTCTTGATTTTTTAAGCAGTTTTCTAGATATGGATGAGCTCATTATCCTGCTGAAGATGAGTGTGCAGCAGTGTTCAGGCAGGTGGTCCATACATTTCTCCTGCTTTTAAAGTTTTTGGCTAATTAGTGGAGCCAGATTCGGGATATAAATTAACACCAGATCGAGGAGCCGTACCAGGACTAAGGCTTCAGATAATGACTGTGAGTAGCTCTGCTGGAGCACATGATGGAACATTACTTTTAATTTTCCTGCCCTGCTTTTCTCCAGCAGCGACAAAACTGCTAAACTTTCGACCTTCTGTTCGCGTCCCCTCTTCTTCCCCCCATGGTTACTGCAGAGCTCCGTTCTGCAAAAAGCCGGCGAAGGCTTAATGTCCTTTGAGGTCAGGCTCCGTACCGATGAAGCCACAAGCAGACACGCTTATCTCCACAATGCCGGCGTCATTTCACAGAAATACCAGGAGTTTATTTATACACCGAGGCGATGCCAGGAGAATGTGACAGTTATTAGTCCAGTGTGAAGCCGAGACATGCTCCCTCCCTCCCACAGCGAAATCAACACAACAAAAGCAGGCTATTATTGTGGTGATAATAATAATAATAATAATGGCTATTGGGCTGAAGGTTATTCCAGGATGGGGTGGGATTATAGAGGCAAATATCAAACCATCAGTCATTTAAAAACCAATTCCTGCCTAAATGTTAAACGGCACGTCGACAAGTCCTCTTTAAACGTCTCAAAAACTCGTCCTCTGCCATTTGGCCACAATGATAACATATCTGTAATATGCTGTGCTGTTCTTGTGATGAGGAAAGATGTAGTCTGAAGGTTGATTTGTATCCATCTGTGTCCTCCTGGGCCAGATAATTCAATCTGGAATAGCTGGGAGACTTATTGACCGGAACAGCTGGGATCATTAAAGTTCACTCCAGGAGCTTTGGATTGTTTACACATTCTTTCTTATTTATTAAATTTAGATAAATGTATTTTATTTGACTTCTTTTAAACCACCGTTTAAAACAAGATCACTGTAATAAGTGATTGAATGCAGGCACTGAGGTGAGACAAGGAAAGAACACGTCTTTGTATCTTGTTTGCAGGTCTTGTTGTCGCAAACTGAGAGTTCTGGTAGACTTTTTTTTCTTTTGCAAACTGTAAACATGTTTGATCCACGTTGTACATTTTTACACGGGCACTCGGTTTTGAAAGCAGCCAAGTGGCCATGAGAGGAACTGCACTTCTTTACACTTCTGCAGTGGCTTTGTCTACCAGGTTGGGAGCTTGCAGCACAGGTAGATCTGTAGAAATATGGAAGGCCGTTTCCGCCACTAACAAAAAAAAGTACAGTGGAACCCCGACTTACGAAATTAATTCATTCCAGAGGGTCTTTCGTAAGTCAAAACTTTCGTAAGTCGAAGCACCCATTGCGCGTTTTGACTGAGGCGATGCTCAACGATAGGCTATAGGCTAATTGCTAACTAGAACAACAATACGTCGTTCGAGTGGAACAGCAAAGCGCAAGTACAGAAGCCAAGGGGTTGTCACATGATTCGGAAGGCATTGTGGGCATTGTAGGCTCAGCCAATCAGAGCCAGCGGATTTCATTACTCGGGCTTTTTGCCGTAACACGGGCAGAAATATTGCCGTTTAGTGCCTTCGTAACTTGAATTTTTCGTAAATCGGGGTTCCACTGTATCCATAACTTGAAATTTCGAGTCACTTTCTCTAAATTTCGGCTTACTAACTCGAAATTTCGAGTTTGTGCTGCCAATCAGTAATCTATGTGAATGATGTCATTTCCTTGTTACCCAGAAGCTGAAGCCCTCAGCTACAAATGCTACAGCTAAGCTACCAGTATTACAGCCAGTCATGAATGCACAAATTGCACAAATTATTTTCAGTGTGGCTTCACAAATGATGAAATCCTCGTTACTCGCTGAATGGCGTTACTATCAGCAAACGTACTCTAGAAAGCGCCAGTTTGTTGCGATCCGGTTTTGAGTGCACATTCCACGCAGATTACTGATTGGCGGAGCTAACTTGAATTTTTGAGTTACTTTTCTCAAATTTTTGAGTTAATTAATCAGAATTTTGAATTAATAACTCAAAATTGTGAGAAAATAAGTCTAAATTTCAAGAAAGAGTTATGGATACTTTTTTTGCAGTGGCGGAAACAGGCTTCCACAGGAGAACTACACTTCAAAGACTGGTCAGTTTCTGGCTGCTGTCCTTGTATACTTCAAGATACAGTTGGATTTTTAACTTTAACTTAAGAACAAGGAACCTAAACTGGGAATTTTTGGAAAATGTTGGGATCTTCTAACATTAACCTCCACTCTGACTCTGACCATTTGTTTTGGTTTGTTTATATCAGGACTATCTTTGCCTTGCATTTAATATTGAGGTTGGTGCACATACCACAACATGTGCAGTCAAACATGGGCGATGAGCATCACTGGATGTTCCTCCACACTGTCAGCGTGTGATTGAATTATGACGAACCATCCCTTTTGTGCAAGGTGGAGTTCTTCTTAAGTGTGGCCAAAAAATGTTAACATCTGTGGAGAAGCTCGGGATAGTTTACGACTGTAGATGTGGGTTAGACATCTCTGAATAATTAACAGACTCTGTAGCATTCTTGAAGTCCTTTACTGTACACACCATCTCGTCTGTACTTCGAGTAATTAGCTGCAAGAGACAGGTGCTGATATCCTCCCAGCCACTTTCACTAATTCACAGCAGACTGCAGCACTACAAAAAGAGCACACACGCAAACACAGCAGCACACACACACTCACTGCTGCACTCGGTGCGGGTTCATGTGGAAAATTGGCCCAGGAAGAAGAGCGCACTTCCTGTCCTCAGCCCTCCCAGATGTTTGCAGTATTTGCATCTATTCTCTTATAACTGATAACTAAAATTATCTCTTTGTGTTTGTCTGTAGGGTGATCGACAGTCAGCAGAGCACGTCAGCCCACACACACAAGAAACAAATCTTCAATTTGAAAAACAGAAGCTTGTATTTGTTTCTAAATCAGTGCAGAGGGCACGTCGCTACTTAAAACTGGTCTCTCATTCAATCTTTATGCATCAGAACTGATTATATTCAGTTATATTTTACCACATTCACACTTCATACATCAGGAAATGATATAAATAAATATAAATCCAAGTCCTCCTAAAAAATATAATTACTCTAAATGTTTCAGTTTAAATCATAATCTCAAAAGTTTCACTGTTTGGTGCAGGTCGTAACTCTGACGTTTACAAGTAGAAACAATCACGTTTGTTTTCTAGAAGCATGTAGATAAGATGATATCATAAAGGATTTTATGTACCATATTTTTCGGACCATAAGGCGCACCGGATTATAAGGCGCATGAAGCGAAACAAAACAGTCAGATAAGTCAAACTTTACTCAACTCATTGCTTCCTCCACTTCCGTACCATTGACTCATTAATGTTGAATTCTCTGGCAGCTGCTCTATTCCCATGTTGTTGCAGTATATTAATGACTAACCTCGTATTGTGGATGGATTATCTCAGTTGTTCTTCTGACTGAAGTTTGGTCCGTTTACAGCATCCTGCCATGTGATTGCATTTGTCCCTGACCATCGGGAACCCTCACGTTAACGTTTATTGAGTGGAACAAAGTTAGCGTTCATCCTCCAGCTTCACTGTTTATGCTATGCTAACATAGCTGTGTCGCTAGCGGTCACGTAGCACATCATTATATAGCAGCTAGCCCAACTTCAGTAACCCTACAAACGTCACTGCTGTTTAGTTTTCTGTCTTCATTTATGTTGGAAGTGATAGCAGAGCTGTACGTTTGAATTTTTTCAGAAATCTCTCAGTCAGAACATGCTATATCATGTTTAGGTGGAAGCTAGCGAGCTAACTTCCTGCTAACTTCTAACTCCGTTAAATTTAATAAATCCTGTTTTCATGGATGCCTGGATGTTAAACTTAATTGTTGCACCTGGTAAAGCAGCAATGCTGATGATTTTATTAAAGATGAAAGAATTTAGACAGTTTTTAACTCTCAGTGATGCTGCAGTGTTCGTTTGACTTTGGGACTTTGGGAATTTAGGACCCAGATTCCTCCGCGAGGCTCCGGCCTATGGTAGCTGTAATGCTCCAACAATCCATCAAGCGGTGCGGCTTCGTAGCTTAGCAAAGTCGTACTACATACTACATTTTTGACAGATTTTTGAGTGCTGTGTAGCACATAAAATCGGTTCGAGGTCAATAAGCACAACCAGAGTTCATACATATGGCACACTGTCGATTTTTGTGAAAATTAAAGGATTTTTAAGGATTTTAGTGCGGAAAATACGACATGAATCCCATAAAATTTGTTCACAGTATAAAGATGCAGCACCTTTATTGAGCCGAACTACTCCAGCATCGCAATATGAAACAATTAGATACGAGTGCATCATTAGAGTTTCATTTCTAATAATTTACAACAGGAAATTGAAGCTCCCCAGGCCTCAGCTCACATGTAAATGATCATTATACCCATCAGTTTTTATTATATACAACTAATTTGTGCAGAGACACACACACACTGCTCACTCCCACGCTGACACTGCGGCTGCTGCAGAGCTTCGGGGAATGACACTGATGAAGCAACACACGAGTACAGTTGTGTTTCATCATTTCAGAGGACATCAGACTCGCATTCATCTCCTGGAGGTTCACCCTTACTATAATCACAGCTTGTCTGACCCAAAGTCTTCAGCCTAAAATCGAATGATTCATCCTACGGCTTTGTTTTTCGTGCCCAAAGGGAGGCAGAGTCCCGCTAACATGTCATCGCAGGCTCAGCGTTGGGATCACTGCACCCAAAGACTGCAGCAGCGTTTTCTGCTGTGACGATGTACGCAAGTATTAATATACCATGTCTCCGTGCCGACAGAGGAAACACACCGGAACAAACTGTCTCTTCTCCCTTTGTTAGTTTCTGTGCTCATTTTCTCTCGCTCTGCATGTCTGTCCATATTTAGCACACACTGTATATAAAAGGTAGACATAGACACTTTGAAGTCGTCCACTGCTTTGTAGATTTTGCACATTTGTGGCTGCATGTTGGGGTTTTTGGAACAGTTATGGAACAGTTAATGGCGGAAAGCTTTTACTATCAAGCTGATTGCCACAGGTGTGCAAAATCGAACCCAGTCGTGCAGTCTGCCTCACTCTAAAGCGCTCACCGATTTCGAGCACTGTAATAGGACACCACTGTTGCAACAAGTGTCATGAAATATAAATGTGTTTATTGCAAAGTGGAAGAGTTTTAAGAAGCACAGACCACATAAACTTTCAGAGCGTCACCAACACTCTGCTGACTCATTATCTGCAGACTTCCAAAACGACTGGAAACCTCCTGGGAGGAGTTTCTGTGGCTCAGCAGGTGTAATGTGTAGGGGTCCCCGTCCATGCAGTGGATCTGCTAACTAGTGTTTCATCAGTTAGTCACAGACTAATAAGGCAGTGGAATTTTTCTCACAAAACTGAAGTACAGCCTTCTTAGATGATCTTTAGCTGCACAGAAAGTCATATTTGCCACATAAATCCATTTAAAATGGTCCAAATGCTGCAATCACCACAAATGAGTTGAGAGGTCCAGTTCAGGGACTCCAATTAGGAGACAGATGGCAGCTACAGCCGCCTCTGCTGGCATCCAGCTGTCAATTAACAGCAGCCACAGTCGTAACCCAACTGCACCAGGCTGCACTTATTTCCACTGTGAGTGTGGAGACTGCCTCAAGTGGCCATCGGAGGAAAGGCCTTCAATGTTCAGTCTAAGAGATTTGCACAGGGTATTTTATTTTTCTCTGTGTGTGTGTGTGTGTGTGTGTGTCCATGCATATCTTTTCAATTTCTTCATGTATAATTTTATTTTTTTGCAGCCTGTTTTTTTGCAACTGTCTCTGTGGATCTACATCCGATTTTTGCTTTTTCCTGAATCTGTGTGCACTAAAAACACACACACACACCTTGTGCATATGGTACGACAGCGTTTCCACATGCCCCTGGTACACTGCGCAGAAACACTTTCACACACACACACACACACACACACACACACTCCTCGTGCATATGGTACGACAACGTTTCCACATGCCCCTGGTACACTGCGCAGAAACACTTTGACACACACACACACACACACACAGCGGTCATTTTCCTCAAAGTCATAAGTCGCCATGAAAAAAGGGAAAAAACAACGAGACATGAATATATTTTAAGAACTGTGTTTTCAGTCCTGAGGGGTCGTCAAGCTCCATTATTCATGAATATAAACAACAACATCCGGTTTTGATAGACAGATTTTCTGATTGATTCAAAACAATCTTGTAGTTTGTTCGTCTCTCGTCCGAGGACAAAAATAAAACTTCTGATAGCAAACAGCAGATGGATCAGAAATGTGTAACTCAGGAGGAGAGACGTGGACAGAGCATGCTGGGAGATCTGATGTGTCTTTAGGAAAACTAACTCTTCTTAAATATACAGTGACTCACAGAAAACAAGATTTACAAAGGAACAGCTTCTTGGTACAACGTGACATCGGACGAGAGCCAAAAACGAGCGAGTCTGAAAAAACACGACGATGTTCAGACCAAACATGAAGCAAAGTTTCTATGTTTTACAATTAAAAGCAAATCTGTGATAAGATGTTAATGCACAGCAGGGCATGGTGGGTAACGTGATTAAACATGAACACAATGCAGCTCCATGAAAGTCAGACGTCCACTGACTCGATTTTGTTTCTCAATATGTTTTTCCAGCAGTTTTATATGAACTGACTCATACTTAATATTCTCCTTGTTAAAGGGCAAAAAAGTCCACATTGGGAGGTGGTGGTGGAGTGACTCACACAAGTCACAGATTTTCACACTTCTGTTATTTTTAATAGGCAATTGAGTAAAAACACACGACTTGGTTAGTCTTAAAATAAAACTGCTGCTACTTCTTTTAAAGCTCCCTTTTTTGACATCACCACTAGGGATGGGTATCGTTTAGGTTTTATCCAATACTGGTGCCAAACCGGTACTTTTGAAACGGTGCCGGTGCTTAAACGGTGCTCAAACCGGTGCTTAAAGAATGGAGAACACAAACTTTGTCCAAAAACCTCTCATGTTCAGCTGTTTTTTTGTAAAAAGATAACAATGTTAGCCTTTTCTGCAGCTATGGGGCATATATGGTATCACTCTTGGCTGGAAGCAGCTTAAACAATGGAAAAAACACAAACTTTGTCCAAAAACCTCTCATGTTTAACTGTTTTCCACTTTTTCTTTGGTCATTTTAGCCTTTTTGTCCAGGGTGAAGGGAGTATCTGCCATCAAACAAGAAGACAGCCGCATGTAGCTATGATGGTGTTTGCTAGTTCACCTTACATGCATTAATGTAATAACGTGGTTAGCCTACTCAACGTAAATTACACACGAACAACATTAAGCTACTCACGCAGAGAAGAACGGCTGCTGCTGCCTCATCATCCTCATCATTTCTGCTACACTGGCAGGGCTAGGGGCCAGGACTCTCCTCTTCGGGTTTTTGGGGGATGTTGCTAACTCCGGGTCGATAACAGGCACCACACCCGCAGTAGATGTGCTCGGTGTGAGGTCTCGCAGCAAGCTATCAAATACGGCGCATTTCTCGGCTCTTAAAAAAAACGCTATGCGTCGCCAGGTGTTTCATCAGATTTGAGGTGTTACCTCCTTTGACAGCATCACAGTATCAGCTTAAAGCACTTGTTGCAGCTGCTGAGTTTGCATCTTTTGCTGTGAAGTACAGCCAGACTTTGACGCTTCTCCTTGGGCATTTTTAATCTGTAGCTCTGCTCTAAAAGAACGTACGTACCTGGACCCGCCTACTATCCTCGGAAACGTAAAATGATTGGCTAGAATCTAAAGTGTATCACAGCTCAGGAAATAAAGCACCGAAATGTGCGCTGCTTTTCGGTCTGGTTACTACCATTTATGACAGAACCGGTGCCATCATGGCACCGGATACCGGTACCCATCCCTAATCACCACTTTGTTTGGATGAACTACATGCTGCAGATGTGAACTTGTGATGTGAAGAAGTCATGTGACTGTCACATAATCATAATAATTGGTGTCCATGAACAAATACAGGGCTTTTTCTGGACTAGTTTGCATGTTTTTACGAGACAGGCTGGATTACGTGTTCATAAACTGGAATCGTTTCAACTTTGGCAAAAATAAAACTTCACGCTGTATCAGAAAAGCCTTCGGCTGAGGATTAATCACGCCCTCGACAGTTGTACAGTTCAACTGTGCTGTTAAATGGAAGCAAAACCTGAGAGGTTTCAGAGAAACAGAAAAGAAATCGTAGCACTTATTTATCCTGCTGGATTCTAGCTGCCAGATTTCTTGTTAAGCAATTGTTTGTTCACATCTTGTTGCAGGAGAACTGGTTCAAAAATACTGAAACACAATAACACACACTTTTGTTTTTGCATTTGGTCTAAACACACCTTTCATAGTGCACAGTAGAGGAAACAGTGTGCGAGGAAACAAAGGAGACTTTTGGATTAAAGAGAGAAATGTCATGTTTCCTTGGCTGGACTTTATAAAACATGAAGAACTACTGAGGATTTAGATTTTCAGGCGGTGAAAAAAGAGAAAATACAGGATTCAAGGACTGAGTGATGAATTAATGGGAGACTTTAGGATAAAACGTGTGTGTAGGCCTGGGCAACAAGCCCATGAAACTTGATATACAGTGACAATAACGCCGGGGAATTAGATGCCATCGGGATGAGAGAGTGAGCAATGGCGAGCAGAGGAAGAAGATGGAAGAGAGAATATATCAGGAAAAATGCGTCATCAGAGGAGAAGGAAGAAAACCAGAGGAGAGGAGGGATGAAAGATGCTCGTTGAAGGAATGACTCAACTAATAAAGAGACAACAAACACAGAAGGAAAGCGTAGAGGAGAGACAAGTCTGCATCAAAACCAAGATTACTTTAATTATATTTGGTCAGAAGGCAGGTAAGAAAATAACAAGATAAAAGAGACCAAAGGAGATGCAAGCAGTGAAGTATTCTGCTGTGAACACTTCTGTTCCCTGTGCTGCTGCTTTCATCTCAGAAATTTATCCTCCGCCTATCTTGTACAAGGTCAGCAGCCACGCTTTTATCTCTGCTCACCGAGAGCACCGCATCACTCGTCCCCGCGCTCTCTGTCAGAAGTCACTCAGGATGCAGAATACAGCCGCTGTCGGGCACCAACGCTTCGGCCCAGCGAGTGACGCGTGGAGAGAGAGGAGATACGCCACAAAGAGGCGAGCGAAGAGGGGAGGCGAGCAGACGGGTGAATTTTGGCTGAAATAATTGAACTAATTGAAGGTCCCAGAGATCAAAATTGAAGGTCTTATATGTCATAGCTGTGTGTGGGAGAGCACAGAGGGAGGATGAGATTAAAAGAATCAAACTGAAAGGTCGCTGATGGAGGGCTGGAAGCAGAGAGAGCAGATGGAGAAAAGAAAGTGAGGCTAAACAAACCCAGGAAAACAAGCGAGGGCTGATTCACAGTTCACAATAATCCCTGTTTATCTGATACTGTGTGGTGGTACAGCCCTGCAGGTCATCCACTACCTGAACACGTGCCACGGCGGCTGGTGCTTTAAAGGTTTGCCCAGTATTATAATAATATGTTATCATAACAGTGGGCAGCACGGTGCAAATCCACCATCAGGCCGAGGCCTTTCTGTGTGGACTTTTCCTGTTCGCCATGTCTGTGGGCTTCTCCCACAGTCCAAAGACATGCAGTTAGTGGGGTTAGGTTTCACTGTGATTCTAAACTGTGAGTGTGGGTGGTTGTTTATCTTTCTGTGTTAATCCTGAGACACACTGGTAACCTGTCCTAGGTGTACCCTGCCCAAGTCATGTCAACAGCATGGATGGTTTGTTTAATGTTCACATTTACTTCATGTATTCTTCCTCGGTGTGTTTAGTCTCTGCTGCTTTAGAGTTTATGCCTCCCTCAGTGTCCCGTCCTCTTGTGTCAGTCCTACTACATTTGGTTCATTCGTGTGTCTGATTATCCATATTTACTTATCTCACTTCCAGCTTTTTGTTTATTGTGCTTTACGTTTTATTTTTGCTCCTCTTGTCTTGTTCTCTGCGATTTAGTTCAGCTGTGTCTTATCGCCCAGCTGGTTCCACTTCCTGGATTGTTTCTCTGTGTGAGTATATACTGCTGTCCTCCCATTAGTCCTCAATAGTCCTCACAGTTTCTGCTCCCCTTGCCCTAGAGTGCGTTTAATTGGTTTTCACCTTTTTGGACTTCATGTTTGACCTTTTTCAACAAATGCTTGGCTATCAGTTTACAAATAGAAGGTTTAAAAACAAGTGGGTGGGGCTTCTGTGGTCATAGCCAGAGCTGCGTGCTGGAGATGTCTGTATAGATGTACACTCGCTCTATTATACGATACAGGGCCAAGAACAGACGAGTGGGTGGTTCTTGGTTCCTCTTGTTTAATTAATATCCTTCCTTGAGTTTGCATTTCTTCATTTTCACCTTTTGTTTTTTATGAGAGTAAAACAAGAGTATTTAAAAGTAGAATGGGAGGCAGAGCCTTCAGTTTTCAGGCCCCTCTTCTGTGGAACCAGCTTCCAGTTTGGATTCGGGAGACAGACACTATCTCTACTTTTAAGATTAGGCTTCAAACTTTCCTTTTTGCTAAAGCATATAGTTAGGGCTGGACCAGGTGACCCTGAATCCTCCCTTAGTTATGCTGCAATAGATGTAGGCTGCTGGGGGATTCCCATGATGCATTGAGTTTTTCCTTTCCAGTCACCTTTCTCACTCACTATGTGTTAACAGACCTCTCTGTATTGAATCGTATCTGTTATTAATCTCTGTCTCTCTTCCACAGCATGTCTTTATCCTGTCTTCCTACCCTCACCCCAACCAATCACAGCAGATGGCCCCGCCCCTCCCTGAGCCTGGTTCTGCTGGAGGTTTCTTCCTGTTAAAAGGGAGTCTTTCCTTCCCACTGTCGCCAAAGTGCTGCTCATAGGGGGTCATATGATTGTTGGGTTTTTCTCTGTATCTATGAAGCGCCTTGAGGCGACTTTTGTTGTGATTTGGCGCTATATAAATAAAATTGAATTGAATTGAATGTCTCCTGTGGATCTGTCTTAGTTTGATATGTCTTTTGATATTTTTCTGTGAGGTTGATGGTTTCAAACTGTAGCCCTCAGTCAGTCTGTCCTCATGCTTCGCTGGATTCTTGCTTTGTTTAATCACATTTGGTTCTGTAATCCTGTCTCCATCGTTCTTCATGCAGGCCCTCATCTTCATACATTACATAGATAAAAGTATTGGACTAAAGCTCTTACTCTTTGGTTTCAGGTGTTTTTCTGTCTGATTGTCACACATTTATAAAACCAAGCACACAGCCATGCAGTCTGCATTCACCAACATTACTGAAAGGATGGGATGTAATTGGATGCTACTGTTGGTCGTCCATGATTAAATGTAAGCTGTAAGAGTGCAAAGTGGAAGTATTTAGGAACCACAGAAACATACTCGTGAGGTGGCAGATGGTGTATTTTTAATATCAACTTCCACCACTGCAATAGTACACATGAGAGATATATTGTTTATTGTTTTTTTTTCAGTAAACATTATTTAATACTCGACAGGTTAACAGGCAGCCCCTTAAAACAAAGAGGCCCAGTATAGTTCCAAACCAGTGGCCAACGACCAAAAAGCACAACAGACAACTGAGGCTACCCCCTGCTGTTATACGCCCCCCCTCCTCTCAGCAGCCACCACTGGGCAAAATGGCCCATATGATAATCCTCTCAGCTGTAAACAGGCAGCCAAAAGAGCTTCCCACCAAAATGCCAAGCCTCACCCAGGGGTGAAAATATTCCCACTTGTTAGAACAATAGCTGAAATGGTCTGAGCTCCAGGCCTCAGAAACATCATCCTAGTGATATTTTTCCCTCACGAGTCACTGTGCAGCCTGTCAAACGGTCATCTCACACACACCAAATTGGACGTTTCAAGAGAAGTCAGACCTGACTGCATGCAGCTGAGGTCAAAGACCCCTGAGACGAGAGGGTGGTATAATCTTTCTCGCCCTTGGACATCCCCGAGTGTTAAAATGAAGAACTTCAAAAGGGCGAATAAAGTAGATTTTAAGGAAAAGGAGCTTAATCTGGGACTTTCTCCCCAACTTGTGACATCCTGCTAATATGTGACAGAAGACATTTACAGATGCTTGATCTCAGCAATTAAAGAAAAATCTCTTAATCGAGGCATTAAAAGAATAACATTTAATAGAGTAAATGAGTTACCTGTGAAATCCACAGTCAGCATTCACATAAACAAAAGGTATATGGATGGATGGACAGACAGACAGACAGATGGCTGGACGGACGGACAGACGGACGGATGGACAAATGGATGGATGGAGGGATGGCTGGATGGACAGATGGATGGATGGACAGATGGACGGATGGATGGACGGATGGACGGATGGACAGATGGACGGATGGATGAACTTCAAAAGGTGACAGATGGACGGACAGATGGACGGATGGACAGATGCGCGGATGGATGGACAGATGGATGGATGGATGGACGGATGGATGGATGGACAAATGGATGTATGGATGGATGGACAGGTGGATGGACAAATGGATGTATGGATGGATGGACAGGTGGAGAGATGGATGGACAAATGGATGGATGGACAGATGGATGGATGGATGGACAGATGGATGGATGGACAAATGGATGTATGGACAAATGGATGTATGGATGGACAAATGGATGGACAGGTGGAGAGATGGATGGACAAATGGATGTATGGATGGACAGATGGACAGAAGGATGGACGGATGGATGGAGGCTGCTTTTCAGCTATTCAATTGCTATTCATACAGTCATGGATTGCATTTATAAAAGTGTAAAGTGTGTGTCTTGCCCAAGGACACAACGACCAGGACAGAGAGCCCAGGGATCGAACCGGCGACCTTCCGGTTACAGATACGCTTCCCAACCCCCTGAGCCACGGTCACTCCATGTGAGTATGTGAGTGTGTGAGTGTGAGTGACACAGTTCCTGCTGGGAGATGGATGCTAAGCACAACAACGACCTCATACCATCAGTCAGTGAGCTGTGACAACGTGGCCTTGCATTAGAGGCTCTATAATGACGAGTCATTGTGTTGTTTTCCAGCACCAACTCTGCCACATCTTGTTAATGAACTTGTTCACTTCCATAAAGCAACATTCAAATGTTCCTCCAGGCCTGTGAGGCTTATTCTTGTTGCATTTTCCACTGCCTAACAACAGAGGCTGTGACTCACACTATTTCACAGCCTCACTAGAAATCTGAATTTGTGTAGTTTTGTAGCCTCATCTGCATAAAGTCTGAAAGACGTGGGATTAATGAAAAGTTACGAGTTTGGGGTCATGTGTGGGTCAGTGGAGGGGACGGCTTAGAACTGGATTATGAGTGGAACAACGATCAGTAGCTTTTATTTAAGTTTGTAGAGGCGCTTAAAAAATAAATTGAAAAACACTCAGTGTGGAATAAATTCTGTATGTCACATCGTTGGGATTAGGCTGTGATTAAATACAAGTGAAGCTGGGTTTGGCAAACATGTCTCAGGCTAAAGGTTCAAACAGACACTGAAGGGGCTGATGATGAGGGGAGGGGTAAACTTGATAAAGAGGAGCAGTATAGGTGTAGGTGTGAAGAATCCACTGAGTCAAACATATTGGAAGCATCACATCATTTTTCTTTCCTCATCAATAACTGATGACTCCGGGGCTTCACCTCATATCAGTTTAATGGAAAATGATACAAAACAGCATATTTCCATCAATAACTCAGATTATCTGTCCATTAAGCCTCACAAAATGTAGCTTGTTTATTTGTGTTTCTTTTACAGTTAAAGACCAAAAAATAAGTAAATAAAACATCTGTCATAAAACTACCCATCCTATAATTGCAAACGCGAAGACATTGTGGTGTAAATTACATAGGGCAGGTCGCTGGGACTTTATTAAATCACCTTCGGCAACCTTATGGGGGAATAAAAGAATTTTAATTGGAGGGACATCGGTTGACTGGTTACAGTGGCGTAAAGCAGGCATCCTTAATGTATCAGATTTATTTGACTGTGGGACTAAATGTTTTTTAAGCTTTGATAAAATTGTGGAGTTATATAAGTTGAAGCGTAATCAATTCTGGAGATATGTCCAAATACATAGTTCATTATCGAAGTGGCTGAGAACCTTCTTGAGTTGTCCTGTGGGCAGCCCTGTGGAAGTTCTGCTCTCAAGATCACCCTTGGGTAAAGGCATTACCTCTAAGATTTATCACTTATTGCAAGAACGGTCAGCTGACCCTGCCTGAAAGTTAAGGGCTACTGGGCCCAGGACATGGCACTGGACATATCTTCAGTTGAATGGGATTCATGTTTTCAAAATGTTAATACTATGTATAAAGAAACAGGCAGTAGATTTATTCAACTTAAGATAATCCATAGGTGGCATCGAACACCGCAACAATTGTATAAATGGAACCTGGCCCCTACGGACGAATGTTGGAGATTTGATGGTCAAAATGCTTCGATTTTACATATCTTATGGAGCTGTTCGGCACTTCGGGATTGGTGGGAAAATATAATGGAGGTGATTTTCAGTGTTCTAAAAAGGAGATTTGGTATCTCACCAAAACTGTCCATACTTGGTGTAACCACAGAACTTTCTGATGGAGATTTTTCCAGTTATACAAAAAGATGGATTATCCTGGCTCTTACTACGGCCAAAAGGGTCCTGCTAAGACATTGGCGGGAAAAGAGCCCCCCTTCCTATGAAGAGTGGCTAAAGACAATGGCTAAGTTGGCGTCTTACGAAAAAGTGACTCATGGTTTATTAGACAAATTGCATCAATATGATTGTATTTGGTCCCCCTTTACAAGCTGGCTTTCTGTAACTTGAAGAACAGAAGAGTAATGACAGAGTGGTGGTGTGGGGATTGGTGTGCAAAGAAAGAATAGGATAACTTTTCTTTGTTTTTGTTTTTTTTGTTTTGTGTTGTTGTTGTTGTTTGTTTGTTTTTTAAACTATTTATTTATGATGAGATGAGAGATGAGATAGCCTTTATTTGTCAGTTGCAGGTCTTTTGCCCACAACCGAGATGACAGACCTTGCCGACCATACATACAATACACAAACATCACATTGGGGAGACAGGTCAGGCTAGGTAGCGAGGAAAAAAACATCGAAATGTGTAACACAGAAGGATAATACAGGAATGCACAGATATCAACACACCATAGCACAATAAACACAGACAAGCAACATGGGAAAGAGTTCCAGTGTGTACATCTGATCTGGGAACGCTGCAATCTTTCGACTGCGCCTCCAACTGACCCAATGTCCACATCAGAGGGGAGGTAAGCGTTGGAGGTGGCGTTGGATCCGGGGTAGGGAGGGTGATGCGTCGGTGAGTGCTTATCAGTATCAGTATATGTATGTGTGTGCGTTTCCATAGTTCAGCTGAGACAGTGTCCTTCACCCTGCCAGGCTAAGTAAACAGTCTTCCAGCCAACCCAGGTGGCCTTGCATGGAATGGGAAGGAACAGACTAAACACAGTCGTTATCAGGGTGTTTCGTTCAGCTCCGGCCTTGTAGCTGGCGCCGAGAGGGTATCCACATGAAGTGATGTTATTTTTTTACTTTAGTGCGAACAGCTCATATGAATTTCAAAGCAGTTCTACAGTCCAACACTGGTCTGGTTATGTAGTCATCCTTATGTTCTGTTATTGAAGTTTAAAATTAAATAAATAAAAATTGTTGATGACAAAATAAAACATCTGTCAGCCTAAAAGATCCCTCAAGTAAAATCTGTCTCATATATCTATGTTCGCAGAACTGATGTTTAAACAAGAGAATTTTTTGCTGGATTAACTCAGTAAACTCTGGGATTACTTTTACATTAAACTGCCTTTTCATTTGTGATTGTGGAGACAGAGTCCAAAAAAAAAAAAGTGAGCTGCTTATTTCAGATGAAAAAAGTCCAAGCAAGAAACGAAACGATGCTCAAGACACAAAGTAACAAAAATCTAGGGAATACAGAGGAACGCACTGGAAACTGACAGCAGGTATGTCAGTATGATACGACAAAGGATTAAAGAAAAGCTACAGCTATTAATACGAAGACACACTGAGGTCTAACAGAAGCAAGAAGAAATGGGTAAAACCAATTAAGGGTAACAAGATAGGGACAGTAAACCTACAAAACAGGATCTCACAGCCTAGATGACCATAAACACAATGACACATGGAGAGAAAGCTAGAAAAAAATACCATAAGCCACTAAATAAACTCTAACAAGAACTCAAACAGAAATAAACAAATGCATGAAAATCCAATTTAACAATATAATAAAAACAAAAATATCAAATAATGAACAAGAAGTCCACGAAACTCCAAACTTGGTGAGCGAATGGGTGAACACAGGATAAACAGAGTCCATGTATACAAACAATGTGTCGTCACACCGGGCAGCATCTGCACATCCACATGTGGATTTAAGCACATACGTGTTCACTCCTGCATGCAGGGCTGAAAGAGTGTTTCTGTGTGCACGAGGAGGAGACAAGCAAACAGAATAGGGTTGCAGCAACTAATCAATTAAAATTGATCACAGCAACAGTTGGCAACGGATTTTATCGATCAGTTGTGTCTGTGATGCATGGCGCTCCCTGTAGCAACATCTCCGTAGATGGAGGCTGCGCGCCGGTCAATGCTGCGCCTTTCTTTAGCTAATGTGATGAATTACAGGAAACAACACCGTCTTCTTTCTCTCCATCAGCATTTACAAAGGGAAGAAAAGTTCGAGCTCAGTTTACAGTTCGTCCAGTATGGAAAAACTACTGTATGTTATATTTAGCAGTTCTAGCTACAGTGACCCGTCTGCATGATGGGAGACACAGACAATGTTTCTGTCGCATTTGTGTCCGTTTTCATAGACAAATGCACATTTTTGGCTCCAATTACAACAAAATACACACACATTGTGTCTATTTCTTTGTGATTTGTAATAAAACGCGCCCGCATATTTGAGCCTTGCTTCAAACAGTTCTGTACTATGAATATCTTTATGTTCAAGGCTTGTCTGCATGTCTCAGTCTGCTGTAATAAAATAACATCCACGCATATAAAACAGGAAAGAGGCACAGTGGGAGGACTGCAGTAATGTAAATCTGTCTATTTCCATTCTTCGTCCTGGTGATATTTCTACAGCTGTAATTGAATTTTCCCACAGCTCCCCCCCCCTCTTCCATAACAGGAGCCATTATTTCTAAAGCTCAGAAACATGTTAATCTGTGAGTGCGTGTAAAAGTAGGTTAGAGGACATCAGGCTGTGTGCTGTAAGCCCTCTGCGCCCTGTCAGTCTGTTATACATTCACATTACCAGCATAACACAGGCTGGCCTTCACAGACCGGACGGAGGGAGGGCTTTGTGCTGCCTAGACCCCCTTTACCCCCCTTTACCAATGACACTAAGAAGATTTCACTACACAGTAGGACATGTGGGCTAGATTACTCCTCTAAAACCAGCATATTACAAAAACAGTGAGAGTAAGAGTGTGAAAGAGGGACATAAATAAATCATGGTCAAGAACGGCAGAAGGACAAATAAATAACGGCGTCGTCTGGGATTAAATGTATGAGATATGGGCTAAAAAAAGTAGGAGCATTAAGTAATCGATAACTTTCTTCGAACACTGCTGGCACGCTGGGAGAGCTGAGAGGATTTATTTCGTATCAGATGTCCAGAAAAGTCGGTGAGAGCAGAAACTTCAATACTTGGGGAAATAATCACTGCACTGCAGGACTGTGGCCAAAAAATGTTCCAGGACAACACGCCTGACAGAGGAACCTGTCAACAGACAGATGTGCTGCAGCGACACGGATGGAAGTGTTTGATTTGTCATTTTCATGCATCTTTGTCCACTTAAAGTGTCAGTTGTAGTTAAATTTAAGAAAAGCTCTTCTAGAAGCGAGATTTGCTTCCACAGCCACCTTAGAAACTCTCCAAGCGTCTGTCTGGGGAGTTATTTTCTCCATTCGATTCCCTTTTACGCCTCACTTCCCGCTCATTTAAATGACTGGGAAGTGAACCGTGACATCAATTTCAGCGGCCGCTGTGAACATGAACATGTTTTAACAGAATAGCAGTCAAAACTGATATTATTGATGATCAGATACTGTGCTCGCATCGATACTAAGCCAGGTTCCTGATCTGTTTCCTGTTGCTGGCTGTTTATTGGCTGCTTCTGGGAGCAGAGGCAGCATGAACACAAGCTCTCCCAGAGAGTCCATTAACTTTTGACACTTTTATTTAGTTACACTGATGAAAACTGACAAAGAGAACAGTTTGACAGGAATAAAAAAAAAGGCGATTCTCAAAACCTTCGCCTATGTGTGATGGTGTGGGGCTGTACTTCAGCCAGTGGTAGGGCTGCCACGATTAGTCGACTAGTCACGATTACGTCGACTATCAAAATCGTCGATGACTGATTTAATAGTCGACGCGTCGTTTGAAGCTTTGTAAGATCACAAAAGACGCAGGAATAAGTAGTAGGATTTAAGAGTGTAATAACGGACTGAAACAGAAGATGGCAGCACTGCATGTACAAGGATGCCAGCTGCCGTTAAACCCCGAAGAAGAAGAAGAAGCTGTGTCCCAGAATTCATAGCGCAGCCCAGCTCAGTTTCCAACAATGGCGACAGCTAGTTAGTTTTAATATTACTCTTATTATTCTTTCTGGGTCACAAAATAAACGTTTAACATATTTTCAGGCGAGAATGTAGCTGTGTAAACCTCAAATATCTGCTCAGTTTATCAAGACACCACATATTTTCAAAAGCGCTCCGACGTTTTCGGAGACGTCTGTTAGCCACTAGCTCGATAGCTAGCCGGGGGCTAGGCTAACTAGAGCCATGAGAACACCGGACTCCCGGCAGATCGTTTTCAAACCCACCACCGTCTTTCGCTACTCAGGTTAAACATGATATATAAGTCACTTAGATAACTTAAAAATGTTATTGTTTGGCTTTTTTAGTATTTTATTTGTTCCTGAGTAAATCGGTTTGGCTGAGATTAAAGTTATAGTTTTTACACAGCTGAATAAACGTCAAGCAGACAGCTGATTATCAGAAGTGTGAGATGCTCGAGAATTTACTCCGGTGTCCTGTTATATTTTAGATAGCAAGGAGTTTATTAAACTTCACCGAAACAATCTGCAAATTTCATTAAAATTTAATAAACTACCATCTTGTCTTTATTTTTAGTTAGCACATACCTTAAACACTTAAAGCTGTAAGCTAATGATAGTTATATAAGAGCAGATGCTGCTGGTGCAATAAGCTGTACGTTTTACGTCCAATTGATGATCTGATTAGTCGACTATCAAAATAATCGTTTGTGGCAGCGCTAGCCAGTGGTTTTGGAAACTTTATCAAAATTGATGAAATTATGAACGCAGAGCATCATCAGATTTTCATCCATCCATGAAATACCATCTTGGAAAGCATCTGATTGGCAACTGTTTTATTTTTCAGCATGACAATGATGCAAACACACTGCCAGTGCAGTAAAAACATACCTGAATAGACAAACACACAATGGTAATGGACTGGCCTCCTCTCCAATGCCTCAGTGCCTCCTTTCTCCTCCCAGCATTAACAGCTATTTGCAGGCATGGACTGCAAGCATGAGCTGTGCCCAATAACAATTTCAATGTTTTTATATTCTTCCTATTGTTAGCCATTTGATTAAATATTGTATGCTCATGTATTTGGGCCTATTGGACAGAGAATGCATGCTAAGCTACATGTTTGCCGCAGCTTTCATCAAATCTGAAGCAAACATTGAACGACCACCGCATTTACATCGAGTCTCAAATTAAATCCTATGCAGCTGATTTGATGCCAGGAGGGACTGTAGGCTGCTCTGATCTGAGATCTGTGTGCTGTGATAGCGTGAGCCCTAAACTGTGGCCACAACCCCGCAGATTTGTGCAGGTAGGAGCTTCGGTGTGTCTGTGTGTGTGCATGAGAGCGCGTCTATCAGCGAAGGGCAAAGCTTCATCCAGCTGAGCTTTGGGGATTTGATGGGTGAAATTGAAATATGAAATGGCTTCATAATCTCCCTGCCAGACAAAGACAGGAGAGCACAGGGTCAATCCCAATTCACACACACTTTGTTGGCAACAAGCGCTCTAATGAAATTTGGCCGGCTGAAAACAAGAGAGGAAGAGCAGCGGGGCCAATATCGTTACACAAAGACCACTTTGGGAAATAAAAGTCGGAGGATTGAATTTTTTAACTCCGCTCCAGCCCTTTCACCCCATGAGAGATGGATGGAAAGGAAGAGAGAGAAACTACATGAGATCAAATGAATTTAAGCAAGAGAGAACTGATAAAACCTGCAGCCACGGAAAGAAATGAGGCTAAATTAAGTAAACGAGGGAGGTGGAAACTGTACAAAGAAGCTGAGAGAGCAAAGTGAAGTACAAAGTGACTGAAACGAGATGAAAAAGGATTTCATCGACATAATAAATGTCAGAACTAGCATGTGCCGCCCTCCCTGTTTAACCTCGCGTGGCATTAACGTCACATCTGTCATAGGACTCTTAGACCTGCTGAAGTCTAAGTTTAAGCTTTTCATGGTGGAGTAAATGAAGTGAACTTGCTCTCAGATTCAGCTCGCCTGGATCCAGACCTCCAGTCAGCTCACTGAGCCATCTGGCATCGTGACATGAAACTGCAGTTTTTCAGTTAAAGTGATCGGTCCAGTGGCCGCTGCAAAGAGGACTATTAGCTACTCAGCAGCCCACACAGAGCTAACACTACCGCCCAGCTGTTGGTTCTCCAGTTAATGGTCAGGGAAACCAACGCCCTCCCAAACTGAGACTGGTTAAAGACACAAGACTGTAGATCTAAATGAACACTCGTTCTTTACTTCTCCAGCCATCCATCCTCTTCCTTATTGAATTCACAGTCACAGAGGAACTGCAGCCTGTTTCAGCTGAGGTGGGATACACCGGCATAGGTGGCCAGTCGGCCCCAAGGCCGAGACAACCAAGACTAGAATCGCCCCACTAACTGTGCAGTTTCACTGCATGTGAAGCCAGAGAGAAGAGAAATCACGCAGACGCAGGGAGAACACGCAAACGCAAACACAGTCCCGACCAGACGGTGGATTCAAACACAAAACCTTCTTTCTGTGAGACAACAGTTCTAATCACCCTGAGTAGTTTCTATGTGACCACGTTTTCCAGCCTTTATCCAAGTAAATATGTAGATGTACTACAAACTACTCTTCTGGGACGTCAAAGCCTCATTGACCCATTGTTCTATGACTACGCCCTTTCTGTCTAAGATTCACATTCACACACTGATGGAGGCGTCAGAGAGAAACATGGGGTTAGTATCTTGTCCGAGGCATGCGGATCGGAACAGCCAGGGATCAAACCGCCAACGAGATGAGCTGCTCTCCCTCCTGAGCTACAGCCGCTCCATTATAGATCATATACTGCATTGTTCAAGGTTAGATAACATAACAAGAAGCCTTCTGAGAGTGCAAACGCCCGCCAAGGCAGCTCTCTGTCTGGACCATATTTAAAGGAATAGTTTTGTATGTAAACATTATGTAGAGCAGGTAATGGATATTAAGTCATGGACATTAAACACTTGAGCTTATTATATAATATAATAGTACAGTGTGTATCTGTTTAACTAACCGAGCAGCTTATTGTCTTTCTCTGGACAATAATATGAAGATAAAACAAATTTTAGGGTCAACTTGAAAAACAGTCAAATTAAATATAAACGTTAGATCAGAGCTCAAACTATAATGTAATATTTGGAATCCTCGACAATATAAGACACATAGTTTTAGTCTCAATAATGCTACATTGTAGCATTATGTAGCATTATGCTACATTGTAGCATTATGTAGCATAATGCTACAATGTAGCATAATGCTACAATGTAGCATAATGCTACATAATGCTACAATGTAGCATAATGCTACATAATGCTACAATGTAGCATAATGCTACAATGTAGCATTATGCTACATTGTAGCATTATTATTATTTTATTCTGCAGACCAGTCTACTGACCCTGAAGGAGAGGTCAGAGGTCAGACATGTTGCACACACCACCACAAGTTATTAGACTCTTTGTCAGATTTCGACCAATCATTAGGCTGACCTTGAAGACCTCGCTGTACGCCAAATGTTATTGGATTGTTAATATGACCCCACTTACACCCCTACAAAGTTTTACCACAACTCATCCAAAAGTTTTCCAGCTTCCATGTTTACAGACAGTGACACACACACACACACACACACACACACACTCTCCCTGAAACTTTGCCAAAAAGTGAAACTCTTGAGACTTTTCATGCATGCAGAAGGGCCCTGTTGGGGTTTGAACCCCGACCCCTCACAGCTTAGATTTGCTGTACTTTAGCTCACAGCTGTCATCACTATCACGGCTCAATGCTTTTTGTTGTTGCTGTGGCTGACTGTAATATGCAGTATACACCACCGGTCATATCATAATTTATCCGTATTATCAAGGTTAGGATACACCTTCAGAAGGAAAAGACCTTTCCCTGAGTTTCCCTGAACCCAGCACAGTGGGAGCTGTGGATCACAGCAGGAAAGACAAAGTAAAAAGATGAGCAGGGCAAAGCAGGGGGGGAAGTACTGCTAACTACAAATATATTTCTATTGTATTTGCAGGTTTTCTCAGACTATTATGAAGATAAAGTAAAGTGGAAATAGTTTGAAGGAAAACTTTCCCCCTCATTAATATTTAAATCTATGCAGGAAGGTGCTACAAAGTCTAATTAGATTTTTCTGCTCCAAAGGGGGAAAGTGTGAATGTGATGTTTCTATTATGTATGGTGTTTGGGTTTACACGAGCGTGGTTATGCACAGACAGGCAGCAGGAAAATATCATAACATGCTAAATGACCTCACATTAAGCAGAGACCAGGGGCGGCACAAGATCTAAGACGACTTCTAGCCAAACTAAAAGTCTAAAAATTAGCTGAGTCAGCGGGCGCTCGGCACACAGAAACTGATATCAGGTGGAGCTGGAGCCGTGGCACCCGGCAAACGTTTAGTGAGAAAGTATTTCCTTATTTTTAATGTCCATTTTCATTAAGGTCACCTGAACAGACAAAAGTAAAAGAACCAGTCTGTTCGTCTGTGTGCACCAGTGATCCACCAGGAAACACCCAGTGCCCACTACCATGGATACAAGCATCAGCCTGTACATGAATGTCAGTGATGAGGAAAGCAGGAGAAATTCTACAGAAAACTTTAATCGTCACATGTTCTGAATCAAATACATATTTGCATTTTCAGCTTTTCTACTTTTTCATTTCCTACTTTTATTTATATCATTGTTTTTTTATTTACTCTACTGCTAATAAATATTTGCTTATTTAGTTCAAGTTTGCATGCAGTGGCACAGTGGTTAGCACTGCTGCCTCACAGCAAGAGGGTCCTGAGGTCAATTCCACATCAGGCTCTTTGTGTGTGGAGTTTGCATGTTCTTCCTGTGTTTGTGTGGGTTCCTCTGGGTACTGCCTTCCTCCCACAGTCCGTGAGGTAGTTAGTGGGGTTAGTGGGGTTCGGTTAATTGGTTGTTCTAAATTGTGACTGTCTGTCTCTATGTGTTAGACTGGCAGCCTGTCCAGGGCGTAGCCTGCCTCATGGCCTAAGACAGCTGGGACAGCTCCTGCGACCCTGAAAAGAATAAGCAGGAGAGAATAGATGGACAAAGGGCAGCTCAGTTCTGTTCATAGTTTTTATGGACAGGATTTCTAGGTGCAGCCAAGTGGCGGAGGGCTTTCACTTTGGTGGCCTCAGAATCTCATCTCTGATTTTTGCGGATGATGTGATTCTGTTGGCTTCCTCGGGTTAAGGCCTCCAGCTCGCACTGGAACGGTTCGCAGCTGAGTGTGAAGCAGCGGGAATGAGGATCAGCACCTCCAAATCTGAGGCCATGGTTCTCAGCCGGAAAAGGGTGGAGTGCCCACTCCGGGTCGGGGATGAGTTCCTGCCCCAAGTGGAGGAGTTCAAGTATCTCGGGGTCTTGTTCGCGAGTGATGGGAGAAGGGAGCCGGAGATCGACAGACGGATTGGGGCTGCAGCTGCAGTAATGCGAACGCTGCACCGGTCCGTCGTGGTGAAGAGGGAGCTGAGTGTAAAAGCGAAGCTCTCAATTTACCGGTCGATCTACGTCCCTACCCTCACCTATGGCCACGAGCTGTGGGTAGTGACCGAAAGAACGAGATCGCGGATACAAGCGGCAGAAATGAGCTTCCTCCGAAGGGTGGCTGGCCTCTCTCTTAGAGATAGGGTGAGAAGTTCAGCCATCCGGGAGGGGCTCAGAGTAGAGCCGCTGCTGCTCCACATCGAAAGGAGCCAGCTGAGGTGGTTCGGGCATCTGACAAGGATGCCTCCTGGGCGCCTCCTGGGTGAGGTGTTCTGGGCATGTCCCAATGGGAGGAGGCCCCGGGGCAGACCCAGGACATGCTGGAGAGATTATATCTCTCGGCTGGCCTGGGAACGCCTTGGTGTTCCCCCGGATAAGCTGGAGGAGGTGGCTGGGGAGAGGGAGGTCTGGGCCTCTCTGCTTAGGCTGCTGCCCCCGCGACCCGGCCTCGGATAAAGCGGATGATGATGGATGATGGATGGATGTTCTGCATGCTTGATATCGTGCGTTTTGCTTTCTTTAAGGTTCTGTAACATCTGTTCAGGGACTACGGATAAAAAACAGCCTGTTGGATAATTTCTGCTCAGGAAACGTGTTGAGGTCAGTTTATGAGTCTAAAAATGATCAGAGACGTGTTCCAAACATTTCATTTACAACTTTATGCCATTGAAATGTCTCAATAAACACTTTTATTTGCATCAGTAGCAGCGTCACTGTTTCTGTGCCATCATTTGTTCACATGAATAAGTACTTTGTGGAAGCGTAGCAGTCAGCTCAGGTTTTAGCATTTATGTACCTGCATTTAATTACAGCATATACTCCATATTATCAGGCATTTCCTTTCTCTTCCACATCACCGTCAGACTGACACAGTGTGTCGGGTTCACACATTCAGATGGCTTTTAAAGGCCGGCTTACCACAGACTCTCTGCCCTCTTACACTCTTACACGGGAGGATTAACCTGACGTAACGATGTACATTCATTCGTTTTAGGTTCACCTAAAAATAAAAATTAGAATTAAAAAAAAAGAAGAAAACTGTAATTTTATTCTTAATTTATGAATTAAACATAAACCCACTTTTCATCATGTCAACTATTTGACTCACAACTAATGATTCTATCATTTAAATCCATCATCTATATATCTAGTGTTAAAAATAATATTTGTATAAAATGAAGCAGATAATAAAGATAATTGCTACCTGTATCTGTAATGCATGCTTATCTAAGAGCTCCGAGGGTTTGTCCTCCCACCCTGTCATGCTTAACTCCCTATAAGCCTTTAATTACATTTATAGGTAATTGAATGGGAAAAATAATCAGCAAAGCATTTATGCAACATGTTATTAAGTACCTGGGCTGTAACTGAGCAGTTATGAAACACTTCTATTATCTCCTGTTTGCATGATCATTATAGGTGAGATTTAACCAGAGCTTTTCCCTTGAAGTTACTAATAACATTATTATTCTCGCTCCGATCTCCAGAGGTGTGGAAGCTTTTTGTGCAACCACAGAACATCTTTTTAAACCTGTAATTTACAATAATTACTGTTCCACACAGAGATAGTCTTTTTTTTATTCAGATCTCCAATTAACAGTCGACAAGAATACAAACCGGATTCCAAAAAAGCTGGGACACTAAACAAATTGTGAATAAAAACTGAATGCAATGATGTGGAGATGGCAAATGTCAATATTTTATTCAGAATAGAATATAAATCATGGAACAAAAGTTTAAACTGAGAAAAGTTATCATTTTAAGGGAAAAATATGGTGATTCAAAATGTCATGGTGTCAACAAATCCCAAAAAAGTTGGGACGAGGCCATTTTCACCACTGTGTGGCATCTCCCCTTCTTCTTACAACACTCAACAGACGTCTGGGGACCGAGGAGACCAGTTTCTCAAGTTTAGAAATAGGAATGCTCTCCCATTCTTGTCTAATACAGGCCTCTAACTGTTCAATCGTCTTGGGCCTCCTTTGTCGCACCTTCCTCTTTATGATGCGCCAAATGTTCTCTATAGGTGAAAGATCTGGACTGCAGACTGGCCATTTCAGTACCCGGATCCTTCTCCTACGCAGCCAAGATGTTGTGATTGATGCAGAATGTGGTCTGGCATTATCTTGTTGAAAAATGCAGGGTCTTCCCTGGAAGAGATGACGTCTGGATGGGAGCATATGTTGTTCTAGAACCTGAATGTATTTTTCTGCATTGATGGTGCCTTTCCAGACATGCAAGCTGCCCATGCCACACGCACTCATGCAACCCCATACCATCAGAGATGCAGGCTTCTGAACTGAGCGTTGATAACAACTTGGGTTGTCCTTGTCCTCTTTGGTCCGGATGACATGGCGTCCCACATTTCCAAAAAGAACTTCAAATCGTGACTCGTCTGACCACAGAACAGTCTTCCATTTTGCCACACTCCATTTTAAATGATCCCTGGCCCAGTGAAAACGCCTCAGCTTGTGGATCTTGCTTAGAAATGGCTTCTTCTTTGCACTGTAGAGTTTCAGCTGGCAACGGCGGATGGCACGGTGGATTGTGTTCACTGACAATGGTTTCTGGAAGTATTCCTGAGCCCATTCTGTGATTTCCTTTACAGTAGCCTTCCTGTTTGTGGTGCAGTGTCGTTTAAGGGCCCGGAGATCACGGGCATCCAGTATGGGTTTACGCCCTTGACCCTTACGCAAAGAGATTGTTCCAGATTCTCTGAATCTTCGGATGATGTTATGCACAGTTGATGACGATAACTGCAAAGTCTTTGCAATCTTTCGCTGGGTAACACCTTTCTGATATTGCTCCACTATCTTTCTGCGCAACATTGTGGGAATTGGTGATCCTCTACCCATCTTGGCTTTTGAGAGACACTGCCACTCTGAGAAGCTCTTTTTATACCCAATCATGTTGCCAATTAACCTAATTAGTGTTAATTGGTCTTCCAGCTCTTCGTTATGCTCAAATTTACTTTTTCCAGCCTCTTATTGCTACTTGTCCCAACTTTTTTGGGATTTGTTGACACCGTGAAATTTTGAATCACCATATTTTTTCCTTTCAAAGGATACATTTTCTCGGATTGAACTTTTGATCTGTCATCTACCTTCTATTCTGAATAAAATATTAACATTTGCCATCTCCACATCATTGCATTCAGTTTTTATTCACAATTTGTTTGGTGTCCCAACTTTTTTGGAATCCGGTTTGTACTTTTTTAAACTTCAACTAACCAACCCTGCTCACATCAGTCTGAAAAATCAGGTTTAACTTACAACTATAAAGTCTTGATCCCACTGATGTCACATGTTTAAGATTCCTACTTCAGAGTTTACTTGGGCAGGTCAAATGTATTATTTACCATTGATTTACTATTGGTGAACCATGTTGGTTTTGTTTTGAAGGTTTAGTCACTGCTAACCAGTTAGACCTGGATCCGGCCGGTTCGTCGACCGGGCTGGTATGGTGGTGGTCTCCAGTCTTGCAGCTGGAGATATAAGTGCTGCTTCTGCTCGGGGAATGCACTGAGTGATGAAGGGAATTCAGGTTGTAATCACCATCTGTCCTGTCATGTCAATGAACCTGTTAAATGTACTACAGGTATGTTCCTGTTGAAAGAGACGTCTCTCTAACAGCAGGTTCTCTGGTTCCCTCATCCAAGCATGAGTAAACCATCAGCTGACCTCTCTCTGGCTGTTGGGGCTTAAATCTTTTGTCTTTCAGATTTCAGTTCATCACATTTGATCAAATCTTAATGGTTGTTCTTTTTCTTCTGTGATTAAAACATTATGACTTTTATTCTGAAATATTGCCTGAATCAATCGTATAAACAAAGAAAATGGGTCAAAACCCCATAAAGTGTTGCATTATGCAGTAAAGCAACACTTATATTTTCCACTTGACTTGTGTCATTACATAAAGTACAATGGGAGATATCAGCCAACCTTTAAATACAATAAGGTGAAAATAACTGCTGTCAGTGTTTTTAGAAATCTGTTTATTTCTAAAGGGCTTTTTTTCACATCAAACAGTTTCTTACAAAAGCAAACACATGTTTGTCTAAGAGAGGAACAAATCAGCTGTATCCACACACAGCAAACACAAAACTGCCTCACAAAACAAGCTGGTTTTGCCGAACATTCAAAAGGAACCTTAAACATTCTTGATTTTGTTGAACACCAGGATAAAAAAGAAAAACTGGCACAGAAGTGAGATGGAGTGCCTGATCCGGGATAGCAAAACTGGATATCCAGAAAATCAGGATCAAATTTCGGAGCATCGTGGCCCTGAATATTCATCCCTCTCTCTTTCTTGGAAAAGGACAAAATCATTGACCGCCTTACTTATCACCGCCTTTACCCAGGGGATGCCATACCCTGCATTTACGGACTTCCAAAAATCCACAAGGAAGCTGTCCCACTCAGACCCATAGTCAGTAGCATAAACTCAGCCACTTATAACATTGCAAAACACCTTGCTACCATCCTTGCTCCTCTCGTGGGGAACACCCCACACCACATCAAGAACTCCACCGACTTCACTGACAAGGTCCAGAAACTTACCCTGGATCCAGATGAAACCATGGTGTCCTTTGATGTAGTCTCTCTCTTCACGTGCATACCCACCATGGAGGCAGTGGAGACTGTCAGAAAACGACTACAAGAAGACAGCTCCTTGGAAGACAGGACCAACTTCACACCCGATCAGATTTGCACACTGTTAGACCTCTGCCTCACCACTACATATTTCAAATACAACGAAGGCTATTACAGACAAAAACATGGCTGTGCTATGGGCTCCCCCGTGTCACCTATTGTAGCCAACCTTTACATGGAGGAAGTGGAAAGGAAGGCTCTTGGCTCTTTCAAAGGAAGAGGCCCCAGCCACTGGTACAGATATGTAGACGACACCTGGGTCAAAATCAAGACACAAGAAGTGGAATCCTTCACTGCGCACATCAACGCTGTGGATAAAAACATCAAGTTCACCAGGGAAGACACGAAGGATGACTGTTTGCCTTTCCTGGACTGCGCTGTGCACATTGAAGAGAATGGCAACCTCAACATCGAAGTTTACCGGAAGCCCACACACACGGACCAGTACCTCCTGTTTGACTCCATCACCCTCTGGAACACAAACTTGGAGTAATTAGGACCCTACACCACCGGGCAGAACATGTTCCCTCTAAGCCTGAAGGGAAAAAGAAGGAACACACACATGTAAAGGAAGCACTCAAAACGTGCGGCTATCCTAAATGGGCGTTTTTAAAGTCAGCAAAGAGGCACAGAAAAGAAGATCAGACACCAGCGAGGGAGGATAAGAAGGACAGGCGCAACAACATTGTCATCCCCTATGTAGCCGGTGTATCAGAGAAACTCAGGAGGGTTTTCTCCAAGCATGACATCTCGGTGTACTTCAGACCCAGCAACACACTCAGACAAAAACTGGTTCACCCGAAAGACAAAACGCCAAAACACAGACTTAACAATGTGGTGTATGCTGTACAGTGCAGCGAGGAATGCCCAGACCTCTACATCGGAGAGACCAAACAGCCACTTCACAAGCGCATGGCACAACACAGAAGAGCCACCTCCACAGGACAAGATTCAGCTGTCCATCTGCATCTTAAGGATAAAGGACACTCTTTCGAGGATGCCAATGTTCACATTTTGGACAGAGAGGACAGATGGTTTGAAAGAGGAGTGAAAGAAGCATCTATGTCCACTGTGAGCGACCATCTTTGAACAGAGGCGGTGGTTTACGACACCAACTCTCTGCCATCTATAATCCAGTTTTGAGATTCCTTCCCAGACGCCTTAACGCCCACTCACACCCTGGGCCATCTGACCTCAGGAATTCGCATGATAAGGTGGGGCCAGGTTTCACAATGAAATCACCCGAAACTCTGGCTGATTGGGACCCACACCCAGTTCCACACCTTGGCTCAGGCGATTAGAGGATCATCAGGGGGTCCTTTTGTCCCTCTGTGGGGGGAAACTCCCACTAGGGTTATATCTGGGACTCTCCACCATTTGACCTTAGAACTGAAGAAGCCTCTCGGATGAGAGGTGAAACGTCTTCAAGTAACTTAAAGAAGTCCAGACGCTTTTCTTTGCAAGCTCCTTTGACTACGATGACCTGGATGACTGAGAACCTTCACAGACTCTCTCTTTCTTGTTGTTTTGTCTTCTCCAGATGTGTGAAAATGACTTTTTCCCCTCATATTAGTGATTTTTGTCCTCTTTCCCAGCTTTTCACCCTCACAAATCCAAGACTTTTCATTAATGAAATAACCTCAACACTGAGCCACAGGTTTTATGAGTTACACTCGGTGCAGTTAAAGTCTCTCACTGGAGAATCAGCTGATTATGCTGCTCTTATTTATTTATCAAAGCTGGGCATATTTGCAGAGCAGAACCACATAAGTAAATCGAATAATTCATTTCTTTCATTGCACATACATGTCGCCTCTGCCACGAGTAGAATCTGAATCTGTGAGGATATAATGTGAGCTCTTTACAAAACGGGAAACTTCAGCTAATTTAATAATATTCTAATATTCCAAATGTCTCATATTGAGTGACTCTTTTAGCTCTTTCTACACGATACAGAATACTGGAGTATGTTATTGGAGCGCACGCTGCTTCAATGCAAAGACCTTTGGACCAGTGACGGCCGTGTTCGCCTGGACGGCTGACTCAGCACTGTGAATAAAACATGCGGCGTGGGGATTGGAGGAGCCTCTGAAGATCGCGGTGACACGAATGAGTCCCTCACGCAACCTCTCGCTCCTCAAAATTGCTTCATATTTCTTTATCGTGTGGTCTCCATTTCTACCTGCTCATATTTGCCTTTTTCCCACCAGATTCATCAAAGCACGGGGTTGAAATATTCATAGCGTCGGGTTCCAGGTAATACAGAGCGCGCACCACTGACAGCTCGTATTAAACTCAAGTTATTGGTTTCTGTGCTGTTTTGACTGGAAGTTAATCATCCCATCACCTCCCTGACTGACGTTACGAGCGACGGGGCGCGCTCGGACCGCACGAGCCGCTGGAGAAGATCACATCTGCACCGACAGCTGGTTTCTAAATTAGCCCAGAAGGGAAAGGGCCGTGTATGTAATCTGTGTCATGAAGCGATTTATTTCTGCACTGATTCATGACTGACGAGTCAGAGAGAGAATTCCTCATTACAGATTCATCTACTGTCCTTCAGATGGCAGAGCGAGGCTGCTGAGGGAGCAGGAGGAGACCTTTCTTTGCTTTTGAACTGAGCGTCCTGCCACCTCAGGGATTTGTGTTTACTGTATATTTAACCCTCCAGGATCTATTTATCCCTGATAAATAACTGCTGTAATCTGTAATTCTGATTCATCATTTTGACCACTGGACTTTTACATTAACTGTTTTAGTAGTTGACCTCGACCTCTCATAGGGAAAAAGGTCAAGGCAAACGTCCTGTAGTCGGATCAATAAGGCGTCACATTATCGTTAAAGTCAGCATCCATGGATCCATTTTGCTCTAATGGCTGCACTCTGTGAGGTGCTATAAATACTTTGGCTTAGAGAGCGCTTTTATTCAGGTGACGGCTCTGTAAGAGTCTGAGATAAAGGATGCTGGATAAATGACACCACTGAGAAGAGTGAAAATGGGGCACATGGTAACCTCACTGCTCAAGTGCTTGAAAATAGGCTGATCTACCCAGGACCTCTTTTTATTTTAAGTCTATTTGGAGGAGTCGTGTCAGTGATGAGACTGGATGGTCATGATACGATCAGATGTGCTACAGCTCGATGCACTCTTTAACCCTTTAAGACCTACCATAGAACCAAGTCCGCCAGAGCTTATATTATATTTTTACATGCTGTGGAGCCATTTTTGGGAGCATTTCAAGTTGCTATACATCAATACAACCATTACAGGCTAGATTTTAATAATATGTCTGCATTAAGTGCATAGTGATTACATAAATTGCAAAAAAGTGCAATAAACTACAAATAAATTGAAAATCGTTTTTGTTTTTTTAACATATATTTCTAGTTAGAGAAATTTAAGAGGCTTATCCCTCAAAACTGTAAATACAAAAAAGTTGCACAAAATAGTTTCCCACCACAGGAAATTTATTTTGAGTGTCTTCATAGTTTTATTTTTGAAATACACCAATTTTTATACACTGCAGGAAAAACGAAAATAAATATTATAGTGCAAATTTGCAAAAAAGCAGCATATGCATCAAAATAAACTATTTCCAGCAGTGCAATATGAGTCCTAAGCATCCCAGAAACCACACAGAAAGTCAGAAAGTTAAACATAACTTTTAAAAACACCAGTATAGGCTCATTGAGGCCCGGACCATAAAAAACTACATTTCCGCGAAAATGATGTCACTTCCGGTTTCGGGCTGGTCATGGCGGACATGCGATAGTTCGCGCTGACATCTAATCCAATGTAGGAAGTGTTATGAACAGCTGATCGGATCGGCAAAGCGTGTTTCTGGAATATTGTGTTTTTGTTGCTGCAAGTGCTTTTTATGCAGTTTTTGCAAAGTTATATGTGGAAGGAAACTGTGACCGAGGACAAGCTGATGGCATAAGATGTAAGTACAACTCCTCAGGTTTCATATGCAAAAAAAAATTATTGCGCTAGCTCACGTGGTTGTAGAGCTACCGGGATTTAAAAATAGTTACGCAAAACAGAGCGTGCCCGCTCCAACCGGTTTTAAAGGGTTAAAGTAAAAGTACACGAGTACGACATGGAAGACCTGCTTAAAGTGTTAAAAGTAGTCAACACGGAAAAATGATCACCTATTCTGGGCTCTAGAGTGCGACCAATTTGGTCGCAAATGCAACCAAATTTTTCAGTGGTGCGACTAAAAATTGATATTTGGTCGCACCTGTGCGACCAACTGTTCGGGTAACAAAACAAAACAAAACAAAAAAAATCTCTGCAACTCTCCGTGTGGTCAACAACAGACACACATTATGCCCCTATCGTGGACTAAACCAATCAGAGATAGTCAGGGGCGGGACCTCTCTGATTGGCCGTGGTCCAGTTGAAAGTGCAGGTGGAAGAGAGAGGCGAGTAGCTTGAATAAAGCGATATCAATTCATTAACGGATTCCACACAAAGACGTAAACACAGAGCGGACCCGACGCATCAGAATCAGCTTTCTCTTTCTCAGCTTCTCGGAAAAATAATATTCTAATAATATTCTGTGATATGATTTCCTCTGAGGTGTTTGACGAGGTTAGTGGTGTTGCCACAACACCTGACTGTCTTGCCACATGTATCGCAAATCGCGTGTTGGCTGTTTGTGGAGGTAAAATACGTCCACACATGACTCAGATTACGCTCAGCCATTGTTGTGAGTGCGCACGCCAGGGGCTGCAACACATTTATACTTCGCATATGACTATGAAAGGCGTAAGAGGAAGTAGTTCCTTCCTATTTAGACGATCCGAATGATATAGTTTAGTCCACTGTGTTCCTGTTAATGATAAACTACAAATTTACCCCAAAGTACTAAAATATCGATATTTTAATATGAGAATCGATTCTAGAACATAAATTACTGGTATTGGAAGAATCGATATTTCAGTATCGATCCGCACACCACTAGAAATTAGTGATGATACCCAGCCCTAGTGAGCAGCCTAGGCCTGAGAGAAGTGGATGTAGCTGTGGGTAATAAGAAAAGATGAAAAGAACTATTGATTACTTTTTTGTTAAGTTAAGGCCTGATCCGTCTGAAATTCATAGCCAGTGCTCTGACACGGTGCCATCAACCTCTGAATGCTGAAAAAGCAGCAGTGTATCCAGGAAACACATTATATGCTGCAATAAATGCACTGCTCAAGTGTCCCCTCTCCCCACTGCCTTTCAGCAGCAGACAGCAGCAAACAGGTCGTCAGAGGAGCCGAGATGATGATTAAGTTTAACATTTTCTACAATATTGACAAAGCACTTTAGGCACAAGTTTGTTAGTTAATAATTTAGGAATGAATATTGTCTGTATGGACTTTCCCCCCAAAGAAAGTGCACATGTAAAACGATGTTAAGCGATGCGGTTGAAAAATTTGAGTGCGCCTAACTTTTGTGCCGGTATGCCTAAATTTTTAAAGTTAGGCGTACCGGTGCGCCCATGTCAAAAAGTTAGTCTAGAGCCCTGCTATTACTATTCATGAAAGAATATAAAAGCTAGATGTTGCCAAATAAGTAATCTGCCCGTCGTGAACCAAGGGAGCTTAAAATTCCAGCTAAACTTTGGTTTCAGTGCAGAAACTCCTCAGTCTGCCAAAAGACACCTGTGGGAAAAATGAATAAAAACCTTTCCCTGGTGGGTTTATGATCTCCACCAGTGACAAGTTCAACACTAATATTCATTTTTACTTGTTAAATTAAAGCAGATGACTTGTGATGAGTGCATCCCTCACATCGCTCATCATATCTGCATTTAAAACATTAACCAACTGCTCAGCCCGAGGACCTCACAGCCCAGCAGGGGGCGCCATGAAGGCCACATCTTTCTTTTACATACTTTGTAGATGGGACACAGTGTAGCTACAGAGGAACTCAGAAGCCTCTGACTACTGTCAGTTTCAGTTTTTTCAAACATCAAAAATAAAAAGTTCGACTCTCTGCTGACGGCCGAGTCTCCTGATCAAAGTCTGATTGGTTCCAAAGTCTAATCTGATCTCAAATATAACATTCAAGGTGTTTTAAACTTGGGATTTTAATACTGACTTGGATCTGACCACAATAAAATATCACCACATCAGCGGGTCATTCATTCGTCAATAATAAACTGTTCCCATCATAATGATATTAATCTTCTATTTCAAGTGGAAAAAGATTTTCACAGAGCGCTCGGCCCGTGTGCAGCTGCCGCTGGCTGTGGATAGTCATCTGTTTCTCCCACTGCCAAAAATAATCCTGGAAATCAGGATCAATAATGGAAAGCTGCTGATTTTTCCCGTTATCAAACATCCCGGGATTGTCCAACTAGTGAAACTTTGTTTGGATGGAAGCTCGTTAATCTGAAAATCGAAGCGTCGCCCTGAGACTAAACAAAACCTGGATTTTCTCTCAGATCACCCACTGCTTCCACCCTCCTCATCTATACAGTTTGGATGTTTTACACCGTGGCAGTCAGATGTAGTGGAGAATTTTCCTATCATTAGAAATATTAAAGTAAATAGAAATAAACCAAATCTGCACTTCTATTTAATAAATGCTACAGTAAAAAGGGTCTTCATTAAATTCCAGAGCTGCATTGGCATTAAAGGTTTAAACCCTGGTGAGGTACGCTGACATGTTTTGATAAAACCACCAAAATCTGAAGGATTTCTGATGCGGTTTAGTTAAAAATACTCTCAGACTAAACATCATCGCTCATCCTAACTGTTGAGATCAGCTGCTAGCCTCTGGTGTTATATTGAATCATTCATCAACTTCTAAATCTGTGAGCTACAGTAACCCGTGGCAGAGCGGCTGTAGGCTTTGTCTTTTCCATTTGGGTCAGAGCGAAGCTCGCACTTGCATAAGCCCGGCCCTGAGCGGCTAATTCCTACACCGGGTGAGCAACCTGAGGCGTCTCGGTGGGAGGAAGAGCAATACAGTTAGATTTATTGTTTAGCTCTTTTAGCAGAGTGGGAACTCCACCCTCCTCGGGTTATTCTGAGTCCTGCCATCTATTTATCTAAAGTATCCATACATATAAAGACAGAGGGGAGAAAATGGGAAAAGAATGATGTGCTGCAGGATGAGTCGAGCTCCTATGGTTGCATAAGTGCATTAGCCGACTGAGGCCTTGGGACGACACACAGAAAACATTCAGTTGCATTGTGGTGGGTAAAAGCCTGACTCGGAGCATTTTCTGCCTTTTCCCCCTGCTAGAGCAGGTATAACAGGAACGTGCTGATGGAGGAGCTTATCATTACCAAACATCACCTTTCAACAGCTAATAATAATAATACTGATATTTTCTTAACATTTTTCAATAAGTACAAGAACAGCATGCATGCAGATGTAAAAACGTTGGATTGTAACGCTGACTGAATCGCAGTGAAAAGAGACGTTTTATGTCGAGTTTTCTCCGTTTCAAACCTTTAAAGCTGCGACATCAGTCAGAGACAGAAGTTTCAAACTGAGTAATTACAGTAAGTTCTGCTTCACTCTCTCCCCACGAGGGCATCTCATTATCTTTAATTACCAAGTAAGCAAAACTTCTGCAACTTTGCCTCTTTTTTGTCATTTTGCTCTATTATTATTAGTATTTTCGAGCAGTTTACTCAACACTGTGTTTGTATCCAAAGCTGAAGCAGCAGGAAAACATGTGACCATAAACCATCTATTTTCATCTCCACAGCTCATTTTAAGCATTTCAAAGCATTTAAAGCATAATGGACTGCTTAAACAGCATACATATATCATCATTCATATTTACAATTTTAACAGTGAGACACAATCACACACAAACACAAAGGACCATCAGCAGCCACACAACTAAACTAACATTAAATTTAGCTCTTTGCTAAATGATCTCTGTAAATGACCTTTAAATTTGGTAAATATTTTTACGTTTGTTTGAAAGTTACTTCAGTTTTATTTTGAAACCCATGCTTTTATTTTGAAACAGGAAACTGGCGCAAAACCGTTCAAGGGCTGTTAGTAACGTTTCTTTTAGGATATGATAAATAGTGTGCCTTAAAGTGTAAAATATGTACGTTTTCTTTGCCAATTAGTACCTGGCTGACAGCGGCACAAGGTTTGTTAATGTTTCCTTTAACGGAATAAGTTACATGGAATCAAAATGTCGTTTAATAGAGTTTATGTTGTTAACCTTGACCTTGACCTTTATGTGTAGTTGTAAGTTAGTGAGGTGATATAATGAATTGAGTGATGTAAATTTGATGTATATGCTATATGTGAGCAGGAGAAATTTGTTTCCTTTGATGTTATTAATATTAATGTATTATGGTTTTGTTTTGCTCCTCGCTCTTATGGTGTCTTCACTGAATGTTTCAATAAAAACATTTCCAATAAAACCTCTGTGAAGCATCAGTATAAGAGACCATCATTCAGCCAGGGATGCTACAATCTCTATGTTATCTCTGAAAAGGCAGCATAGCGGCAACAATGTTGCTAACAAAGTGTCGACCTGAGGTTTGTGAACCAGTGTGTGAAACCTCTGTGGGTACGACCATCTTTTATGTCCAGTCCACAAGCTGTTGATGAAAGAGATCAGTACGCCTCCTCGGTCAGCTGCTCTGATATGGCGTTATTTTTGTGCCACTATTCTGAGCGCACGTAAAAAAAAGTTTGCAGGTGCAAGTGTTGCATTTTCAGGAGAAATTTATTTTGAGCGAAGAAACCATTCCTGTGTTGCTCGCGCTCTCAACATTTCTGCCCGTGCGCGCTCAACTCTTTCTCTACACCATTATATTTGTGCCACAAAACCAGCCAATCACAGACTTGGATGCAAAAAAATCTGATTGGCTGTTTTGGTCTCCAATCAGCTCGAAATGATGAAATGCAATATCCCAGAATCCATTTTGTCCAAAACTCAAACGAGGCAGTGGCGGAGGAACACAGAGTGGCAGAGTTTGAAATATTACTCTTTCTGGGTCACAAAATAAACGTTTAGGATATTTTCATGCGAGAATGTTTCTGTGTAAACTTCAAATATCTGCTCGATTCATCAAGACATCACATAAGTGCTCTAACGTTTTCAGAGATGCCTGTTACCCACCAGCTGACCCATAGCTGGACTGGCCGTTGGGCATACCGGACATTTGCCCGGTGGGCCGATGGTGATTTTTCATTTTTATGTTTGTTTGTTTTTGTAACAGTATAAACAATGAAAGGTGGTGGATTAGCCAATTGGTCATGATCAACTCTGGGCTGGACCAATTAAAATACATCGGTATTGAGAGGAAAAGGAACGCGATTCGTCCTGTACTTCAGCTACAATGAAAAAGACACAAAGCTGGAGTTATTCTGTCTTTGCTGCACAGCTGCCTCTTCTCCCCTCATTCTCTCCTGTTTCTACTTCAGTCATGAAACTGATCAATGATCAGCTGATCGTCTCTCCTGTTTGTTTATCTCCCACTTTGCCCCAGAAACAGGAAACCAGCGGATGTTGCTCTAAACAACAGCAGCAGCACGTTCAAGCTTGATCAGCTGTTGTTAGAATTTATTTCAAATTAATTTCTAGTATCAGCTCATGTTTGCTGGAGCCACAACTGTAAAGCTGCTGGTCATGATATCGGTTTGGAAACATGAAGGTGATACAAATCATACATATATACCAACAGGACTGTACGTCACTGTCACAACAGCGTTTGTTTTAGTTCAAAGGCTTCATGGTTTTTCCTGTAATACCTGCTGGTGGTTTTGTCAGTTCAGCCTTATATAGTATGTTTAACCCGAGTGACCCGGTCAGCTGGTGGGTAACAGGCATCTCTGAAAACGTTAGAGCACTTATGTGATGTCTTGATAAATCGAGCAGATATTTGAAGTTTACACAGAAACATTCTCACATAAAAATATCCTAAACGTTTATTTTGTGACCCAGAAAGAGAAATATTTCAAACTCCGCCACTCTGTGTTCCTCCGCCACTGCCTCGTTTGAGTTTTGGACCAAATGGATTCTGGGATATTGCATTTCGTCATTTCGAGCTGATTGGAGACCAAAACAGCCAATCAGATTTTTTTGCATCCAAGTCTGTGACTGGCTGGTTTTGTGGCCCAAATATAACGGTGTAGAGAAAGAGTTGAGCGCGCACGGGCAGAAATGTTGAGAGCGCGAGCAACACGTTGCAATCGAGCGCAAATGCAAAAACTGAGCGAGAGGGGCTGCTAGTGTGTGTGTGGCAAACACTGAAATACATTTTTTGCACGCAGGAATGAATTTTGTTCACTCAAATTCTGCTTTTCTTCGCTCAAAATAAATTTCTCCTCAAAGTGCAACACTTGCATCTGCAAACTTTTTTTTACGTGCGCTCAGAATAGTGGCACAAAAATAACTCTGAGGGTATCCCACCCGAGGCAGGTCACACTGGAGAAACTACATGAGAGGGAGGTCTGAGGTGTCTCTGCCCCACGACCTGAACCCGAATAAACAGCACATGTTGGATGGATCAAATCATACATAATAAGTATTTCACTTATTGTAAAAGTGAAGTGATATTTCCACTCGTCTCACTGAAGCTCTTTTGCACACTTTCAGATGCTGTAGCAGCTAAAAATGGATTGGCAACAACTTAAAGCGTAAGCTGAAACTCTGGCCTTCTGCTAGCTAGCCTCCTTGGTGGATTTCAGTGGGTGGTTTAAATAATTCTGTATAAAACAACAACTCCCAATGAGTCTTTCATCACTAGCGTGCTATCAAACTATTGAGGTGGGCGTAGCTGTCGAATGATGAAGTCTCATGTTTTTGTGTTCACCTCCAGAACGGGCGGTGCAAACTGCGCTTCAATCAATATCAGGTTGATCAGCAGTGAAAGAAAATTTAAACAATAATTCTGCTGCAGGCAGCTTGAATCTGGCTCATCGGCACAAAGCGGCGACCAGGATGAAGTTTGTGCGGTGACACTGAAAGCAGATGGTCCAACAAGAACGACAACACCAGCTCTGCTTATTAATTATTTCTCATTAACAAATGGTACAACAGCTGAACAGGTCCAGAATTACCAGTCCTTCCAGTACAGATTTAGAGGGAGGGGGTGGGTGAGGGGAGTGAGCCACAGACAGATGTCACTTTGTTGCTCTGGGTGGAGTGGGCTCTGATAAATCTCACTCTAAGCGTCGCTAATTGATTTTGGGGGAAATTATGCACAATTACACATCACATGCAGCCTGATGCGAGCACATATGGGCCGAGACGGGACGCAGACATCGGTGACAGCAGCCCAACATCCTGCAGCTAGCCCACTCGCTATCCACGCGTGTGCTGTATATATAAACACCTCGACATGAAATATGTGCTTCAGCATTTCAGGATTAATTATGACTTCCTAATCCCTCCGTGGCTGCCTGTTAACAGCAGCAAAAACGCTCCACCGGCGGCGCCGAGCCATCTCGTCCTGCAGTAATTGATTTGTTTGAAGTCGGGCAGAAAAAGGAGGAGGCCTGCTGGTGACGTGTCGTCGGACAAAAGAAGCATTAGTCGGGATTAATCGGGATTAACGGGAAGAAATTCTGATGGACGGGAGCCAAAAGGAAAAAAAATGCCTCTACGCAGCCTCGCCGCTCCACCCTCCTGATTAAAATAACACTGCACTGGTGCTAATTAGCAGGTGGAGCCCACAGCTGAGTGGGCTGTGTTTATGGCTCCATGTGCGGTCCTGTCACCGATCAGCTGTGTTTCTGTGCTCAGAAAGTCGTGCGTAAGCGACCCAGAGGGACCGGTGCTCCACCCCATCTCGGCGTCCAAACGTTGAGTCATTCTGGCCAACAAACTCGACTTCTGTTGCAACATTTCAGTCTGTAACAACACAATAAAAACACAATCTGGTCGAAGTTCAGCCTTCTTGAAACAAATCTGCAGCCACAGTGAGACGGCACGAAGCTCACGCAGCTGAAAAGAATCAATTAAACAAGGAAAATAACGATTTAATGACAATTTCTTCAGTTCTTTGTGCAAAACTGCAGAAAAACACTCAACCTTATTTCTTCTTCTAGCGTCTATAAACCTTCATCTTCATCTTTTTTTGAAATCAATTAGTGAGTAGCTGTTTATTAAACATCTTAATCAGCCTGGGAGTCAAACCAAACCACACGTTTTACTTTTATCGACTCAGAAACCCGGGTAGGAATTATTTTGCATCCTTAATTCTGAGAAAGCTTTCTTACGACGCTCTCTTCATTTAAACTGAAATAATTCATCCAGATAACGAAGCTTGTTGGGATAAATGGCCCTCAGTTCTAATTTTTACAACAACTGATGATGGATGCCAAAGAAAAGGGGAAAGCAGGAGAAGCGATGCGCTAGAAAAACAAGGAAATACGAAGAAAAAGATGGATGAATAACATGGGAGAGAGGGACGACAAAAAGCAGTTATTCCAGAGGAATTAAAGAATAAAAACAATGGGAAAAAAGGAAAAAATGGCAGATAAACCATCAAGAAGGGAAAGAAATGAGAGGGCCTGAAGTAAAGTTAAGGATTTCTAAAGAGTGGTTTTAAAGGGACGACGCTACAATACCAGACTGAGCCTTAAATGTGCACCAATCACAGCCCTGATCTCACAGTGACACTCATCCCCCTCCACCATTACTGGAATTAAATAACTGGAATTAACAGCACACCGCCAGATCTCAGGCGTACAGAGACAGAAAGACATGAGCAGAGATTTTAAATGACGGGGGGGGAAAAGAGAGAGTGGGACAGACTGCAGAAGTCCCAAAATGAAGGGGAAAGGAGGGAAAAGCACTTTGAGGTGAGAAGCGAGGGGAAAGGGGCGTGCAGCAGGGAGAGGGAGAGACCCTCAGGCGACTGTTAAACTGACTTAATCAGATCAACTTACTGACCTGGATAAACTCTGCTTGACTGGAACACACAGCTACTCGCATTATACGTCGCCCCTCGAGTGCACGACACAGAGTTTAGTGCACGTGTGACTGTGCCGTCGTTCCAGTGAGTGCTCGGGAAAAAGCGGGAGGCAAACTGCAACACGGGGAAAACATTTAGTAATTAAATATTTAAAGCTCGCCTTGAATTCCCAAACTGTTAGTTACAGAAGAGAGAAGGTAGCCACAGATAAGAAGATTTGATCTGATCATAAAAGAAAAGGACGGATGACGAACGAAAAACTAACACCAGTACACCAGTAAAAGTGCAGCTCCTCTAATGGTCACTCGAGTCTGGAGCCAAAAAAGTCGTTCATGACAGCGTGAAGATGTTTCTTGTGTATAAACTGAAAACATCCTCATGAGCAAAGCAGACAGATCAGCTGATTTTGTTTTTCAATGTGCACGCTGGTGGAAAACAAGCAAAACACGCCATGAAAATCTCTAAAATTTACATATTATTATAAATAATCTTTTATAAAAACGTGCAGTGCCCACAGAAGCTTGTTAGTTAGGAGGGACAACGGAGAGAAGGGGTAAAAAGCGGTGCACATATGTGATGTTGCAGGCTTCTCTGCAGAAGCTGACTAAAGGTCAATTTTTGCACATCCTCTAAACATGGATCTTACAGGGAACTAAACTGGAGTTTTTGAGGGAAGGTTTCCTCTGATAATAGTCAATATTAATCTACCCATCAGAAGAGATGCAGTATTGATGTTTCTCTCCAAACTGTCTTAACTTATGGCAAAATCATGCAAGGACACAGACGACCTGAGAGCTGCAAAATGATCATGGTTCAACTGAAAGAAGAGGACAGAGGTGCGTTAGGCAGTTCACTGGTCTCTCCCTCCCTGCCTGCTCTTCCTTTACAGATGGTCAACAAGTGAAACATGCAATGCCTTAATATGCAAATAATACAAAGTTGTTCTGAGCGATGAAAGCGTTGTATCCTGGTTGGAGCGCACTGACGGGATGAACATGGTGCCATCCACAGGGCACGAGGGCTCGCTCTGTGGTATAATCAGAGTGATGATGTGAATTTTACTCTGTGGCCTTCACAATCACCTGATCTCACCCCAGCTGACCATCGATGGCACATCTGCACTGCCTTAAATGACTAAATATCTTTTTTTGGAAGAACTGTGTTCGCTCTTCCAGTTAAATTCCAGAAAACTGGACGATCCCAGTCATTCTGGCTGCTCGCTCCTCTCAGCGTGCAGACCTGTTGTATCACTGTAGCGTTGCAGTTCTAACGACAGAACATATCTTTAGGTGAACGATTACATCGCATGCCGTCACCATGATGAAAAGCAGCCTGCAGCGTCTGTGCCATCATGCACCAACAGATTCTGCTGCACTTACATTTAAATGAAAGAATAACAAAATCTGCAAGTCATCCGCTCTCACTGCGAGTGCATCCAAACCGTCTCCACCCAGAAAAAGCTGGACGTAATTATAGTGCTGAGCATCTTTTTTAAAAACATGCTTTGCTGTGAAGACCAACTGCAGACTGTTGGTAGACATGAACGTGCTCTGTGTGCATCATTTAGAAGATTTCTGGGAATCTGGGCCAGGATTTTAATAGTTTTGCAATTTTCATTAGTTTTTATTTTTATTTAGTTTTGACTTCAGATTTTCAATTTTATATCAGTTTTAATTAGTTTTTACCAATTGTTTGCTAGTTTAGTTTAGTTTTTATTTTTTTGAAAATCCTTAGTTTCAGTTTAGTTTTGATTAGTTTCAGTTATAGTTTTAGTTGTGTTTGCAATAATTAAGTGTAACAAAATCCCAGTTTCATCATATCAGTCATTCTCGTCTGTTTATCCTTGGGTATGTTGCGATTCCAGCTACCATCGGGATGCATCACGCTGCCTTGCCTGGGGTTAGCTTCTGTTTCTGGGGATGAGGGTTGAGTGTGCTCCCTTACCTTCTCAAGCTAAGCTAGGTTAGCCTTCTTGTGTGAGCTTTTCAAGTGCACTTTAAGGTTTGTGGGATTTTTTTCCCTTTAGAAATGTCCCTCATAATTTGTCTGTTTCCACTACAAGACACTTACTTTATCCAAAACACAGTCATATTCAAAGTAATCCCAAATTGGACTCTGGCTCCCGACTTTTCCTGACATGATTCTGCGCGTGGACGGAGCAGCAACACAGACGACTCGACTAACGTGCTGCCACCTGCTGGCATAATGAGACACAGCAAGAAAAAAATCTGGAAACTAAACTTCATTTTCACCCTTGACTATTGTATGACACGCACACATCAATGAAAACTAAACACATTTTTGCTATAAATTCAGTTAATTTTAGTTAGTTTTCCTTTTTTTGTTTTTATTTTTATTTCCGTTAACGAAAATGTTTTTTCACTTCTAGTTTTCGTTATTTCGTTAGTTTTCGTTAACGATAATAACCTTGATCTGGGCAACACCAAAGGTCATATCATGACCACACCTCACAGCTCCCTCTTTAACGCTCCTCTTCCAGTCTACATTTCACAGCTTAACTGAAGTTTGGTTTCAGGTGAGTAGATGAGGGGCGTGGCTTGAAGGGAAGCATGTGTCTCCCACTTACCGGCATTGAATGCATCAGTATATATGCTGTTCTAGAGCTGGGCGATTTATCGAGTTTTTAAAAAATATCGATATATTTTCATACGAGATATAAGATGTGACAATATCCTTTATATCGATATAGTCTATGTTACGTTATAATTATACTTGTGGAGCCACAAGTTTGCCTCTCTTTCGTCCACTTTTGTCTCTGCGCAACGTTACTCGGCCTCGCCTCTCCTTCACTGAACACAACTCCCCCTCCTCCCCCATAGCTTCACCTGCAGGCAGCGACAAGATGGACACGGCAAATCTCCGTTAGCGAGTTGTGGGGCTGGACGGCGTCAACGTGTTAGCGAGCTAACCACGCTAACGACATGCAGCCCACAGGGGCTGCACGGCCTAAAATCCCTTCATTTTCTCAAAAGTTGACAGCGCGCCTTATGTATGAATTCTGGTTGTGCTTACTGACCGCGAACCGATTTTAGGTGGTACACGGCGCTCAGCAATCTGTCAAAAATGTTTTAGCAAGACTTTGCTAAGCTACGGAGCTGCAGCGCTTGATAGATTGTCGGAGCATTACGGCTACCGTAGTCTGGAGCCTCGCGGAGTGATACGTACTGTGCTTCAACGTAATATTACCGTATTGTGTGTGTATAAGGGCCATAAAGAGGATTTCAAACTCAAGGCTGTTAGTCATGCAGTAGAAGTTGGGAACAGAGCAGCTGTGAAATCTGTCTTTGTTATTATGCTCAGCGTCTGTTAGTTTACATTTTGACTGCACAATTATGAGCTTTTTGTTATGCACAAAAACAACATTGTTTTCTTTTATTTATGGAGCATTATTATTTAATAAATGCTGATAATTTATTTTTGAGTAATTTCTTCATGTAAATCTGTGCTGTATGTAAATAAAAATGCCTGTGTGACATCTGGGACACAGTGTGACTAAGAGCTCTCTTTTTGTTCTTAACTTATGGCTTTAAAAAAATATCGAGATATATATCTTATATCGCCACCCAGCTAAAAAATATCGAGATATGAATTTTGGGTCATATCGCCCAGTCCTAAGCTGTTCTATAAAATGTGACATGATGTGAACTCGTCCTTCTGACGGTTTATTTTGCATTCTCTCGTGCACCTGCATCTGTTAAATCTGTTAAGCCTGAAACACTCAAAGCTTCAATGCGTGTGTGAAAATGACCTCAGCTACATCACGATCGACGGTCTTGTTCTAACATAAGAACTCTGTTCCTCTGCACTCTTTAGCAAGTCATGGCCTACAATACTGACAGGTCACCCCAACAGAAGCACTTCTCCTTCTAATGCAATGCAGTTTAGTGCAAACACCAAACTGCAGCCTCCAGCTTCTTACTGTACCAACAAAATGTAAATACAAACCCAGGACAAAAGATGCTGGAGGGAACGCTCCTCCATGACAGAGCTACAGCAGAAGAAGAAGAGCTTTAAACTATATTGGATTCAGTGTAAGATAGTTATTCATTCAGATAGGCAAACAGATTTTTATTGCTGTAGCTTCTGCAGATGAAAGTGGGAGGAACAGAAGACGTGAGTAATTAAAAGAAAGTAGAAGTGAACCGGTTGAATCATGACATTTTTGTATCTGCACTTCTCTCCATTAGAAATTACATTAGTTAATGTAGGAGAGGGAAGTAGGATGATATTTTCTTTATGCAGCGCTCATGCATCTTCATTTTCTCTCCCACCTTCTTCCTCTGTGTGGGCACCGCTGCGTCGCTTTAGCTCTTCATCTCCCTCCCTCCCTCGAACAAACACACACGCAGGCGCACTCTCGCAGGCTTGTTAATGCAGAGGTAATGTAGTAAACTCAAGGGAACTCCCCTAACCAAATCTGCTGTCAAGACAAATCGCTGAAGTGAATTCATAATAAAATGTGGAGCACACCGAAAAAATGTGCACGCGTGACTGTGCGCGCTGTCCGTGGAAAAGCAAAGCGAGGAAAACAAACAAAAGCGAGGGAATCGGAAACAGAGTGAAATTAATCTAATGTGGAAAATGAGGCAGCATCGAGGGGATGAAGAGCGTGTTTTCCAGCAAGCCTATCCGAGCTACAGAGAAATGTAATTGGCACCAAAAAGGCAGCGAGCAGCAGGGGTTACAGCTGTTGCATATGCCTCCGAGCTAAAAACACACAGGACAAAACACAGCATAAAATCAGTGAGTGCTCTCATAAGTACAAAGAATTTTAAATGGATACAGATCAGTAGGGAGTTTAGTGGTAACAACACTGCAAACTGATGCAGCCCTTACAGGCTGGAAAGAGGATTATGAGTGATGAACAGCAGGACAACCCATAATACTGAAAAGATATACTGTGAAAAACACTGCAGACTTTCACCGACCGCACGAGGCGAGAAACCTTAAATCCTTTGTCGTGATTCTAACTCTGAAGCTGTCCACAGTGATGAACAGATTGAGACGGAGATGTCAGTAGCGTATATTCACTGGTGGTTCCCTGCTGCTATTTGCAATGTGACGTCGGTTTGCAGCAGCGGATACGCCGACCGTCCTAACGCGTCCTCGTCCCTCTGAGTAATCTGATGCCCCTTTTCCCGTTTCCCTCCTGCGTCTCCCCACACATGCGCGCTCTGTGCTCTGACACGACATGGTCTGACAGGGATGGTGGTCCCTCACCTTTCATCTTCACTTTCACTCACTGGTTTGAAATAAATACACGATGAAGTTTAGGGAAAGATTATAGTAACACGCACCGCCCTTCATACCAGTATCGAGTTATGGCAGATTCCTCTCTAATGTCATAACCTGATGCATCAGTGCACAGACATGTAAATGACACACAAACCACGCTGGCTGCAGCAGGCACTCCACACATGAAACACACTGACTGTATATAAAAGATGGGCGTAGCCACGGAGACGCTAACTGGCTTGCAGACTACTCTTTTGAACCCTTGAAAACTTTGCATGTCACCAATTTGTTTAACAATAAAACGTCAAAAGCTTGGGTTGGGGGGGTCGTAGCTATGAGTGAACACTAGCACTGCTTAGCTTGGTTATAAAGGTAAATCAACACCTGTGATGGTAGCATACAGGTTAAAAACAACACATACCTTCCTAGACTTTAGCTGCAGATTCCGATTGTCGGACGAATGTAAATTTTTTATTGGATTCTAATTTTCACCAGTCAACATCTCATTGGCGACAAAGATCCGCCTTTACCGAACCCTGATCCTGCCCATTCTACTTTACGGCGCAGAGACGTGGACGATGCTCAAACACGACCTGAGCAAGCTCGAAGTTTTCCAAATGCGTTGCCTTCGATGCATTCTTGGCGTTTCCCTTTGCGACCGTCATTCGAATGACACCATCCTCACCTGCTGCGGCAGCCAACCGACGATCGGCGACCTAATCCAGCGCCGCCGACTCCGTTGGTTTGGCCACATGTGTCGAATGGACCCGAGCCGCTACCCCCATGGCCTACTCTGGTTGACCCGCCCCACCGATTGGAGGGTGCATCGAAATGCACCAAAGAAGACATGGATGAAACAAATCCAGGATGATTTGAAGGCCCTTCGACTTGACCTCGAGCAGCAAGAACCATCGCCTTAGATCGAAAAGCGTGGAAGATAATCGTTGGTCAAGCAAGAGAACCTGCGGCACCTACAGCGTACTAGTTGCACGGCAGACCACCGCCGCTGGTCGCCCGCTAAGGACAAGAAGAAGAATTTTCACCAGTGAATGGAAGAAGAGGTCAGATCTGATATCCTGATGTTAGGACATTATGTCCATATGACAGAAAACTGGTGACAGTGTTTTTAATTTTCCTGTGAATGTAACAGACGGCCGGCATGTGCAGAGGGAACGCGCCATACGTACAGAGGGAACGCGCCATACGTACAGCTGAGAGACGTGGGAGAGACTTCTTTGACTTCTCCAGTACTGCAGTGGGACCTCGCCTGTCGTGTTTTACTCCAGCACTCTTTACATCAGTGCTGCTGTCAGTCAACACCAGCTGCTTCACATCCTTCAGATTCAAAGACAGAAAATGTTTTTCATGTGAGGTTTATTTTCCCAAATGCTTCCTCGTCGTAACTGAACCAGAGAGACGGAGCCTTTTTGACTCAAACCAGTGAAAAGGTACAAAAGTGCGTCTGTACTGAACAACGTAACTACTGTGCACGATACATGCATTCAAACCACAGATTAAGGCGAATAAAGAGAATGTGGGTAGAAACCATGTCTGGGTGTCTGCGTGTGTTTCAGCGGGAAGAATAAAACAACCAGATGCATGAGAGGAACTTCGACAGTCGCTACCACTGTGCAAACTAGCTCATGTGTCCAAATGGCATCGTTATGTGGAAATGAGCAACTGGGAGAACGGTCGGGGTTGCATCCGCGACAGCTGCCGACGGCCGAAACAAGCAGCGGGAAGAACAAGCAGAGTTTCCTGCTGCTTCCTGTGAAGGTTATCTGTGCTGCTGGAAGGCTGTGGCGGGTACAAGGCTGTTCACAGATGAAGACGGAGATCTTTTATACTCAAAACGATTTCAAACACACTTTCTGCAGTGGATGAATTTGACCCTGTTAATTTGAGCAGGTGATTAACCCTTTAAGACCTACCATAGAACCAAGTCTGCCAGAGCTTATATCATATTTTTACATGCTGTGGAGCCATTTTTGGGAGCATTTCAAGTTGCTATACATCAATACAACCATTATAGCCCAGATTTTAATAATATGTCTGCATTAAGTGCATAGAAATTACATAAATTGCAAAAAAGTGCAATAAACTACAAAAAAAATTGAAAATCGTTTTTGTTTTTTTAACATATATTTCTAGTTAGAGAAATTTAAGAGGCTTATCCCTCAAAACTGTAAATACAAAAAAGTTGCACAAAATAGTTTCCCACCACAGGAAATTTATTTTGAGTGTCTTCATAGTTTTATTTTTGAAATACACCAATTTTTATATACTGCAGGAAAAACGAAAATAAATATTATAATGCAAATTTGCAAAAAAGCAGCATATGCATCAAAATAAACTATTTCCAGCAGTGCAATATGAGTCCTAAGCATCCCAGAAACCACACAGAAAGTCATAAAGTCAAAGATAACTTTTAAAAACACCAGTATAGGCTCATGAGGCCCTGATGGTAAAAAACTACATTTCTGCGAAAATGACGTCACTTCCGGTTTCGGGCAGGTCATGGCGGACATGCGATAGTTCGCGCTGATGGACGTAGGAAGTGTTATGAACAGCTGATCGGATCGGCAAAGCGTGTTTCTGGAATATTATGTTTTTGTTGCTGCAAGTGCTTTTTATGCAGTTTTTGCAAAGTTATATGTGGAAGGAAACTGTGACCGAGGACAAGCTGATGGTATAAGATGTAAGTACAACTCCTCCGGTTTCATATGCAAAAAAAATTATTGCCTTGCTCACGTGGTTGCAGAGCAAATAGTTACGCAAAATGGAGCGTGCCCGCTCTGACTGGCTTTAAAGGGTTAAACAAATGCAGCTGCAACGGGGCCCTAATTTGCAAAATAAGCATCATATTGAATTCAATAAGAGATAAAAGTAGTGATTAGACGCTTTTCTTTGCAAGCTCCTTTGATTAGGATCATAAACTCTGGTGGTTGTTAGAAGAAGTTTAGCTTCCTCACTGGCTCCATCCATCTTTCATATACAGTCTACACTGCTATATGATGCTATAGGTTACCTGAAAAGGAACAAGGGAAGGAAAGCAAGAACATAAATGGTACAGACATTATGATCGCACACATCCTATCTGAAAAATGACAAAAACAATCCAGACCAATAAAATACTGAACGAGCTCTCAGCAGCATCTTCAGCTCCGTCAATAATCAATCATTGTTATTGTTCGTAAAGCCTGGACTTTATCAGTGATTTTATTTAAGATACATGCATTAGTGGAATATTTTCTAGGTGTCAGGCATCAGTGTGAGCAGCAATCAGATCAGGTAAATGCATGACAGTGATGTGATATCATAAAGGGAAAGAATACTCGAGTTTGAAGGATCTGACGTCAGGAAAAGATGCAGCAGTGATGAACAAGAAGATGTGAAACTGAGTGTGATGTAGAACGTATGCAGACCATGTGCTCATCTTGTGATTTAGCAACTGTCAGTGAAGCTGAAGGAGCCGAGTGTCCTCTCGCAGCAGAGCATCTGCGGGGCTGCACCCGGAGGCTTACATGGAAGGCCGTGACATCATTTGCTTTATATAACTGACGCAACTTCAGGTCTCGCCCTGTTGGCACCAGACAGCAGAAAAGCACTCGGCGTGAAGAAAAAGGTAAAACAACAAGTTTAATGCCGTGTGTGGCAACTCTTAGCTTTACTTTAAAAAACAGAATAAAATGAAAGAATCGTTCAGAGAAACCAAAAGAGATGCAATTCAAGGCAGGAAATAAATGTGTGAAAAACTGAAGCACATTCACTGTCCATGCAGCGCTCTGCGGTGCCTGTTTCCACCTCTTCCTCTACTCTCCCCTCATCACTTTACTCCACAATCTGTCGCCTCGATCAGCCAGGCAACAAGACGAAGGGGAGAAGGGGAAAGGGGGAAGAGTAATGAGGTCAGTTGCACTTATCTGCAGAGGCTGAATGACGGATGAAGAGGACGCTCTGGGCTTTCACTCTCTCACACCCTCTCCTCTTCACCCTGCTTGTCATGGTGCTGCGTCGACCCAGCGTTTTGTGTTTTATATGATTATTGTCTTCTGTTCTAGTTTATTCTGATGTTGGTATTCTGTGTCAGATCAGCTGTTCTTCCCTCCTGTGTGTGATTCTCTGATTTCTAGGTGCAGCCAAGTGGCGGAGGACTTCATCGGGTGAGGGCCTCCAGCTCGCACTGGAACGGTTCGCAGCCGAGTGTGAAGCAGCAGGAATGAGGATCAGCACCTCCAAATCTGAGGCCATGGTTCTCAGTGCCCACTCCGGGTCGGGGATGAGTTCCTGCCCCAAGTGGAGGAGTTCAAGTATCTCGGGGTCTTGTTCGCGAGCGATGGGAGAAGGGAGCCGGAGATCGGTGCAGCTGCAGTGATGCGGACGCTGCACCGGTCCGTCGTGGTGAAGAGGGAGCTGAGTGTAAAAGCGAAGCTCTCAATTTACCGGTCGATCTACGTCCCTACCCTCACCTATGGCCACGAGCTGTGGGTAGTGACCGAAAGAACGAGATCGCGGATACAAGCGGCAGAAATGAGCTTCCTCCGAAGGGTGGCTGGCCTCTCCCTTAGAGATAGGGTGAGAAGTTCGGCCATCCGGGAGGGGCTCAGAGTAGAGCCGCTGCTGCTCCACATCGAAAGGAGCCAGCTGAGGTGGTTCGGGCATCTGACAAGGATGCCTCCTGGGCGCCTCCTGGGTGAGGTGTTCCACCGGGAGGAGGCAGACCCAAGACAAGCTGGAGAGATTATATCTCTCGGCTGGCCTGGGAACGCCTTGGTGTTCCCCCGGATAAGCTGGAGGAGGTGGCTGGGGAGAGGGAGGTCTGGGCCTCTTTGCTTAGGCTGCTGCCCCCGCGACCCGGCCTCGGATAAAGAGGATGAAGATGGATGTTCTGTGTTTCTTGGTATCCTGGTCTCTGACCCCTCACTCCGTTTCGTGATGATTTCAGGTTTGCTCTTTAGGTTTTCTTCAGTAACTGCTCGTCCTTCATTGCCTGTTTTTGTCCCTCTGCCACTCTGTAAATAAACTCTCACTCATATCATCCGTCACTCGCCTGCATTTTGGGTCCTTTCCTCCAACACCACACGGCTCGCCTCGGCAGCCGTGACACTGCTTCCCTCAGCTTCTGTCACCTCACGTTACACTGGTTTGTTTTTCTCCTCCGACAATTTAGACGACCTTTGCTTCCCTTTATCTTCCATCTCTCCGCCTGCCTGCAAAGCCTCTCGATTGTTTCACTTTTCCCTTTTGTTGTAAGATCTTTGCGTGTTCTTGCTCCTCTGCGCTGCCTTCTTCACCTTCTTTCGTTCCAAAGATCATCGTCTTCATTCTCTTTCTTTCTCTGTCCCACTCTGATCACCTGTAAATCTTATCCTAAGGTTGTGTAATATTGCGTTTCAATTAGCTCTCTGCTTTCAGTTGCATTTGCATGAATTCAGCAGCAGGAGTGAACACAAGGAGAATACTCTGTAGGAAATAAATCCTTGTTTCTAATCTTGACTCGTGGTCTTAGCCTGGAGGAGAATAGAAATCTATTAGCAGTGTGTGAGACCTGCTGTCTAATGACGCCGGACTGAAGCTCGAGCTTTTAGCTCACAGAAAGGTTTCTGGGTTTATTTGAGATAAAAAGGGAAGAATTCAAACACCTGAATTAAAGAATTAAAGGCAGCGAGCAGCGTGGACTCACTAAACGCTCAAATTTGTCACCAACATTTCGTCAACCACTGAGGGAGCAGCTGCACAAAAAATTAATTTGTTTAAATAGAAATTATTTATTTATGCTTTGCTGTGAACCGATGCTAAAATCATCCCTGAATTTTATTGGTACTCTGAAATTCTCATTTTATTCTTTATGGGTGGAATAAAAACCCTCACAGTGCCAGTAACTTGTTTATTATGTATCCAAAATAAACTCTGGATGTGAGAGGGCAAGCACACAATAACATAATAATATCCAATAATAATGGTCAGTTGGATACATTAAAGGGTTCAAGCAGGATTTAATAAGCCGACGAGGACGTCAAGAAGGAGTACTCCGCTCAGCAAAGCCAGAAAAGGCTACGGGACTCTGTCGTCTTAATGACATCACATCCTGACGCATATGTTCATCTCTGGTGATTAATCTGGAAACCCTCCCCCACAGAAACTAGTCCTGGACAGAGCTGGGTAGTGTCCTCGGTGATGTTACGCCTTCAATCGCCTTCAGCAGCCCTGAACGTCCATCTTTTAACCTCATATCAACCAGAATCGAACCATCGAGGCAACAAAACCCCACAATATCCACAGACACGAGACATTTTGAATGATTTTTGGTGTGTGTGTGTGTTTTCTGTTACCAGATAATTTCATACTGACAGCTCAAGAGAACTGCGCCAAAATGTGACACGCAAGCATATCTGATGGTGTGAAAACACATGTATGCACACACACACACACACACACACACACACACACTCCCCTCCCCCATGCCTCGCGCTGTCTGATAATAATGTGGGGCAGGCAGATCAGCCAGATGTTTCTGGGTATATGCTGTGTGTGTGTGTGTGTGTGTGTGTGTGTGTGTGTAGGCCAGGTGCATCTACTGTACGTTCCCTCATGCATAAGAAAGCATCGATCCTTGTGTGAAAGAACTCCGCTGCCTTAAAGTACAACGTACAGTGAGTATTGTTGCTAAAGCCGGTGTGATGGTGAGAAAATCAAACAAACACGCTGACAGTAAAGAAACACGTGCCACAGCCACCGAGCGCGTCTTTTCTCTCTGACTGCTGCTCTAACCCGGCTCTTTGTCCTGTGCCGTGGCCTCGTACGGCCCTCGTACCAGCATTAGAGTGGACGAGTGTCCAGATGGCCGGGCTTGCTGCTCTGCCCTGAAAGTGGAGCACTGGGCTAAGCTTCCATTATACAGGCTTAAAAACACACTAATCACCCAACAGCACTCTGCACTACTGCTGCTTTTAGAGGAAGCCACCAGGATGCATGTGCGTGTCTAATCTTAGCGCTGCTCTCTGCTTCCACGCACGCACCGACCGTTGCTGCGCTATTACTGCACCCGGCCGTGCATTTCTGGCTGCATAAATGCATTAACAGCAGCATCTTTACACATGGTTACATAAAGGGAAGAACCCACCTTTAAACTGCTTCATCGCTTCTTACATTCATTAATTTTTTATCTTCCGAATCTGCTAAATGGCAAACGCCACTTTTCCATGAACAATGTTTGATTAGAGAGAAACCTGTAAAGTCAGAAGTAGACTAGACTAGTAGTAGTGCCGATTTAAATGCAGCTCTTTAGCGAAGGAAGACTCGTCCCTGCTGACTTCAGTCCCAGCACTTAAGTTTTTAAGTTATTAAGCGAGCGTCTGAAGCCATCCAGACTTGGCAGCGTGTCTACGAGAGCTCACATCAATTAACACATTAATGAGCGTAGCTGCAGGTCAGAGTGGAGGAGCGCTGCCGCGGGGAAACACCCGCTCTGCACCGAGGGTGTTGGCAGAGCGAGGAGCTGCTGGCACTGCCAAACTTCATCTGCCATCCAACTAAATGAGAGTGTGTGTTTGAATGTGTGTGTTGGGAAACCCCAGGTGCCTGGCCTGCACGCTGACTCACACAATGCATTTGTAGCAAAGCACAAAAAAGGTCCTTATTTATCAGGAAAGCTGGGAGAGGAAACTGCTCTAAAAAGGTCATTAAAGTAGATGGCGGGCAAGCAAAGACGTGATCACGTTAAATTAAAAGACTCCGTCCACCATCATTCCAGTCCCAGTAACTCTGTATGTTCAGTATCCTTACATCACTGGTGACGGGGAATCGTCCTGGCATTTCATTTCCGAGTCGATTAAATGGAAGGAAAATTAAAACGACGCGTCCAAAAGCAGCAAAAACACTCAAACGGTTAAAACTGAGCACACGCTAATGGACGAGGTTAAACTTTATCCACATGCAGATGTGTGTCAGAGGCCTTTTTAAACTGCTAATGATGCTCAGACTGAAGCTGACTGTGTGACACGATATCGTGCACACGCATGACGTCAGGTTGTCCAAGTGCGTCTAACATTAGCGGCGCTAGTACCGCTGACGCACCTACTCACAGCGGTGAACTTTGACATCAAATTGCATTGACTGACGTCCTTTTTACTTTTCAGCGTGCTCATTCATAACTTCCTGTCACGAAGAGAGGGTGGTGCTGTAGTGGGCGGCTGCAGCAGTTAGCTGCTGATTTATATAAATAAGAAATGTGTTGTTAGTTTGACTGACTGGGATTTCTACTGGCAAAAAGCGATGGCAGCAACTTCCAACGTCTCGCTGACTTGTCACACACACCGCCACCACAGACCGTTCTCAAAACCACAAAATGATATCTACAACTCGAGCTCCGAGAGAAATACGAAAGAGGATTATGACTAGGACTGCCACAAACGATTATTTTGATCGTCGACTAGCCAACGATTATTGTTGTGATTAGTCGACTAATCAGATCATCATCCATTGGACGTAAAACTACAGCTTATTGCACCAGCAGCATCTGCTCTTATATAACTATCATTAGCTTACAGCTTGAAGTGTTTAAGGTATGTGCTAACTAAAAATAAAGACAAGATGATAGTTTATTAAATTTTAATGAAATTTGCAGATTGTTTCAATGGAGTTTAATCTGCTTGACGTTTATTCAGCTGTGTAAAAACTATAACTTTAATCTCAGCCAAACCGATTTACTCAGGAACAAATAAAATACTAAAAAAAGCCAAACAATAACAAGTTATCTAAGTGACTTATATATCATGTTTAACCTGAGTAGTGAAAGACAGCGGTGGGTTTGAAAACGATTTGCGGGAGTCCGGTGTTCTCACAGCTCTAGTTAGCCTAGCCCCCGGCTAGCTATCGAGCTAGTGGCTAACAGACATCTCCGAAAACGTCGGAGCGCTTTTGAAAATATGTGGTGTCTTGATAAACTGAGCAGATATTTGAGGTTTACACAGCTACATTCTCGCCCGAAAATATGTTAAACATTTATTTTGTGACCCAGAAAGAATAATAAGAGTAATATTAAAACTAACTAGCTGCCGCCATTGTTGTAAACTGAGCTGGGCTGCGCTATGAATTCTGGGACACAGCTTCTTCTTCTTCGGGGTTTAACGGCAGCTGGCATCCTTGTACATGCAGTGCTGCTATCTTCTGTTTCAGTCCGTTATTACACTCTTAAATCCTACTACTTATTCCTGCGTCTTTTGGGATCTTACAAAGCTTCAAACGACGCGTCGACTATTAAATCAGTCGTCGACGATTTTGATAGTCGACGTAATCGTGACTAGTCGACTAATCGTGGCAGCCCTAATTATGACCGCTGGAAAAAGAAAAAAAGTGAGCACATCTTTATTTTTCTTCTTTTCCAGAATTCTGAGAAAAAAGTCAAAATTCTGAGAATTCACAGAATTCTGCGAAAACCTGACAAAAGACGTAACCACTTTTTCGGTGTCTTCCGTAGAGAAACGTGGCTGCAAAAAGTCTAAAAATCAGCAGGAATTGAAAGTTTGACAGAGAGCAACACAAGTGTTTCTGCATAAGATCCAAACGTTCATCATCTTCCTGACACAGCAAGTTCAGACGTCCCTGGGTACACAGTAATCTGCTGACACACACACGCAGAACAATGAGCTGCAATGACACGTTGCCGGTTACACACAAACCATGACTCAGTGTGTACCACCTGTTTCTGTGCCCAGCTGTCTCGTGGGCTTCTATTGTACTCGCTCAGCTGTTTGTGTGGGTGAACGCTCGGCGGTCAGAAGCATGACCCTAAATAAACGCTGGTCTTGCAGCTCGTTGCACTGGACTTACTGCGTTTATTTACAGTCAAAGATCAGAAATTCTACCCGTGTTGAAATGATTCAGCTGCCTGTAAGAAATTATTTTCATATAGAGCAACCTGGAAAACTAATATAATCAACTAACTGAACCAAATGTTCACTGAGAACTAGAGCTGGGCGATAGAACGATAATGATATGTATTGCGAAATAACTTTTTCTCGATAGAAAAGTTAAACTATTGCGATAGGCGTCATCTCTCTTGTCCTCTTAAAAAAAAAAAAAGAAGAAGAACAGCCAATCCAAATTAAGTAGCGCAGAGCTGAACCAATCACAGCCGCAGCGTCACGTCAGGTGACTTGTTACGTACAGCACAAGTGCCAAGCCGCACATGTGTATTTGTTTGGGAAGCAGCCAGCCGCCGTGCCGCCCGGGTAATGGAGGAAATAAGTGCGCCGACTAGAGAAAAATCAACCGAGAGCGTGACCGAAGGTTACCGAAGAGAAAACAGATGATGGTTCCAATGACGGAGAGATTGTCGAACGGAAGAGCCACAGAAGTTCTGTAGTGGGAAGGTATTTCGGCTATTTCAAGTCTGACAAAAACAGAGTAGCGCGCACTGTAAATTGTGCCGGAAGCAAGTCTGGAAATACAATAAATCGCTTTCTGACTGGAAGTGCTAATTCGTCATTCGGCTTTTGTCAGACTAAAGTAACTGTTAAAACTGTTTGAAAAGCTAAACTATACAACAAGGAGAGATCGAGAATTTCCTTTTAGTTCTCAGTTTATTTGATATTGACAAAAGTTAGTCAATTTTGTCTGTTCTTCTGTAAAACAAACTAAGATTTATTTTTAGAATTAATATTTTGTTTCTAAGTGGAATTGACAATTTAGTCTGTTTCGTTTGTTCTGTGTTGAAACTTAAACGCTTTAGCGGCTGCCTTTTGTGTAGTTTGCAATATTTGCCTTTATTTATCTGAAAAAGTCTCATGTTCCTTAAGTACATCTACCCTGTTGAACTTATTATGGGAAATAAATATTTAAATCAAAACAAGCTGCTGATTATTTCACATTTTACTTGTGAGCAACGGCACATTTAAATCTTACAAATATCGTTATTTGGCTTATATCGTGATATATATCGTTATCGCCTGAAATGAAAAAAACATATCGTGATATGAAAAAATCTTATATCGCTCAGCTCTACTGAGAACATTTGGTTTTCTACTTTCACTCTCGCAGATGTTGCTAATTGTATTTTGTTTTGCTATTCTACTTGTTGTCTGATGCATTTACTGCGAATGTGAAAATGTCCATCTAGGTTTATACGCTCACCTCTGGCCACAAACTAGTGACCAAAACAATAAGATCATGGATACAGGCAGTGGAAATGAGCTTCCTCTATAGGATGTCTAGGCTCTCCCGGATATCTTTAGCGATAGGGTCAGGCGGTCATTCGCATGGGACTTGGAGCAGAGCTGCTATTCCTCCATGTTGAAAGGCGCCTAGTTTGGGTGTCTGACTGGGATGTGTCCTAGCAGAGGTGTTTGGGTCACGTCCAGTTGGGCGGAAACTGCAGAGCAGACCCGGACATGCTGGAGAGATTATGTCTCTCAGCTACTACTGGGAATGCCTTGGTGTCCCCTCTGGAAGAACTGGAGGAGTTGGTTGAGAAGTGGGAGGTCTGGGCCTCTGCTGTGGGTGGGTGGATAGATGAGTGGATAGATTTACCATTTTGTACTGTTTCTGTCATGAAGTAATTTCCAAAACTGTACAAAAATAAAGCGTGTCAACATTTTCAGTGTGCAGAGATGTCCTGTAGAGTGAGGGAGGCTGTAGCCAAATGTTCCCTGCTGCTATTGTCGCTGTTGGAATTTCACCCTTTAACACGTGCTATCATTGAAACAGGACGCGTTTAAACCAGTCAGTATTTTCACTGCCTAAATCTGCCCAATCAGCCAGCGTGAAATAAAAGGTGAAAGTCTACAACTTCATCACAGTCCTGTGATTCGAGCACCAGCATCTCTCCCGTCTCCTAATACCGACTGAAACGAGCCTGCACATCAGAAAACGACTAAAGAGGTATCCTGTGGCCTGAAGTATGATGACAGGTCATTACCAAACATCTCTGTGGGACATTATTGTCAGCTCGGACTTGTCCTATATCATAGGAGCTTTAACACATCCAGAAAGATGGATTTTTGTATCACGACTGGCGATGATTCCTGGTTTGGAGTTCTGTTACTTGTGGTCTGTTTCAGTCTCTGTAGCCTTAAATCAGACCTCAGGTGGAAAGGTGAACATCAAAGCCACGGACAGTGGACAAGAAAGGTGAAGAAGAGAGTGCGGGGAGGGTGGAGTGGGTGGAGATAAGTGTCAGGACGGATTTGTAGCAGCAGCATAGACGGTAGTGAGACCTGCTGTGATGTTCGGTTTGGAGACGGTGACACCGACAGAACGACAGGAGGCCAAGCTGGAGATGCTAAGATCTTCACTGTGAGTGAGCAGGATGGACAGGATTAGGGGACAGGCAGAGATGTTTTGGACACGTGCAGAGGAGGGAGAGGAGGAGCATAGGGGATGAAGATGGAGCTGCCAAGGAGGAGGAAAAGATGAAGGCCTCAGGGGGGGTTCATGGATGTAGTGAAGGAAGACGCAAGGATAGGTTGAGACAAAGTCAGATAAACTTTTAAGTTCTTTTCAAGCGAGAATGTAGTTGTGTAAACTTCAAATATCTGCTCAGTTTATCAAGATATCATATATTTCCAAACGAGCTCCGACGTTTTCGGAGACGTCTGTGCCCCACCAGCTCCACAGCAGACAGCGAGGTCGAGGATTATTACAGCCGGCGAGAACAGCGGACTCCCGGCACATCGTTTTCAACCCCCCCCCCCGCGCGGTCTTTTCGCTACTCAGGTTAAACAAACCCCAGTAGCTGTCTATTGTATTGAGTGTCCACTAAAATAAAAATAAAAGCGTTCTAACATCTCACCTGCTTGTTTTTATTAAGGTATGTACACGTATGTACATGTACACTATTTTTATTAATAGAGATTTCACTACTGAGGTTAAACATGATATATAAGTCACTTCGATCACTTCTAAATGTTAATGTTTGGTTTATTTCAGTGTTTTATTTGTTCCTGAGTAAACCGGTTTGGCTGTGATTAAAGTTAAGCTTCATAACATATTACTCACACTTAAATTAAGAGGGGACGGCAGTAAAAACTCCGGACCTGTGACATCATCAAGTACGCTGGTGTTCCAATTGTACAAATCGCGAGTCCGTGCTCGCGTTCTCGGCGAGTCCGTACTCGCGTACTTGAGAATTGAGAAAGGGCCACTGTTTTTAACACATGTGAACGTCGAGTTTGTCAGGAAACGCCGAAGGCTCAAAATCCAGGAGCCGCCTGGTGATTGGACGAATGAGTTCATAGTTTCTCCTGTAGTTATTCGACCACATCAAAGTTGGGATTTCATAGTTTGTCGTGTTTCTGATATCAGGAAGACAAAATGTGCTCATGAGAACAGATTATTGCTTTCCTCTTTCAGCTCATGTTTTGGAAAAGTTGAGAGTAAATTAGACTCAGTGTCACCATCAAAAAGACAAAGTCCCAGTTCATCAGTCAGGTAAGGAGGATACCATCTGATACAGCTACAATAAAGACATACTCATTTCATGGCAGTCCCACTTACAGATTCATACTCTGGATAAGTCCACTTTAATTTTAAAAACCGTTATAAAACTACACCCAGCTTCCTTGTTATTCTCCCATTTTCTATAGTGAAATCCTCCAGGGAGGAAGTAACGCAGTGAGGCACTGTCTGAATCCAACATTGTATTTAAATAAGTGCTCTTCCTCTGCGTGTATGTGTGCACTCATCTTTGAAAGCCCGTGCGAGCGTCAGCCTGCTCTACTTTCCTCTGCTGTCCCTGTTAATTTGCCTCTCTGAGACCTCGGTCCTAAGTCGAGTCCTTCGTCTACACATGCCGGGCGGTTGCATATTACAGGTTCGAGCCATCTTACCAAACCGTCTCATCCTAGAAAGAAAAAAAATAGCTTACTCAGCTCAGATCAGTGATGTCACCTTTCATTTGCCCTTGTTTCCACCTGGCGCCACAGTTGCCTCGCGCTGCCTCTTACAGGAATGATGGGTGTCAGGTTGCACATCTCACTGATCGTGAGCTTAGCGGTCACAGTTGAGTCAGCTAACAGTTTGGATGAGCGACTCATCGCTCATCCAGGAGCACGGCCCTTCAAAATAAAGGCTGAGGCTTTAAAAAGAAATGGAGCACTCGGTGATAAATTATTTACAGCTGTGTTTTATGTTCATGTTTTAGGTTGTGTCTAATGAATACAGCGGCCCTTTCACCTGAAGCCTCTTACACTGGTGTCCCTGATCTAGAAGGATGGCGACCTGTGAATCAATACGGAGGGTAAAGTGCTTCTGTTCATCCCCAATGAAGTCTGACTGGCTCCACCCTGAAGTCACCACATGTCTGCGGTCGTTTACGTTTCACACATAAATTACAGGCCAAAAACTGTGACTGCAGAGGGGCGCTTGAATGTTCAGCAAACACAGTACAGTGAAGCATCCCCTGCTTGTTACTGCATACATCTGTGGAATATCAGAACAGACTAATAATAGTCGCTGTCAGTCACAGAACACGTGCCGCTGCTGTTTTGTCGAGCAGATTATGTTTGCGATGGATTTGCTCAGACGTGCTCAGTCCGTATCCACAGGGGTGTTTTTGGATGCGAGGGGTTAGATGGAGTTCAGATGGAGAAGTTCAATCACCTCGAGGTCTTGTTGAGTGGAGGCCAGGGTGGGGTGAGTGACTGACAGGTGGATGAGTGCATCACTACAGATGCTGTGCAGGTCTGTAGTGGTTAAAAAAACAAAAGAGCCCAAAGGCGATGCTGTCAGTTTGCTGGTCGATTTAATTTAGTTCCCTCACAAACACCCTAAAATAAAATACAGACGTAGAGGAAAGAGGCAGTGAGAGGAGCTCAGCGTAGGACTAGGGATGGGTATCGTTTAGGTTTTATCCGATACCGGTGCCAAACCGGTACTTTTGAAACGGTGCCGGTGCTTAAACCGGTGCTTAAAGAATGAAGAACACAAAAGTGGTCCAAAAACCTCTCATGTTCAGCTGTTTTTTTGTAAAAAGATAACAATGTTAGCCTTTTCTGCAGCTATGGGGCATATATGGTATCACTCTTGGCTGGAAGCAGCTTAAACAATGGAAAAAAAAACACAAACTTTGTCCAAAAACCTCTCATGTTTAACTGTTTTCCACTTTTTTTGGTCATTTTAGCCTTTTTGTCCAGGGTGAAGGGAGTATCTGCCATCAAACAAGAAGACAGCTGCATGTAGCTACGACGGTGTTTGCTAGTTCACCTTACATGCATTAATGTAATAACGTGGTTAGCCTACTCAACGTAAATTACACACGAACAACATTAAGCTACTCACGCAGAGAAGAACGGCTGCTGCTGCATCATCATCATCATTTCTGCTACACTGGCAGGGCTAGGGGCCAGGACTCTCCTCTTCGGGTTTTTGGGGGATGTTGCTAACTCCGGGTCTGATAACAGGCACCACACCCGCAGTAGATGTGCTCGGTGTGAGGTCTCGCAGCAAGCTATCAAATACGGCGCATTTCTCAGCTTTAAAAAAAACGCTATGTGTCGCCAGGTGTTTCATCAGATTTGAGGTGTTACCTCCTTTGACAGTATCACAGTATCAGCTTAAAGCACTTGTTGCAGCTGCTGAGTTTGCATCTTTTGCTGTGAAGTACAGCCAGACTTTGACCGCTTCGTCTTGGGCATTTTTAATCTGTAGCTCTGCTCTAAAAGAACGTACGTACCTGGACCCGCCTACTATCCTCGGAAACGTAAAATGATTGGCTAGAATCTAAAGTGTGTCACAGCTCACACTTTAGATTCTAGCCAGATGCCCAGGCGCTTTGGGCATCTGTCCTGGATGCCTCCTTGTTGCAGGTTTTTTGTGCTCAAAAGGAAGAAAAAGCATATTTTTTCCAGACTTTAGTCACACAGATATGTAAACGCAGTCATTTAGTGCCGTCTGAAAAGGATACAATGCAAACACTCACAGGTAATTTCATCAACCACGTTTTTAGGAAACCAGCGTCTGAAACCAGCAGCACGAAACATCGACTCAGTAGCCGCCTTCATTATCTTTAACAGAGACTGAGCTGACTTTCACGAGGCTGTTTGATAAGAGCTTTAATGGATCTGACTCACACTGGCCTTTCCCCCTTCAGCCCATAAAGATTTTGGAGGAGCATTAAGTTAAAAGAATGAAAATGATGCTTTAAACACTGAAAGTTCTTATTTTCGATAACTTGTACTGCTTGTGTTGTTTTGAATGTCACACACTAACTGAGGCTGACGCAGCTGTAATTACGTCGTGCCGGCAAAGTGACTCGCAACATAACTGCTGGTAAAGTTTGAAGGAAAGTGCCGTTCAATTTATCGCTGCCATATGGAAGTTTTGTAACTCGTCTGATTACATTTCAAAGTGCTCGAAAGGCCAGTGAGCCAGAAAAGTGACGGCAATAAATACTTTTGTGGAACTGCAGTTCCCCAGAGAAAGCTCTTGGACAAGCCTGCGAAATACTGATTCCTCAAAGATTGTGCTGAAATTAAATCCGAGAGTTACAGTTTCCAAAACTACACAAACACAGCGACGGCTTGCAAATAGCTCCTGCAGTTGCCTTTTAATAGATTAAAATCTACCAGAGCTAATGAAAAAAGCCAGAAACTGTGATGGGATGATGTTCATCTCTTAAGAAGTTACAGAATCATCTTTGTGTGTCTGCCGTGCACTCACACACCCGCACAAGCTGAAGAAGCTTGGTGCTGTAACTGGGCAAAAGGATGATTTAAGACAAACCGGTGGACACAAAGATGTTGTGACTGAAGTCTTGATGATAAATGCAGAAAGTCAAATCATCAAGCAGATGCACGACCACGATCGGGGCGTCTGTCTTTCAGTAAACATACTTTTTAACATTATTATTGAATGGTTTTTCAAAATAAAAGATCCCAATGGACAAAGTGAAGCGAGCCCACAGTTTTCAATCTACGTACATGAACCCATGACGTGACAAACATGCACATAACATTGCTTTTCTGTACACACATGCAGTAGCTCAGATTAAAGTAAGCCGGAGTAATGCAACACGCAGCCTGCAGCGAGGCAGCAGACGCAGAGCGACAGAGGTGGACACACTTCCCAACATCACGCGAGCCTAGACGACCTCGCGATGGAGACGGCGAGGACATCTGTGAGCAGCAGTGGCTGCGTGCGTCTGAAACATCACATCAGCACGATCGAGGTGCAGTTGTGTGATCTAAATACAGACTAGGAATAACAGAGACGAATAATCCTGCATTGGAGTTCTGGCACAAAGCAAACACTGACAAGAAAAGTTTCCTCCTCTGTGCCGTCAATGTTTCTGTTCAGCTTTTGCCTTTTTAATAGACGAGATCAACAGTTAAGATGAAACAAGAGGAAGCAGGGATGAAGTCAGATATGGATACTGAGGCAAAGTAAACATTCTGCCTACAGCTGAGCTATTTGATAAGTGTGACTCGGTGTCACCGCTGCTATCAAAACACAAAAAACTACTTTAATTCTCAGAATGAGCAGCTGCATCATCATCTCAGGGATTTACAGCAATATAGGCTATGCTGTCAAATCTCCTCTTCAGTGCTGCTTACACAATATGTTAACTACTGCAGGTACAAATTGTTCACGTGAGAATTTGGAAAATAATCCTACGCTTTTTTAACACCTCTGTCGCCGCACTGGCAGCTTTTCCAGCTAATCTGACCGCAGTGTTTCCAGCATGCAGGGAAGGAAGCCTGATACATGGAGTCAATTAGTAACAGCTGGGTAACATTCACAGCTTATGCAAGTTACTTTTCTAATGATGTCTAATTATTTCAGCAGCCACACTGGAGCTTGAGAAGCACTGAACTAAATGACTATCAGTGTTGAAAATGATTTCTAGGTTGAATTTAATGTGTTTTTACTCTGTTATAGCATGAATTCATATTTTTATATTATATAATGAATATGGTTAATAGACTGGTTCTTATATATAGCGCTTTTCTAATCGTCCGGAGCATTTTATACAACATGCCACATACACAAAAGTACTTTTTCCATGCTTTTAAGTGCTTTCTGGCTAACATTCACACACACTCCACATCGCGGAGCAACTTGGGATTAGTAGCTTGTCCAAGGATCAAACCGCTAACCTTCCAATCAGAAGATGATCTGCTCTACCTCCTGAGCTACAGCCACCCCAAAATAACTGCACATTTAAAGAAACATGGTCCCTCCCAAAGCAAACTTTAAAAAGACTTACAGGAAATGCTGTTCTTACAGTATGAAGTACACAGTCTACCTACAGTCCTAACTGCAGTGGAATGCAGTGACAAAGTGCCCTGCCCAACCCCTCTTTTAATAGGGGTTGGGCGGGGCACTTTGGCACGCTTGCAATTAGTGCAAAATGCTGCGGCACGATTTTTTAATGGCAGAAGAAAATTTGATCACATCACTCCGATTTTGGCCTCTTTACACTGGCTTCCAATTGAATTCAGGATCCGTTTTAAAGTCCTTTTATTGGTTTTTAAATCTCTAAATGGTCTGGCACCTGTTTATTTGTCTGACTTGTTGAAGCCCCACGTCCCCACTCGTTCCCTTCGGTCAGCTGAGCAGTTGCTGCTTTCGGTCCCAAAGTCACGGCTGAAACTTAGAGGAGACCGAGCGTTCTCTGTTGCAGCGCCGATGCTTTGGAATAACCTTCCTGTCCATATTAGACCGGCTACATCAGTGCCAGTTTTTAAGTCTTTATTAAAAACCCATTTTTATTCCCTGGCTTTTAACTCTGTGGGTAACTGATATATTTTTATTGTTTTTTATTGTTGTTGTTTTTTGTTTTTTTTTATTGCTATGTCTGGTTTTATTACTATGTGCATATTAGTGTTGTACAGCACTTTGGTCTACCAGGTGCGTTTTTAAAGTGCTATATAAATAAATAAATGATGATGACGATGATGATGATGATGAATGGTTGGAAAGCTTAAGTAAGAGCAGAATGTGATGAGGGCGGGACAGACGACAGCCAAGGAGGGAAACTGACAAAGACAGGAAATGAAACTAATTAACAAAATAAAAGCAGTGATTAGACTTTAAAGAGCTTATGTAACCGTTGTGTTCCTGCGTTGTGTCGGTAAAGAGAAAGACAAAGTAAATAACCTGCCCGCTCCAGCTCCTACAGCCAAATACAAACCGCAGGTTAGAGAGTCAACCCACCACAACTTCCAAGCTAGCAAGAATTATCTATTCATGCTAGCATAGACTGTGCCTATAACACATATGTGGCACACATGTACTACATATTCACAGCATTTAGTAAAGACAGGCACAATGATGACAGTAGCTGAACTAAAACACACAATCGGAAAACATGAGGGTGGCTAAACATTCAGTATATGTGTGTTTTACAGTGTTCCCACGGGGGAAGTGTAGAAATGGGGAGAGGCTCAAGCTAACAAGAACTGTTAGCTAATTATAACAATCTGTAATTTATGACGCGGTTACACTTACAGATCAGAAGCACCAGCGCTGACATTCAAAATGCCATCACACAAATGCAGAGTAAACTTCACATGCAGGCACATGTCTGTTTCTATTTTCTGACCACAGCCCCCTGAAACACTTCTGCTTTATTTATAAATCTGCGATTGTGCTAAATGAATGCAAAGTGACTCACTGCTCAGGTGCTTTTTTACTGTTCCACGATTATCCAGCACCGACACACAGACGCAGGAGAAAAGGCACAGAAGAAAATATCAAATAACAAACTGCAAATCACGATCCGATCTTTGACTCTGCAACGTAAATTACTGAACCTGCCGCTCATTCCTGCAGCTGCTTTTAGGGGTACTTTTCTTCAGTTGCACAGATAGTGTTGCCTTGCAAGTTATTGTATATTGTAGACTCATACTGTGATGTCATTCATACTGTGGTATTGTAATACCCACCTCTCTGCACCTGAAGCTGAGTTCGCTGTGACGCAGACACACTCGCCAAAGAGAGTCTAAATATCAAGAGTTTCATTTCCTGGTTAAATAACGTAATCAATAATAATAAACTGAATGTTTTTGTTATAAAAGATGAGAAGTTGATGAAATGTTATTTTTCATTATGATTTCAGCTTTAGGCAATTATGAAACCACATAATTGAGATGAAAATGATGGCTGTGCTGCATTTCATTACAAAGCGATTTGCACTCATCCTGTCGTGTCTGCACGTCACTTTTCCTGCTCGCTGCTGGAATTCTGCACGCCTAAAAGCACAAAGTCACCAGGCTGCTGCATGTTTAGCTCAGTTCATATTCTTTTTAAAATTAAACTGCAGCTCACTGAACACTGCCCTTAGACCTTTTCAGAGTCTTGATAAACATATTAAGTTAAAGTTCTGCAGCCTGCAGGAGTCACCAATATTGCCTGAGCTTAATTAGTGCATTTCTCTTATGAATCTTGGCTTTTTGCCTTTTTTTAATCCTGTTATACTAACATAAAATAAACGTATCATTAAAAATAAAAAGTTTATCTTGCAGAAGGGTTTTAAAGTGTGGAGGAAAGGATGAGCCTCACAGCGGAAAGCAAATGATACCTTTAAGTGTGTTAATCTCCAGAAAAGCAGCTGACAGTGATCAGATGCATAAGAACACAAACACACCCACGTCAACACAAAGATGCTGAGGGTGTGTACGCATACTCTCAGTACAACGCTCAGTAAGCCCCACACAAACACACACACCACTGCCAGATGTGCTCAGCCTAATCAGGTCAACGTAAATGTCCATCAGCCCATCAGCTAGAATCAGAGGGAGGGGCTGAGGGGGGGGGGGGGGATTGGGGCAGGAGGACACGGGGGAGTTGGAAAATGTGATGGGGTCAGAAAGCAGGAGAGAAAGTGACAGCGTGTGGGTCAGACTGCAGACTTAAGATGGAGTGAGAGTGAAATAAGCAATTATGCAAAGGCTGAAGAACACAGTGTTAAAAAATTTAAATGGAGGTCTATAATTTATGATAATTAATGTTAATTCTGACCCCGTCTTGCAGGCTGCTCTCCTACGCTCTCGTTCACGCTCTCCTCAACACGCTCTGCGCTGATAACTCCATCTGTTGCAACTCAGGAGTGAGACGTGCATCAACTTTGGAGGGACGAGTGAGGCGCCATCAATCATGTTTGCTGACCCTCTACATTAGTGTCACATTAGCCTCGTGTTCAGAAAGAAGGGAAAATAATTCTGCTTTGATTTCTGGGACGCCAGGTTTACTCGTGGAGATGCACTCACGTCTTGGTTCAGCATGTATAATCTCAGGGCCAATTAGCAGAGAGGTAATGTTAGATTACTGCGAGTCAAAACAGAGCCAGCAGCTGCTGTTTGCCCATCTGTGTCTTTCTGAAATAATACTCGGCACGATTATGCATACAGGCCAGAAGAGTCATATTTTAATCCAAACCGCGACCTTTTTGTGAACCGCTCCTAAAGTAGTGCTGCACCCCATCAGTGAATCGAGTTAAGAAAAGTGTAACCAAGTGGAAAATAATGAAAAGGTCCAAATGGGACAGTAAACATCTGACTATAAAGCCGTCTATTCTGATGCCTGGCTGTCAGCTGGTATCGGTCACTCCCGCCTCATCATTTATCAACAAGCAGGGTTACTGCTTACTGTAAACAAGTGGTTTTAATACTATGAAGATCAAACGGGGAAGAAAAAATGATGAATCATTTCTCAGGTTTACAAAACCAGTGTTTGATCTTCATATGCAGTTAGCTTGAAAGACGTTCAGCCGATTTCTGACACCAACATTTGTGGAGGTGTATTTCAGTTTGAATAAATAAATAAATAAACACTGATCACTGTTTTATTTCCTCATTTTTAAGGTTGTATTCAAAGTAATAATTATCCAAATTAAATGTACTTTCACAAATTTATGTCACACAAAAGGAAATTTGACTTATTTGCCTGTTGATGATGGGTGATGGTTATTTTGGCTGTTGGGTCAAAAAGTCACTTTCGCTGCATCCAAACGTGTTTAATAAAAATATCTTGTTTTTAAGCGCCCCGTCCACCAGCAGGCTCGATCTAACATAAACCCATTAAACCCACACACTGTGAAAGCTGTGGGCTCCAGAGCAGCACCCCGACCTCTGACTTGTTCCCGGTCCTCTCCTCACCCCCAACCACTCAGTGAGGCCCATTACCAGCCCATTATAGTAATTCAATGGGATGCTGCCTGCGTGGTGGCCTGCAGGGCACACATAGAAAAGCACATTAAGGCAAACACAAACCTCCAGCTGTGGCTGTTTACACATGCATGGAGACTGCAGCGTGGGGGTTTATTTACATTAATTAGACTAAGGGCAGCAGATGTAAAGACAAAGCTCTGTAATTGTTTAGCAGGACAGAAAATCTGGACTCATATTCCCACTTTCAGAACTCTTTTTGTAATAAACTACCAAATCGGAAAAAAGGTGGAGATTCAAATCAGGTTTGGACTGTTTACCAGCATCCACCCAAACCCACTGAGCTTCTCTCAAAGGGAAAAGATCCAATCTGTCCTTGATATGATCTGATGAGTTGGTTTTGATCCTGCTTTTGCTTTGCCAACTTGCTTCTAATCACATTTTTTGCTACCACTGTGTGAATACATGTGCACAGCCAATAACCTGCGATTGAGCACCAAACACAGCAACTCTCACAATAATCCATTTCTCCACAATATGCACAGAACAAAGCTTATTACTAGAATCCAGCCATTTTATTCCCCTTATCTGAGGGTTGGGCTTCCCAGACGTCCTTTTACCCATGCCAGTGTTCTCAGCCCAAATGAGATGCCCAGCCTCTGCAGTCGGCTCGGAGTCTAAGTTTGGTGAACCTGAAGGCCGCTGGCTCCTTTTTTATAGGAAGGACCAATGATTCACTTTCCAGAAGTCTGTGTTCTTCACACATTACTTATCAGCTCCCAGTCTTCCTATGGAGCAAGCTCACTGTATCCTCAACCTTACTCGGATGCTGTCCAGAATTCCCAGTCATATGTGAGGCTGAAGTCAAAGGAGCTTGCAAAGAAAAGCGTCTGGACTTCTTTAAGTTGCTTGAAGACGTTTCACCTTCATCCGAGAAGCTTCTTCAGTTCTAAGGTCAAATGGTGGAGAGTCCCAGATTTAAACCTAGTGGGAGTTTCCCCCCACAGAGGGACAAAAGGACCCCCTGATGATCCTCTAATCGCCTGAGCCAAGGTGTGAAACTGGGTGTGGGTCCCAATCAACCAGAGTTTCGGGTGAGCTCATTGTGAAACCTGGCCCCACCCTACCATGCGATTTCCTGAGGTCAGATGGCCCAGGATGTGAGTGGGCGTTAAGGCGTCTGGGGAAGGAACTCAAAGCTGGATTATAGATGGCAGAGAGTTGGTGTCGTAAACCACCACCTCAGGAATTCGCATGATAAGGTGGGGCCAGGTTTCACAACGAGCTCACCTGAAACTCTGGCTGATTGGGACCCACACCCAGTTTCACACCTTGGCTCAGGCGATTAGAGGATCATCAGGGGGTCCTTTTGTCCCTCTGTGGGGGTAAACTCCCACTAGGTTTATATCTGGGACTCTCCACCATTTGACCTTAGAACTGAAGAAGCTTCTCGGATGAAGGTGAAACGTCTTCAAGTAACTTAAAGAAGTCCAGACGCTTTTCTTTCCAAGCTCCTTTGACTACGTTGACCTGGATGACTGAGAACCTTCACAGACACGTGAGGCTGGAATGTAGGTGAAATGACAAACATGCTGACGTCACACCAATCTCTGTTTCACGCTCCAGCATTTGACCTGCAGACTTCTATGATGCTGTAAAATGCACAATGGATGAGAAATTCATTCAACAGAAAAATAAACTTTGTGACAAAAGGACCCAGACCATATTTTATAATATAAACATTTGTATTTGACAGTGATACTGGATAATTACCCTTAAAAACATCACGAGAGTTAGTTTTAGAAAGAAGAAAGAGGTTTGTGAAGGATGTGAAGAAACCACTGCAGAGCTGCTTCCTTCTCAAATCAAAGCCAATATTTGTCTTCAGTTCTGTGCAATAAGAAATGTGCTGAAATATGCTGCTGTTTCTTTTGATTTCATCAGCGATGTCTCTGAGGTCCAATTCTGTCTTTGTTACTGCTGAACAAACACTGCAAATGCTCACTCATTCACTCACTCGTGCTACGTACATGCTCAGTCTGCGCACCAACACAAACACATTCACCCAAAATTCACACAGCAAAGAATGGCCAAGCATGCATCCAAATCATGTGACTGAGTGAGCAGGCAGTGGGGTGGGAGGGGATGAGCTTTAATGGGTTAAAGTGAAAAGAGCTCCAAGCCTGGGAGGTTTTCAGATTTCCTGCTCACAGCTTTCAGAGGAGGAAACGCTCTTACAAAAACATCATGTCAGCCATTCGTTTTATTTTGGCTTTTTTCTCAGCGATGTTAATATTTTATAGCAACACTTCACAACAACTGTCATCTAGAAGTGCTTTATATCGTACAGCAGGGGTGTCAAACTCAATTGCACAGGGGGCCAAAACTCAAGGCACACTTTAGGTCGCGGGTCAAACAAGATAAATATTTATTGAACAAACTAAAACATGTTTTTTTAAACATAAATATGAATAAAAATAGACAGGAATATTATTCCAGATTAAATAAACTTTTAATCCAAGATTTCCTTGATGAGCTCAAAAACTCTATTGAGAATTTTTATCCCAACTCAGCCAACGGACCTCTGTATGATGGCATGTCTGCAAACTCTTAATCTATTTCCCACATAAAAGACTGAAATTGACTTGATTTAAACTTTTAGCTCAGATAAAATTTACGGTTTGCGTTACTGTGATCATTACATGCTCCATTTTTAGGACTTTACCACACAGCGTTTCCTGGTGTGTGATGCAGTGATGTGCTGTTAACTCACCGGTACAGTTCTCCTCCTGCATCTTTACTCGCATCCTGCTGACTAGTCCGCTTTTTTCACCGCACAGCTCCGGCGCTCCATCTGTTATAAGTCCAACAAGTTTGTCCCAGGACAGTTTCACGTCGGTTACACTTTGACATACGTTTTAAAAAGTGTCTTTTCCTGCCATCGCCCCGTGCATCGATTTAATGTTCAATATTTCCTCTCCACAGACGAAGTTGGTCAGCTGTTTTGTCTGGACACAAGACGTTGCACAGCTTCATCATGCAGCTCTTCAGAGTGGTACCGGGCTGATTTGGCTCCTCTGCTACAATAAAACTTGCTTTCACAGCAGCTTCACTTTGTGATTTTGCTCTGGTGAAAAATCTGCTGAAATGTCAGATTCTTCTTCAGCTCTTCTACTTTCTGTAGTTTCTGCTCTGCGTTTAGGTTTTTCAGCTAATCCTGACGTTTTGTCTGGTAGTGAGGTCTTAAATTAATTTCCTTAATTACAGCCACATTAGCTCCACTAATAAGACACACGGGTTTACCAGCATGTCTGTAAACATATATTCAGTCTCCCACTGGCGCTGAAAGGCTTTCAGAATCAACTTTTCTCTCCGCCATTGTGAGCGGCTAGCTAACAGAAGTTTGGCTAGATTGACGCGGGAATCTTCCCAGTTAGCCTAGCGTTCAGCAAGGAGGCTGCAGCGCTGCATTATGGGATCTGTAGTTTGTATATTATTAGCGCCTCATAGGATCCGGCCTTCGCGGTCTACGTGGGCCGGGTCCTCAGGAGGTCGGGTAGGCCGGAAGTAAACGGCTATGGAATTGGACGGTCTAGCCTTCTCGATCTACTCCCGCCCTTATTTCAGAGTATTTCCGGTTGTCAGCGCCACGGCACGAAAATCGAAAATGGACCCGAAATCTTTCTCCGTTTTTTGTGTTCATTTTTAATTATCAACGAGCTAACCCACATTCTCGCCTGAAAATATGTTTAAAGTTTATTTTGTGGCCCTGAAAGATTAATAAGAGTAATTTTAAAACTTAGTAGCGGTCGCCATTGCCGGAAACTGGAGCTTGGCTGGGCCGCGCTATGAATTCTGGGATATGGTGGGCCAAGAAGGACACACCCGACCCATCCTTCAAATTCGGGGAAAAGGAGGACGCATTTGTCGGCTGCATTCGGAGGGGTCTACGAATTTGGACAGCCTTCGGCGCGTCGCTGTGACGTAATCGGTCTACAAATGCGGCCTCAGGAGGATGCAGCCCATGAATTTGGACACGACCTATATAAAATGATCTCGCGGGCCGGATATAAATGTACGCCGGGCCGGATGTGGCCCGCGGGCCTTGACTTTGACACATGTGCGGCACAGTAAAGATTTTTAATATTACAGGGAGAACAAAGTAAACAAGCATAGAGGAAGATACAGTTGTTGTAAAATCGAGAATGTAAAACTGCATCAAGATCCAACAATAATCTTATGAAAATGTAGATTTTTCTTTAAATATAATAAAGGGGATGTTTTATTTCTTGTGTGTACTGGAAGCTCACGAGCTACACTAGGATGTAAAACCAGTTACAGTATTTGCATGATTTATGAGCCTTTACTCACTCTATTCTATTTTCAACTCCATGTCTTTATTCTTGAACTCTAGTAGAGTACCGCTGCTTGATTCGTTGCCATATTTGTTAAAATGCATCTTATACTGGCCTCTGCAGCCCTTCAGTTCATCCACTCCCTAAAATTATTTTAGCTCCTCCCACTTTAATCCAACTTTCTTCTGATTGGTCTGAATATAAAACGAGTGTGGATCTGGTTGGCATCCCACCCAGCGACATGCTTGAGGTAACCACATTAGAGATATCTTCTCTCAATGACATCACGCCTGTCTTATAACTTTAAGATATGAGACAATTAAAAGACAAGCTGCACAAATTCTTAGGAACTTAACTGACACATGAAATTAGGTCATAGCTGTGATTTCATTCTTCCAATTTAAAGGCTCCAATTATTTCAGCTTTTCCATAAAAGCAACACAAAAAAACTAATTTTCTCTCAGGTGTGACCACCTGTCACCCTACTTACAGTGAGAGCTGCAGCCAAATGAATGACATCCAGTCAACATTGGGAGAAGCGCTTTTCCTCTTAACACTAATAAAAGCCGCTCTACACTAAAATTAATTAGAGTGAACCTTCCATCCTTTATGAATGAAATGAAAAAAAAAAACATCTTTGTTCTAAGAATCGATGCTAATTGAAAGTGACATGAAACTCAACCTCAATCTGATAACGGCTGAATAAACTGTGCAGATCAGAAAGCTGAGCCTGATGGACCGAGCGCGGGAACGATGACGTCTAAAAATAGCATTTCTATGTGAAATATTCATTAGACAAAGTGGGAGATGGATGGATAGAAGGGAGGGGGTGGGGGGGAAATACAGGTTAGGAAGAAAGAAGAGGTTTGCAGAGACTGAGAGTAAGAAATGATGTAAGACCTCTGACGTTTTGGAAGAGCTAAAAAAATATGTTGGAAAACTGAAAGGAAACTGATAATTAGGTCATGGCGTCTGCCCCCCCAGCCTGTGGTGTCACAAACATTTGTGTCCTCTCCATGCAGAGGGGGAGTGACGCTCAGAGCAGAGCACACTCAGAAAACCACCAAAACACGCAGAAAATCTTCCCTCAGCAACTCAGGAGTGAATACGGACATGGAATAAATGAGGGGTGTTAAACTTTCTTCACCTCGGTGCCTGAATAAGTAATTGTTTTCCTCACCTTGGGGTCTGGCCTCATTAAAAAGTAGCCCCGGCTTTGTATGTGGAGACACCGTCGAGCCTGAATCACTGCACAGAAAGCCGGAGAATGCAGGGAGGTAGAGTAGGAGCCGGGTCCAAAAGGATATTTCATAAAATCAAAAGCAAACTCATAAACGTGATATTTGTCTTTTTTGACTTTGAATTGTTGTCTTTCTTTTTAGGCTTTGTGTGGTGATGTTTTCACTTTGTGCTCAGTGAAGCTTCTGTTTTCGATTCTCTCGTTTCATCCACGTCGTTCAACCACAAGTTAAACACAATAAGAAGGTTCAACACAAGCAGCCATCATCCAATCAAAACTACCAGATATATATTTATACGTGTTTAAAAAGCTTTAGAAAACCTGCTTTTCCCACTTGCTCCCTGATGTGTGATTAAAAATAAATTCCCTTCGTGTTCTGCTGTATTTTTCTTTCATTACTCATCAACTTGGCCTCAACAGGTCAAATAAAAGCTACTCTGCAAGCAGCCCGGTCTTAAGCTGTAATCGATAAACTTGAAGAGGAGGAATTTGTTGACATTGTGAAAAGTGTAACTCTGTTGAACTTACTTTGGAGCAGCTGCAGGACTGCAGAACTATTGACCTTTTTTAAAAGCACTAATCAATAAATCCAGAGACAGACAGGCCGGCGTTACACTTCCAGAAACTGTGTCCAGAATGGCTGACAACCTCTTTCTATTCACATCAAGGGAAAGGAAAAGTGTGGAGGGCTGAAACGAGTAAGAAAGAAAGAAACTTCTAAAAGTCAAACTATGAGGATGCAACACATGTTCAGGTCAGACATCACACTCAAAAAGCAGCTTAATTAAGTCATTTGATTTGGATTAAACCAGCGAAAGAAGGGTTAAAGCGGCACAACGATCATCACGAGTCATGAAAATACAACAGGAAACTGCAGACGCTCGAGCTCTACTTTCACTCACTTACATACACAGTCCTCACAGATAAGCCACTGCAAATATATTTAACATATTCAACCTGCAACACCTGTAATAAAAATCTAAAAACAATTATGTGGAACATTTTTCTGAAGAATTATTACATTTATTTTGATTTTATGTACAATTTGCCAATAACACTTCACTACACAATTATGTGTTTCCATCGTGCTGTTTGCAACTTTTATTAAAACAGTGGTTCTAAAAATGTCCTCCATTAATGGATATCAATCTAAAAACAGTGAAAGGTTAAAAATAAACCAATAAGTTGTGAAGCTCAAGAGAAATCTGAGGATTTTCTGAGGTGTCACTGAAGGTCCAGCCATCTGCTTCTGGATGGGACCTTCAAGACGCTTATTTACAAAATTTCATTTAAACAAATTCCATGAAACACCCTCGAGAACCAGGATAACTAATTTGGTTGGTAAATTGAGAACAGATAATTAAACAGAATGTCTGTAATTTCAGGTTTTTGGGAAACACGCAGAAGAAGCCAAAGCCAGGAGCCAGAGGAAATCCGCTGAAGGTTTGCTAGTTTAAATTCCAGCTATGGAAACTAAAGAGAAACAGAGTCCTCTCTGTCTCTCTCAGGAGCCCTCGCTCAAATCATTTACAAACTGCTTGAGTGGAGCTCCTCAGTGATGAACAGGAGATAGATGTGACTGCACAGAGAATAACAGCATCAGAAGAATGTGAAGGATGGTTTTAAGTCAACGTTTCACTCAAAACGGATGACAGTGATTCTCAAGAAGAATGACAGAATCATCCTTTTAAAGTCTCAGGAGGCGACTTCAGATAGCGTAGTAACTGAGGTCATGTTATTAGAGTTGAATGGATGGGTCAGTGCAGTAAACCAGCGGTCTCCAACCTTTTTTGCGCCACGGACCGGTTTATGCCTGACAATATTTTTACAGACCGGCCTTTAAGGTGTTGCGGATAAATACAACAAAATAAAACTAGTACTGGTACCGAAAAAAAGAAGATTTATTCATAACACACGTGAAAAGACCCAGGAAAACCGAGTTAACGATAAAAACGATAACAAAATAACGCTGAAAACCGATAAAAATCCTGAAAACTATACATTTCACACCTGAGCCTCAACTTTTGCAGCCCGGTACCAAACGACTCACGGACCGGTACCGGTCCGAGGCCCGGGGGTTGGGGACCGCTGCAGTAAACCACAGATCATGTGACCATTTCCAAACAGCAGTGTTTTTAAGCATAAGTGCTTTAAACTTATCAAATATCCTGATATTAGGAAAGTAATCATTTTAACCCAAGCTGTAATCTTTTCCTCATGCTGGCCAATGTGTTGTTGCAAGGAATCCCACACACAATGATGACATTCAAACCAAAATAAAATTAAGAGCAAAAGAAATACAAAAAATTCAAAGCATTACCAAATGCACAGCAGATACACGGAACATCACGCAGACCTGGTGCCAGCAGAAATTCAGCAGATTTGTAAAAGCATCCACTGAATTTAAAGAGAGTTCAGGTCCACACGTCTGGTACCACCGTCTGAAAAGCTTCATCACCCCGGGTCCTTAGGTGGATACCGTGGTCAGGCTGCACTTTTTTACCTAAACTACTACGATGAAAGTGATTGTAAAGGAGGAGATAGGCTACACTGCAGGACTCGACTATGAAACACTGTGTAAGTGATGCCGTACGTATGTATAAACTGCATTCGGCTCATGACAGTAAATCTGTAAAGTCTAGTTACCTGGTGTCATGATGGAAATGCATGGAACTGGCTCCGGAGTGGGAATCAGAACTCCACCAATGGAAAAAGGAATAGCAGATGGAACAATCAAGGTCTAGAGATCTGCTTAATTTGGCTGTCAAAGGATAGGAAGGTTATAGAAACTGATATGATGAAGAACAGCAGCTCAAGACTCCTCAAGCTTAGGATGCACAACATCACCTGCTGGTTTGGCAGGCCCTGTTTTTGTAGACTCGAGCTGATCACTTCGTTTTTTAAAACCATGTCTCAGGCTTTATTCGACTTTTTGACTCTAATAGGGACCAAAATGAACATAACACAAGTCCTTTTAAAAAAGAATTTAAACTAAGAACTGACTTCATAAAAATCATCAGAAAAGTGCAAGAATCATGGAAGCCAAGGGACATTTTCTCAAACTTTTAATAAAACATAAACTTCTTTTTACAGCCAGAGGACTCACATCCTGCTGGTTTTAGAAAGAATGCAGATTTCAAGCACTTACATATATGCTGTAAGACCCAGGAGCTAAATCTGGTATATAAAGTCTATGGCCTTTCACTGACCAGCAACATTACAGCTTAACTTGATGCAAAATCAACAAGTTGTCAACAACATTCAACATTTGTAAAAGATGAACATCTGCAACTTTTCCCTAAATCAGGAGATGATATTTACATGTGCCAACACGTGCACCTGGATGCTTGTGAGCGTGTAAACATACCCAGCAATCAGCCACTGGTGCAGCTGCGTAACTTTAGATAAAAGTTAGTGTGACTGTCAGAGCGTCTGTGTTGGACAAACTGGTTTTACTGAAGCAACATGTTTATGTTGTCAGTGATCGGAGCCGCTCGTGGTCCGCCTCTCTGGATGGAGGCTGGGAAGTTGGACCGTTGTTATGGCGATAAGAAACCAGCCTTGCCAGGGTGTCCGCGGAAACTGAACGTAACCATAACAACAACGGAACTCTCCTCTAGAATGCTGCTGTGTTTAAAACCCCTGAGACACACACACACACACACACACACACACACACTGCCTGACTGCCAGCTGGAGATGCAGCCCACATCCAGAGTTTTCTGACACATGGACCACAAATTAAAACTTTAGGATTTTTACTCTCTTTTAAACTTTTCTTTTCTTTTTTTTTAAAATTACCATCCCAGTTCAAACGATGAGCTGTCCTCTTTGTGCATATAAACTAGACGACAAGCCTGTGCTTTGACATCAACCTAACTCACTTCCCCAAGAGCCAGAACCGCGGGGGGTGAGGCAGAGTGGGGAGAAGAGTACAGAGCAGACAAGGGCGGGGTGAGATGGGGGAGATCGTTATCCGGTAACTTTCAAAGCCGTTCCTCAGCTCCAGTTATCTCAGGATGGCAAGAAGTGTGTCACAAATTGTGTGCTAACCTGTTCCAGTTCCAGTCGCTCCACCAACACCGACAATCCTTCTTCTAATTTTACTTTGTGGTGCAGTCGGTGCACCCGTGTTTCCAGCTCCAACTGTGATTTGAGTGGAAGCCAGTGAAGATAGACGTGTGTGTATGGGGGTGTGAGGGATAGACAGAGATGTGGAGATTGTGAATTTTCACATAAAAGCAAATAAAGACAGGAGGGGTTGCAGATGGAAGCAGCAGACTGAGATACGGGGAAAGATACAGAGAGGCAGCGTGACGGTGACAGACACCGAGATTAAAGTCTCAAGTCTAAAGAGAATTTGAGAGGAGAGTTTAAAAAAAATCCACAGGGTGTTTCTGTGGGCGCAGCACGCTCAGTCTGAATCAACACGCACTGATGGCATTAGAATACAGAGGATGTTTAACGGGAGCTTCATTAACACATCTATTAGACTGAAAAGCAGAAGCACATGAAAAGCTAGGGATGCTTTTTTTATTGGACGAAACATAATCGTGATCATTTAGGTCAGGAAGTGTGACACAGATTCTTAAGTTAACCTTAATATGAAAATGTGTGGTGTGTGTCCACCTCTTTTTCATTTGTTTGTTTTTATTTTAATTTCAGATTTCTCTCATTAGAGCGATACCTGCCGGCCTGCAGGGCTGGAAGCTTCCATCAAACTCAGGCTGGATGAGAGGCCCTCAGATCAGTCTATTCATGTTTTTTATGCTAACTCTTTATAAGTTTGTCTCTGAAACTTATGGATTTCTGTTTGGGCCTGATGGGTGTATTTTGTCAAGAATAGAAACCAGTGGATTGTCTTCTAGTCCTAACACAGTAGTTTTATTGACTAAGTTTTAATGATAAATAGTAAAGAATTACCTCTAAATCAGACTTTTCACCCTTTAAAAGTGGAAAACATTTGCTTTGTTCATATGGACATGAACCAGGACAGAAGAGACCGCCTCTGCTGGACTACGTTGGAAGATCCGCCATCTTGGCTCAGACTGAACTAAACACTGTGGTCGTGTCCAAATTCATGGGCTGCATCCTCCTGAGGACCCGGCCTTCGCGGTCTACGTGGGCCGGGTCCTCAGGAGGTCGGGTAGGCCGGAAGTAAACAGCTATGGAATTGGACGGTCTAGCCTTCTCGATCTACTCCCGCCCTTAATTCAGAGTATTTCCGGTTGTCAGCGCCACGGCACGAAAATCGAAAATGGACCCGAAATCTTTCTCCGTTTTTTGTGTTCATTTGTAATTATCAACGAGCTAACCCACATTCTCGCCTGTAAATATGTTTAAAGTTTATTTTGTGGCCCTGAAAGATTAATAAGAGTAATTTTAAAACTTAGTAGCAGCCGCCATTGCCGGAAACTGGAGCATGGCTGGGCCGCGCTATGAATTCTGGGATATGGTGGGCCAAGAAGGACACAACCGACCCATCCTTCAAATTCGGGGAAAAGGAGGACACATTTGTCGGCTGCATTCGGAGGAGTCTACGAATTTGGACAGCCTTCGGCGCGTCGCTGTGACGTAATCGGTCTACAAATGCGGCCTCAGGAGGAAGCAGCCCATGAATTTGGACGCCTGTGTGTGAGAGTTTGGGCTTTTAAGCAGGAAGTAAAACTGTAAAAGGAAAGAGGTGCGCTTCCACTGAAATACACAAAAATACAGACTCGTTCAAATACATAAAATACACAAAGGACATAAGTAGAAATCAGCATATCCCCAAAGCATCCATGAACACACACTGTGATGTAAAATATCCTTATTTTGAAGAAAATCATTTCAAAATGACACCGGGACGCAGGAAACGTTAAACACGCTGCTGGGCTCTGAGTAATCCCTCTGAGCTCTTTGCTTTTGGCTTCTTCTCTTCAACTGCTGTTCAGTATAAACCAAAATGCATTTTCAAGTTTGTAAGGGCCGCCTTGGTTTTTATTTTGGGTATGAAGCACGACTCATATCGTACACACGAGCTTACTGCCGCGTGCGATGAACTTCCCCGCCTACGTGTGAAAACGCTGCAACCTCTTTATCGTGACTTATTTTCTGCTTCTCCAGAGGAGGGAGAAAGTACGCGGTGGAGGCGAGGATCTCCTCCACCCCCCATCCCTGCTCGACTGGGTGTGTTTCAGCACCACGGACAGCAGCCAGCTGCTCTCAAGCCTCATCGTACTTTAATCTTTAAGCCTCCTCACATCGCGTGTGAAGGCTGAGAACAGAAACAGCACTGAGTCCACCTCGCTCACACAAGAGCAGCGCTCGGTGTTGTGTGTTAACACTGGCACTGGTCATGTTTAGGCCTAAGGACAGCACCCACCAGAGTTCACAAAAGGTTGGACCAGCACAATTTTCACCTACACAGAGAAGTGTGTCTTAGCAAATCACGCCATCTGCCTCTCCCTGCAGCAGCCAATTGAATCCAGCCATGCCCACTTCACCCCTCCCAGGGAAACCTATCCTCTGATAGCATTTTACCTGATGAAACACACACCAGTGTTTTGTTCTTAATGTCTTAACCTGAACATTCATGTTAGATCAAAACCTGTAAAACCAGAAAATTGATCCCAAAGGCTTTCTTCCTTTTTGTATTTTGTTGATTTCTCTAAGTTTAGATCATCCACAATCAGCTGACATCCGATGACACCCTGTCCTTCTGATAAATCGTATATACTTAAGTTGCTTTAGCCAGCAACCTACCTCCAAAACAACTCGTTCATCTTCACGCTGCTCCGGTGTCGTGACTGTTTTCATTAATGGGCCTCGGAAGAAAAAAAGAATCTGCTCTTGATTATAGTTGTCGTCGTTCTGATTCAAATTAAAAACATAAAAGCAAATTAATGACCTGCTTATACGCAGATAGGACTGAATAAATGAGTCTGTGCAGCACCTTTTATGAAAATGTTAAGACGCAGTTACAATCAATGCAAAACAAGAACACAAGGCTGATGTAATGTGCACTTTAGATGCTGGCAATTATTTTTAAGAACTTTGTAATCAAATGACCTTTGTTTTATAAGTATTAGTTCTTTGAGTGTTACTTGTTACACACACACAGTAATAAGCGCCTTGCTGAGCGCTGGGTGTGTGCCAGTCGGGGGCTGCGGTGATGACTTCACCTTCTGTTTAGCCGACTAGTTGTCAGCTGGAAACAACATCACATTACCAGCTCAGCGTCTCCGTCTCAGTCTGATTACTTCACCGTATCTGCGCTCTGACTCCCCTCTGCCTGTGTTCTCTTTCTCTGCCTCTTTCTAACCCATGAAGTTAGTCGGTATTCATTTGGTGTAATTAGTTACTTATCTTTTATGCAGTTGCAAAGTGCTGTTGGGGTTTGCTACGGGATGCCATTAACTAATTAAGCTGAACTGATTGCAATAGAATACATTTATTTATTGTGTGTATTTATATCACTGCGCTGCATAATCTTTTCCCAGCGCAACATTTTCATGCAGAGAACAGATCAGGAACAAACAACACAAACTGTTTTATTCAGTGTAAACACTGTGATCTACACAATGCCCCCCCACTCCTATCACCAGATGACGTGAACAGGTGAGGGCAGGTACTTTTAATAATCAAGTACATGTGCATAGTGAGCAGGTATCAGTGCGCTGTAGGTAAACAAGCTACGTACATTGAAAGCCATGAGACCTACTGATGTTTGGCGAACGTCTCATGTGCACCAATAACTTGGTATTCTATAGAAATCCTTTGAGATCATCTGTAGGGTCTTAAAACTGTCAGCAGTTAGCCCCGGAGAAGCCTGACCTGGTTACGTTTCAGTATCCTGCAAACCACGGGAGACTTCTTACCAGTTTGATGCTTCTGTCCTCTGAGAGTTATGTTATAGACGCCATATGACCAAAGCTAGAAATCTGGGTCACAAACATGTGAATGCTGATAAGTGTGCAACTGTTTAACGCTTCCAAAGCTCACGAGCGGCACAGTTCGATGATCATGTAGCAGGCGTTGGTGTTTTTCCATGTGTCAAATATTATTTTTCTGTTGGAAAATTCTGATGGAAGCTGCGAGTTTCTCACCTGCGTCCCATTTGGGATTTTGTATCTTTTTGACTTTAGCCACGTTTGACTTCAAATGCACATCTTCACAATGGAAAATTAGGAAAAACAGGACAAACACAGTGTGTCAGAATGTGTCACCAAGGGTTACAAGAGCATAAATGTGACGAACTGAGCAACCCATCCTACTGTTGCACTGATGTCATTCATCACCTCGATCACATCAGTGAGGAATAGTTTGGGCGTATCTTTGAGATTTTCACATCTTTGTCAAAACATCAGCACCGGCACCAAAACACTAACAGACAACAGGCTGGTTTTCAGGTCAAAGCAATCAGAAAAATGGCCTCCTAATACAGATTAAGCTCGCATTTATAAAACAGTGTCTGCAGAAATAATCTTATTCTTTGAGATAAACCTCTTGACCAATGCTCTGAGAGGCTTTAACCCTGTGAGACCCAAACAGGATAAGCAGTGGAGAAATTAGATGGACTGGGTACGTTGAGCAGCTGAACAGGGGTGTGTTCCTAAGGTCCCTTCAGCACAGTAACAATCGTGCTTGAATCGTATCTGAGAAACTTACTAAAACTTTCCAAAATTCAGAGCAAGAGACAGAAAAGGACTGTCTTTACCTTATGATACAGTACACAAGCTCTTTAAGAAAGGACCATAATAATAAGGACAATCTGTGTCTTTGTTAACTCGTGGCTTTGACGTGGGATTAAAAGACAGACTGAAGGAGTGATGGACATGGACGGACGGATGGACGGACGGACGGATGGACGGACGGATGGATGGATGGATGGACGGACGGACGGATGGATGGATGGACGGATGGATGGACGGATGGACAGGTGGATGGACGGACGGATGGACAGATGGGCGGACGGACGGACGGACGGATGGATGGATGGACACGGACGGACGGACGGACGGATGGATGGATGGATGGAGGGACGGATGGATGGACAGGTGGGTGGATGGACGGACGGATGGACGGACGGATGGATGGACAGATGGGCGGACGGACGGACAGATGGATGGACGGACGGATGGATGGACGGATGGATGGACAGATAGATGGACAGATGGATGGACGGACAGATGGATGGACGGATGGATGGACGGACAGATGGATGGACGGACGGATGGATGGATGGACGGACAGATAGATGGACAGATGGATGGACGGACGGACGGACGGATGGACGGATGTGCTGTCAGTTTCCACAGGCAGTGGTGATAATTCATCGTGTCCAACTTGAGTTCTTCTCGCCTAATCGTTCACGAGTGGCAGAGTCATGACAGAAGAGAGAGTGAACGTATTTCCTCAAAGACAAACTTCAGATGTACAAATCATTGTTGGGCACAAACCGCATTAAAAGTATCATCTCATAAAAGGACATAAAAGCAGATATAATGCTTTCTTTTATGGAACTGTACTTTATCACATTCACAGAAGCAGATTTTTCAGGCAGTAAATTAATGACTTGCTGAAGTGAATACAGCGAGGACTCATTTATAATGTGAATGTAGGAAAGTTTATTTTTCACATCACAAAAAACATTTTTAGTTTAAGGAAAAATGCATCAAATATTTCTAAAGAACATGAAGATTTTCTTTTTATGGAGTTGGGTTTTTTCTGAAGGCAGAAATGTGTAAAGTGTATTTAAATAAGAGTTAAAAGGCTCTTTCAGAAGAAACAGACTTGGTGACTCGCCTGTGCATCATCTTTTTTCAAAAGCTGTCGGCCTTGCCCTGTTATGCCTAAAGCTTCGCTTTGGTTTCAGGGCTTTGACACACCAGCCGCAGCAGAACTGACCACTGCTGTCAGGTTTTAGAGTTGTACATGTGGGCGGTATCCACACAAGCAGTCAGTAAAGAAAAGAAATGACAGACCTGTTTCATTAATGACAGAACTTCACTGCCAGAGGACACTTAGTACATCAAGGAGCCACTCAGCGCTTTGACGAAATGCCATTAATTGACCACCCAGAATGAAAATAGGCTCAACGTGCCTATTCCAAAAAATAAAGACCCTGAAAGCATAATTGTGATGACTTTTATCCTCCAAGTTCCTCCAATAGCCACAAAAAGAGGTAATTTCCTCCAAAACTAATCAGAAATACAAAAAACGTCCTCTGATGATAATAAAAGTTTCTCACATCCTTAAGCTTGTTCTCCAATGTTCTGACCGCCATCAAGCCGCTTATTCACACCGGATAGTGACGCCCAGTGACGCATCATCCTTCAAAGTCTTGTCAAGATAAGTTTTTTACGATGAAGCTATGACGTTTGACAAATAGGCCGAGTCTGACTCAAAGGTGAGGAAAACAAATGACATAAGAATTCATTAAAGTCGGTTTATAAGGTCTGACACTAGAAGCCCTCTCCAGCCCCCCACCCTCCGGATCACAGCAGTGACAGATGAGCACAGGCGACGGCGGCAAAATGAAAAGCTGGTCCAGAATAAATAAGTCCGAGTGAAGACAGACGGGACTGAAAAGCACAAAGAGAGACAAACAAGGTGCCGTGCTCCTTTACACCTCTGTCACTTACACAGATTTACAGTTTTAGCGCCGTGTACGCTGCTGCACGCCTGCTGGAGGTGTGACAAATGATGCTGTACGACATGTCTGTGTTAAAGTCACCTGCCCACCTGTGTGTTGTGTGTGTCGGTTTTTCCTGATTTCAGTGTGTCTAAACAACAATGAACCATCTGTGTGTTTTATGTAGGAGGATGTTTGGATATCAGGAAACCTGCTGATTTACAGTTGAATTTGCTAGGAATTATAGACTGTACATAAAAGATGGACGTAGCTACCACGACGTCTCGAGACTGAATAGTGTGTTCCTGTTAGAAGGGTATTCCCCCCACACTGTCTTGATGTCTTGAGGCTGGACACGGAGTGCTCATAGAATTGTGACTTAATAAAAAGATAGCTCCGCCCTAAATCGTGCCTTGCCACGATTTACAAACATAACATAACTTCATATTAAATAAGACTTCAAACTAGCGACTGGGATCATGAACTCCCTAACAAAGTGTGGACAGCTCAGGTGAACTGTGGAGCTTTTTCCTCGTAGATTTCTACACCGTCAGAATTACCTTTGAAATCAGAGGGAACGCCCCCTGCTGGCCATTAGAAAAAATGTAGGTTTAAGGTACTTCTGAATAAGTATCACTTCTAAGACCCAGAATGTAAACCCTTCACATACAGCTTCAGTTTTAAACACAGACTGACTGATTTGCAAACGTTTCTGTGGCTAACAGAGAGAGTTCTCATCTTCAGCAGGTGCATTTCATAAGGAGGCTGTCTGGAACGTCTGTTCGTTTGTCCATCTGTCTTCCTCTCTGCCTGTCTGTCTGTCTGTGTGCGTTCTGTGTTATCTGAGTGTGAGAACTGAGTGCTGTGCTGTGCAGCCCTGGGGGAGGTGAAGCTGCATTCAGGAACCTCTATGGGGGCCACAAAGCTGCATTCATGCAGCTGAATAGCTGTTTTCTACAACCAGGCACTAGTCATCCCAACTCCATTGGAAGGGCTCTATGAGTTACCACTCTCCCTGCCTTGGTATGCAAAGCATTATGCAGCAAAAACACAAATGGGTGGATTAACAAAGGGCACACAAAGCATACTTACATGGAAACATTGAAGGGATACGTGACTCTGTAGTTTCAAAGGACGGTGTTTTTAGGATTTCTGCGCTCTTCCCTCTATCCAGTGGCAAATAAAGAATTTCCTCTTTCTTTTCCTTTTTTCAGCTTCAGTGAGTCACAGTTACACATCATTTTTTTCACGTTTCCATATTGTCAGCGCACTGAACGGCCGTTATCAGATGTTATCGGTCCCATACTTATTTCCTCCGCTACCCTCTACACGGCAGCCATCACCTCACTCGTGCTGCTCACTCCACACTGCTGAAGAGAGAGGACTGTTGTGGCGAATCCACTTAGCCAAAAAAATGGATCGGACATCAGTTGTAGAAACGATAGTCTTTATATAAGGCTTCAAAAAGGGGAATGTACAACAAATAAACTGCTCGACATCAGAGCAACATATAATGGCTTCCCGAAACTTTCTTTGCTAGCTAAAACCCAGAGTAACTTTCGTCTACCACAAAGGATTCTGGGAAACGCAGTTTTCTAATGAAAATACCTGTTAAATGCTCCCCTTTAGCAGAAAATTAAATCTATAATTAACAGCTCTCACTAAACATGTGGCTAAATCACTTACAAATAACCAAAATGCTGTTATCAAACAATAAATTGCAATAAAGTTACAACAAGGACGGCAGTGGAGGCTAAAATATTCAATGTAGTTTTTTTTACACGGTTTAGTTTGCGTTAGTACTTGGGGTAAATATCATCGTTTTCCCAACCCAAAGCTCCATTTTCTTATTTTACCACATCAGGAAATGTCTTGTGCATTTTTTCACATGGCCACTAGAGGTCTCTGACAACAGGTGTTAGAGATCTCTGACTGTTAAAAGGGAGTTCTTCCTCCCCACAGTTGCCAAGTTCTGCTCGTGGGGGTCTGATGGATAACTGATAATAATAGTGTGAGGGTAACATCCAAATCAGGTGACTTTTCCATAACTTTATAGAAGATTTATGATAATTATCATTTTAATACCAAAGTTGTTTTGGTGATGGACTTTCACAGAACTTTAGAGTCCATTTCCCAGAATGTCTTTTCTTACGATTCTCCTAAAAGATAACTAAGCTGTCAGATTCACTGTGAACATGTGGGCGGTGTCGACTGCACCTGTGCTCCTCTTACGATGTCATTATTGTGTGGATCTCTTTTTTCCAGCAGTGTCACCACCCTGCAGAGTGAAATGTGTGGCACTTTAAGCGAACACCTAATGTTCTGTGTGATGGAGTCTTTGAAGGGTGATATTCACGATTGCTTTCCACACTCCCGCACTGTCAGATTATGGTGCCGTTTTCCTTTTATGGAGTCTACCAGCGGGCGATGTGAAGGCTTGTAAGATGTGGCACAATTCTGATTTCGATGCTAAGAGGCTTCTAGCAGAGTAAATCCAACAGCCGCAGCACGCATCCTCAGCTGGAGTCGACTGAAGGTATCGGGAAGCAGGAAAAACACCCACAGCCTCTCATTTAAATTCAGCTAATGTCTCTTTCCAATTAACAGATTGGCAGAGTCATGACTGCCCAAATTGACTTCCTGTCAGCAGAGGCCTCGCTCCCTCACGCTGCAGACATTGTGTGGCATTTCACCGGATTGGTCACTCGGAAAGATCCAGGCAGCTGTCAGTCGATAGCTCTGCCCATCGGGGACAGGAAGTCTGGCACCTCATGTGAAATACCTGTGCTCATTTTCTTGAACTGTCCAAGTTAAGATCACTGAGTACACAGTGTTTCTCCTGCATGGGTGGTCTCGGGGCCAATTAGTGAGGAAATGTTTAATCGTTTAAGAGAGAGACAAGGGGGGGGGGGGGGGGGGGGGGGGGCGCATTAAATACTCAAAATCTCACTAAAGTATACAATAAGCATGAAAATCATCTTCTCAGGGTATTGACACAATGAAAGAAACTCAAAGTTAGTATAACCATCAGAGGAAGAGCTCCTTGAACAGGGGGCCTCGCATAAAGAACAGCTTTAAAGTAAAGCAGGATGGTCCAAGAGGTGGTGCAACCTGAGGTACTGGTACCGGAAATGCTCATGCACCAATCAGATTTGAGCAATCCACATTAGATACAGGCACGCTGCCAGTGCCATTAGAAAGTAGAATAAAGGTTATAATTGGTACTTCTGCAGCCGGGAGCAGTAATTCTTATTAAGGAGATTTTATGCTGTATTCATAAATATACGTTGATTAGAGTGTCAATAAAATTCTTATAAAATTAAACTAAGATTTTGTTCCCTTGATCAACGTGACATGTAGGACAGAGTAGGACTGGGAATAGGCAGAGACCGTCCTCCATAACCAATCATTTTATTGTATAAGCAGGCCTGAAATATGACAGTAAAGAGTTCATGCCAGAAGTTTTAGTGACAAGACTGCACACAAAAAAAACTTTAGAGATGCAGCAACATTCACAACAAACAAACATTTAAAAAGCTCCAACACAGCAGGAGCACAAGACTCCACACACACTAAAACATCCTTCCAGGACGTTGATGAGTTTGTGATATTTTCATGAGAACATCAAGATGATGTCACTCAGCGTTTGTGGCAACATGATTTAACCACATCTCACAATGTTTAGAGTCGTTCCTGGATCCTTGCTGACTCCAGAGTTCGTCACTTCCAAGATGGGGAAAGCCACACCACTGATGCAACTCTCTCTATAAGTTTTTAATAACTGTAGAATCAAGGATCACATGATCTCTTTGGTGGAGGTAAGAAAGTCAATTTTGGGTCAGCAGTGTTTTTCCAAACAGGCCTTTAGGTGTGGCTGCCTGAAAGACGCATATGCAGCAGATAAACGGGAGATAAATGGGGATGGGAGTGAGAATAATTGGGCTGTGGATCCTTGGCTAACGGGCCCAAAGCACCAGCTCTCATCTGAAAACATTCACCGTCATCGTGCTGCCACAGCACGCTGCGTAATCAATCACTGCTGTCAAGTCTCAGTTACCTGCACTGCCCATTATCACCGCATCCTGTTCCTGTCCTTGCTTCGGTTTCACTTCACCCACTTTCCACATTCACGCACTATAAACCCACACCAGAAGCGACGACACAGCCCCTCTCTCATCCCGCACCCGTCACACTTACACAGGACTGCTGTAAGGCTCAGAACAGATGACAAGGTCCACAGACCAGGCGCGCAGACCGGAGACAGGACTTGACAGAACAGATAAAACAAAACACCACTTCCAGCGTCCACCGCCTCAGGTGCCGCAGACACATCTCAAAGGGAAAACTGTAGACGGTGTGCAGATAAGAACCTGTAGTCTCTGCACAGTTCCTCATACCCACGGGCGCTTCTTTGGAACAGATTCCAGTGAGATGACCCCTTTCATTTCACAGATTACAGATTTACTTTACAACATGATTTAGCACCAAGACATCGAAGGCGCAGGTGCAGCTGAATGTCTGTAAAGCTTTTAGTGCGCAAACATTAACTGCGGTTTCTGGAGGTGATGAGTTTGGCACCATCCTCTGCGTAAAAAACAAAGCCGTTTACCAGACAAACATCACTGATTTACTCACCCACTCCAATTTTCTCGTCCTCTGTCGGCGTCCACATGATGTCCCGCTGCACCCACAGCAAAATCCTCTAAAGAAAGTGGCTATAATCACCCGATGGGTCGCTTCATGGAAATCCGAGTGACGATGAGAAAGACGAGGAGGACCGCGGAGCAAAAGTTTACTGAAGATGGCTACGGGAAAAAAAAAACCTTAAACCACTCTGAAAATGTGAAAGTTGTCTTAAATAAATGACGGTTAGTATCCTGTCAGGTTGGCGGTGACGCATGGCGCAGTGTGTCGGTCCATCTCAGCGGCTGTGCTGCGCTCCTCGGGAACGAACCGCCAGAGAAATCCTCCACAGGGGCGTCGAGGCGATTTCAAGCCAAACAGGGGGCTTTTAACCCCACCTGTGGGCATTGGAGTGGCATTTGGTTAAGCAAAAAGGCGGCCGGAGCAGATGAACTATGATGCGCGAGACTTTCCCATTCAGGAAAATCTCAGGATCACTCGTGTTTCCCGTCAAGTTCTGTCCGGGCTCGGGAATCCTGTGAGCATCCCTCCAGAGCGAAGCTTCTGGTGCTCTTGCGTCTTTGAACCATGCGTCTGAACCTCGCTTCCTTCCGTCGCAGCTGCTGAACTTGTCGTGAGCAGATGAAGAAAAACCTCAGTCCCGTCTGCGCGCGAGCCGTGCGCAGCAGCGGGGAAGCCTCCGTCAGTTTAAGAGGATCAGGCTGGAGGGGGGGGGGGGTCGTTTGGTCTGCACAGCCTGCACGCGCACAGAAGCCTACAGCGGCTGACCCCTCAGACCACGAGTGGGAATAAAAGACGCAAACATATATAATATATAAACTCACTTAGAATTACTCTGAGCGCACACACCGGCCGTGACATCACTTTACAGCACCGTGACACAGCCTCGGTCGTGCTGTCACTGACACGCGTGTACAGCCGCTAATGACAGCCGTCTGCAGCTCAGCAACTCCACGCGCGTTTGTTGCGCGTGCTGCGCCCCCGCGTGGACACTTCAGAGCAGCACGCGCCGTGACAGCTGTGTCATACAAATATGGTGATATGACACAGCTCCAGGAAATGAATCTCATGAGCAGAGAAAAAGATGGAAAATAAAAATAAAAACTATTTTCTGTTGCCTACATTGTAGAGGGTGACTTTGCCTCTAAACAGGAAAATGTGAGCAGTCGGGGGCTAACGTGGATGCAGCCGGTGGGGGGGGGGGGGGGGGGGGGGGTGAGATTGAAGGTGAGATTCAGTGAATGAATATCAGCATCATCAGCTAACATTCATATGAATCTCTGCTATGAGCTGTGACCATGAAGCACAGCCACTGTGCACCAGCACACACTGTTCTTACTGCAAATCCATCACAGTGCAGCAAACTAAGCTGTTTATCCTGCTTGTTCTCATGCAGCCTTTAAAACACATTAGTCTGCCTCAGTTTGATTTACAGCAGGTTTCACAGGATGAAAAACATGTCACATGCACAGATTTAAAAACATGAGGACTTACATATGAGCTTTAAATGAGCAGTCCTTCCCTTTAAATCTGAGCTCTCTTCTTCCTGTCCTGTCTTTCTTATCTTTCTCCATCTCTGAGTGAAGTTAGCTCTGTCTTTTCTCTCCCGGTGAAATAAGCAGCTGGACTTTTAGCTGCAACACACTGTGAGACAAACTGCACACAAACAGTTTGTGTGTTTGCTGATGGTTGTTGAAATTCTGCATTTCAAATTACCTCTCTACCACAGCGTGTCTTTTGTCTTCCTCCTCTCACCGCCCCTCCCTGAGCCGGAGGTTTCTTCCTGTTAAAAGGGAGTTTTTCCTTCCCACTGTCACCAAAGCTCTTGCTCATAGGGGGTCATATGATTGTTGGGTTTTTCTCTGTATGTATTATTGTAGGGTGTACCTTAAAATATAAAGCACCTTGAGGCGACTGTTGTTGTGATAATCGACTTGAATAGAGCACATGATTAGAAAAAAATTAATCAAATATTATGATTTCAATAAATATCTTTATGTCTTGGTGTATCTTACAGATATAATGCAGTCTGATATGGGGCGCCGTTTGTAAAGTGAAACATGCTGAAATTAACGGCAACATTTTTCCACATTTACCTCAAAACCTTACAAAAACATGTTTTTTCGAGTAATTTTTTACAACATTTAGTAAAATATTTGTAACTTTTCATCAAATGTTAAATGTTAAATCTAAATGTTAAATATTAAATCTAAATATTATATTTCAATCTAAATGTTAAAGGTTTTCAGAAAGCTTTTATTTTGGTATTTCCGCTGATCCGTGCAATAAATTTGCATGTAAGCCTAAACATTTAGATTTAACATTTAGATTTAGCATTTAGATTTAGATTTAAATATAATATTTAGATTTAACGTTTAGCATTTAGATTTAACATTTAAAATTCTGTTTTAAATATGAAAAGTTACAAATATTTTACTAAATGTTGTAAAAAAGGACTTGTTTTGAGCTAAATGTGGAAAAATGTTGCCGTTAATTTCAGCATGTTTCACTTTACAAACGGCGCCCTATAGTCTGAAGCTCACAGAGAACAAGCTGGACCTGTCAGTATTGACCAACACCTTCAGGTTTCCAAATTGGGGGATTCTGCATTAAATTTAGGCTAATTTTTGTAAACTTGGTGGCTAAAAGGAGGTTATAATTCAAATGACCAGAGGCCTTCCAGAGGCCTCTGATGACGTCCACTAAAGCACTCAGAAGCTGCACTGAGAATCAGGTAATTTGCGGTCCACACAGACTCAAACTAAGCAGAACTGTAGGCGGTATTTTCAGCGTACTTATATTTACAGAATATGAACAATAAAAAGTTAAAAACAGAAGTTGCTGCCCAACTAAACTCAGCGCATCCATGGCAACATTATTTCTGTTTCTTGGCACACTTTACACATGTGGACGAGAATATGATGCAAAAAATATTTAAAATGAAGATTAAATTTCCACGTGTGGACTCCAGCGAGATGAACCCATTAGCTTAATGTGTCCCCGTAAGTGTTCACGACGTGACAGCTCTTCTGATCTAGAGAAACAGAGGCTCATATTTGTAGTTTTCAGACTCGGAGATGAAATATCCTGATATCACCCTCCGTGGTTTCCACTCAACCTCTGCGTGTCTGGCAGGAATAATAATGTTCCCACAGAAGGCACACCGGTTATACGAACTATAAAACATACTTTGGGAGTAAAAATGATCCGTTAACTGAAAGAAAGCTGCCCTGTGAATGGGATTCCTCACCAACTAGTGCTGTAGCAGCTTTCCTGCGTCTCTTTCATGTTTTTCTGTCTCTGATGACCACGCTCGACTCTTTATGATTCAACTATTTGTTCCACAGCCCACCAGCAATATATGCACAATGTCACATTCAAGATCGGAATGAAAGGATTGAAAACATTCAGAGAACAAATCAGTATGCTGGAGGCGGCGGCGCAGCCAGGGTCAGCGCGCTGCCGGTGTGTGCTGGGAGCAGGAAGTACTGATGTTTTCATTTTGTGAAAAAGTGAAACATTAGTATCGTTACATTACCATTCAGTTTGAGGGTTACAACAGAAAATTATATATTTATTGCTCACGGGGGATCAGATGGGATTATTTTAATAAACCATTAACACTTTGGCTGATAACTATTTTTATTCTCCTGTAACTTTACTATATAAAGAGCTAAATCCTCCAAAGTTTCAGGAGTAATGCGTCATAATAAGAAGTGTTTGTGAACGAAAAATCAACAATGTGGGAGACTGTTTGTCCGTGATTTGGACAGTCCAGCGTGTGCTCCCGACGCAGGGGAAACCAATTCTGTCGGGGATACCGAGTTTGGCACGACAACGGTCGTCTGGACTCACAGACAGCTTCACGTTTGGACGTCGGCTCAGCAGAAACCACAGCCTGCAAACATCTCTCCCTCAGGTCCTCACCAGGTGATTGTTTAGCATCACTCGAACTTGGAAAATCTTCTTTTTAAAGTCTCACTGCATGTTCAATCAAAGAAAGATTAATTTAAAAGATTAGTCATGTGATTTGAAAGTAAAGAGCGTGGTGGGCGTGTTCTCTGTGCGTCTGCAGCCAGCAGGCTTTATTTCATGTGCCCGACCACGTCTGGATTCCTGACCCGTCCACTCCTGAACACCGAGCAGAAAGCGTGCTCTGGTTTATGAGCTGCTGCTGTGGTTGGCAGAGAACAGTGAAAAAGTGCCTACAGGTGTTTCTGCTGCCCTTTAACTACTGAAGTATCTCAAGTTCTATGAAAGTAAGACTGTAGAGAAACTTATTATCTAAATTATGCTCTAATGAACTGTGTGAGGTCTACATGATCCTCACCTGTAAGCTGTCAGAAAAGTGATGTTTTCAATAGACACACCTCACCAATCCTTCTCATTTCTCCACATCGGCAATGACTTAAACCTCACCAGGATTCACCTCCAACGCTTCAACCACCTTTAGAGATCATTTGTGTGGGAATTAAATCCTCTGAGGTGCTTTCCTCCAACCATCACAGATTCAACTTCAACCACAGCATCCTGAAGTTGGCTGGTCAGCTGTGGTGGGCCGCTCTCGCCTCAGCTTCCAGTAGTTGTCCTTCTCTTTGACCCAGAGTCATCGGGAAGCTCTTACCCCAAATCTTCAGGCCTTTGTTTTCCCCTCCCGGCTTCTCACTGCTCCGCTCTTCAGTGAGATCCAAACTTAAAGGACTGGGAATCGTCAACAACCCTCTTTAAACCAGCCTTTTCCTGCTGGTCCAGTACAAGCTGTTGGTCTTTGCTCCAGTCTGTCTCTGCTGCTTCCTCAGTCCTCCAACTCTGCAGTTAGTTTTTACCAGGACAATCAAACTGAACCCTGACACAGGAAGTGCCTTTCAGTACTGCTCGAGCACACAGTCCTGAGAACAGAAGCCCCGCCCACCTGCTGTTCAACCCATCTGTTTGACAGGAGCAGCCAATAAGAAGAAGGCTGGCCTAAATCCATCCAGTTAAAAACATCCAATCTTTAAATCTGTAGAAAATAACCTCAACACTTTATTGTGTATATTAAAGAATTTTTTCTTTTTACACCAATAACTGCTTTTATATGAATATTAAGCTCAAAGCTATAATCACATTAAATGTAAAGACTGCTCACGGCTTCAGAGTTGAAAGGACTTGAAAAACTACAGCTTGTGTTTCTGTCTCGTTTCATAGTTCAGACAAAGCTGGTACTGATCAATAACGAGGAGAAAAAGATGTTTCACAGCAGGTAAAAATACCCAAAATAATTCAAAAACTCAATATTCAACCCAGAGGAAGAAAACCAAGTCTGCACATCTGAGGCCCCAAAAACTCTGGGAAATATTTATTCGTCATCTCTCTCAAATTTAAAAAATATATATTAGAGAAACAGAATATTGCAGAAATTTGATTTGCATACGAGCGTGTTCACAGTCAAGCTGCCTGCTTAAGAGAAACGAGCATTTAAACAGGTACGAATGAGAACGCTGAGGTCAGGAGAACCATCGGTCGTGGAGGTCACGGATGGACTGGATCAAGTCGTCATCGGACGCTTCAGAGAGAACTGCAACACACACACACACACACGTGCATCATTTTTAACAACATTATATTCTGAAATGTACTTATGCAGGCTGTTTTTGCAGATTCGGTGTCCTCGGCGCCCGGATGTGAGTTTGTAAAAAGCTCGAAGGTAAAACAGACTTAAAGCAAACAAACCTGGATCATCACTCACTTTCTGATCCGTCAGCGTCGAACGGCTCCGAGCCGTCGATGACGCTCTCCCAGTCTTCTGAGTCGTTGTTGTCGTTGCTGTCGTTGTCATCATCGCTGTCGCCGGCCAGAAGATCGGCGATCTGAGCGTGAAAGGAAAAAACGATTAGTCTCACCAGTCTCACCAGTGCAGTCTGAACTGTGAGGACCAGAGAAGACGTGAAACTCTGAAAAACAAATAACTTTTTTTAATGACTCAAACTGATTTTTCTCCTCTGACGCGAGGGAAGCCGTCACATCATTTCAGTTTGGAAGTAACGTCCAGCACGGACTGTTTTTAGTGCCGCCGCCTCCAAGCTGGACTCAAGTTTACAAAGAACACACGTCGCATGAATGATGATGAAGCGCAGCCTCCAAGAACGCACTCTCCCATCTGACTACAGCAGGCGGTGAGGTGCGTTCAATGTCTCTGTTAATTTGAGTCCCATGAATATGTGAAATAAGCTAAAGAAGCATTATTGTTTTAATGTAACTGCTTTTATTTTAGATATTAGTCGTCACGACGACAACGCCGAGTGAGCTCAGAATAAATCATCCATAAACAAAATAAATTTTACTAATATGAACAACAAGTTCTTCTATAAATCATATTTACTATAAGAAAATAAAGTTAAACAAAACAAGACATTTATATATTCAGTAAACTATCAAAGTGTTGTCTTCATCAATTCTTTCACAGAAAAGTGAAAAATAAAAGAAGCTGATTGGACGATGGATTTAGGGGGTCGGGTACCTCTTCGTCTCTGGGCGAGTCGGCTTGTTCCTCGTTCTCTGCCTCGTTGTTATTGGCCAGCTCCTCTATGAGCGGGTCTGTGTCCAAGTCGTCGTCGTCGTCGTCGTCATCATCGTCATCGGAGTCAGAGGAATCGTCATCGTCCTGATCTTCGTCATCCTGGAAGAGCACAGAATAAATTTAAAAAAATGAACTCGATCACGACGACGACAGCAACGAAAGGAAGTTTCTCAGTAAAACAAGTTTCACAGATAATAATAATTAAATCAAAGAGCAGAAAAGAAAGCATCAAAAGTAAGAGAAGAAGAAGCTTTTGGATAAAACTGCTCATCTCCACTTCAGGTCGGCTCCCTGAGCAGTCGAATAGACTTCAATTAAAAATAAAAAGCTGTGGTCACAGTGACGGGACACCGTGGACTCTTTCCCTGAAAGCAGCTGTTGTAGAGACCCAGCTGTCAGAGATGAGCCTCCACGTGAAGGTCGGGTCGTCGCAGACAAAAGAAAACAAAGCTGCTCAGCAAACGCTCACCTGATCGTCGTCGTCTCCCTCCTCGGCGAGTTTCTGGCGTCCCACCTCGTACAGACGACACACTGTGTCCAAGCCCACTGCGTCCTGGTTCTGCAGAGTAAACGCATCACGTTAGCACGTCTGCAACAATAAACCCTCTGATAGCGCGGATGCTGAAGTACCTCGATGACAGCCAGGTAGCAGTCCTTGGTGTCTGTACACAGGTCAAAGATGTTCCTCTTCACGTCCACAGTGGCTGAAAAACAAAAACATCATGAAGCTCGAGCTCTTCAAACCTCGGCGCGTAAAAGCAGGAGGAGCAGCTAAGAAGCCTGGCAGGTCAGCACCAACCTGACCTTTAAAATAAAATCAAACACATATGAGAAAACACATGTATATATTAGGGGCGGGTTTTGATAATCGATTTATTGATTAAAATCGATTCTAGCTTGGATAACGTGATATCGAATTATTAAAATCCTGAATCTATTTTTTATTATAAATTTAATTTGCCCGAAACGCCAGAATCTCAGCTTAAACCTCACAAATTTTCAACAACCACCAAACAGCTAAAACAGTAACTGAGAGCAGGAACACGGATTCTGCACAAAGACGTGAACACAAAGCGCCGACGCATCAGAATCAGCGAGCTGTCGCCTTTCTCACGGTCGGGCTGAAAACTGACAGCTCGCTGATTCTGATGCGTCGGCGGCTCCGCGCTTTGTGTTCACGCCCTTTTTACGCTGATTCTGAAGCTGCAGGTTTGATCTCTCCAAACAATATTGACCGAACCAGCAGCAAAAGAAGATCCAAACTTCGCTTCACATAAACATCGTCATGACCTCACTCTGACTTTTGCTGTTTTGCAGCCACCACGATAAAAGTTGCACAGCTCTCTCTCTCTCTGTACTTCAACAACAGTTTCTCGTCTAAAAATCTGTTTTCTGCATTATTCGCTTGCTTGTTACGCACAAGTTGTTTACAGGCTGTCGGCCTTTTATTTACTTCCAAAGAGAAAACCTCATTTCTGCTGTTCAACAGGCTTCTGAACAATTTTTAACTTTTTAAAATTATGCAAAACTGCAAAACGCTAAGTCTCTAATCAAACCTCTGTAACTTTGCTCTGCTTCACGTCAGCAGCATCAGGTAATGTTCAGATGTTCATTAATGTTTTTCTTTCGTTTTTGATCGACTGCAGAATATTTTTATAAATCCCAGAACAGGAAAACCTCCTTCATGTTTTTCTGTTTCATCCTCAGCTACTTTGACACAAAGGCGTCTGCTGTGATGCTCACACCTTTGATAAAGTCTCACAGGTGTCAGCTTCCTTTCTATAGATATAAAAATATGGAAATGTACTGATGCATGATCTGAATCATAATATTTCTGACTGTCTGAGGCAAAATTCCCCAGATTGAATCGATTCTAGAAATCAGTGACGATCCCCAGTATATATGCTGTATTTGACCAACAGTGACAGGAAGTGAAGCCTTACTGATGGGCTTGTAGTCCGTAGCATCGAAGGTTCTAAAGGACGAGCCGAAGGGACCCTTCATCTGCTGATCCATCGCGTCGTCCTCATCGTCGGCCTGGAGCATAGCTGCGTGCGAGAGCGGGAAGAGGGAAAAACATCGTACGTCAGAGCGGCGATTCGGCCCCTCGCTGTGCTCGTAATGACTCGGACGCGTGAGCTCATACCTCCGTACATGATGGTGGCGTTGCTGTTGAAGACCACCCTGCACTGGTCCAGGGCGGGGACGGTGTGCAGCAGGTGGAAGGTCCTCAGGTCCCACTGACGCCTGCTGTCAAGGAACACGACTACGACACGACAGGAGGCGACGCAGAAACGCGTGCAGCTCGTTTTGTTACAGCTGCGATCAATAATCTTAAACTTTGACTAGAGTTTTGGAGACTGTGAGGCCCAAACTGACATTATGGTTTATCAGGTAATATGCACTAAAAATATTAAAGGCCATGTTTTTTTAAGCAGGGTAAACTGGGACGAGGCTGCTCAGGTGATTCTCTTCTACTGCGGGCAGCAGATTCTCCTGTTTCATTAAACCAGCAGCATTAATGACCAGAAACATGCAGGCCTCAGCGTGTGAACAGCTCCTTTGCGTACACATGTCATTAACTGGGCCCAGAATGTTTTTTTAAACGACCCGTTTCCTTTTAAGAATATTTTTTGCAGTAAAAGAAAGAAGAAGAAAGAAAAGACGGCCTCTGGCAGCATCAGAGGATACGATCTCCGTGTTGACGATGACTTCCAGGCCGTTGGGGTGGAAGACCCCGCTGATGTTCATGTTGAACTTGTCGAACTTGTGGATGGCCCGCGACGCCCGCACGTCCCACAGCACGCCGTCGTTTAGCACCAGGTCGTCAGTGGGGTTGAAGGTGGCGCAGTTCCTCTTGTAGTTGTTGGCCAGGGCGGGGTCGTTCAGGGTCAGGGTCTTCTGACCCGTCTGGATGTCGTAGATCTTCAGGACACGGAGACAAACGATCAGAATCAAATGATCTACGGTTTCCTGCTGTCAGCAGTTTAAATGCAAAAGATTTTTAATTTAAGGGATTCCAGTTTTATCAACATCAACTCTTCTTCTACTGTTGTGATGAGAGGAGGCAGAACAGAACATTTTGGGCAACCTACGTTTGCGACTTGGTCTTTGGTGCCGACGACTCGGTCCTGAGAGAGTTTACTGAACTCCACGTAGTGATCGTCTGCGAAGGAGTTTCTGAAGGGAAAAAGACGCATCACAGTCCAGACCTCAGCGTGTCTGTGCAGTGTAGACTAGGGATGCACCGATACCGATACTGTATCAGGGCCGATACTGTAAAATGTGTGTGTACTCATACTCGTAAAAGTTAACCGATACCATGAACCAATACCAACTTATTTCATTAGTCAGAGGGTGGCTTGTCATTTCTGTTGTAGTTTTTTAGATTGGCCACTAGGGGGACATCTCGCGCTAAACAGGCACAGGGTTAGGCGAGTGAGACTGGCGGCTCCAGATAAAAAAGAGAAACTGGAGGCTGCTGTAGCTAGGCTAAACAAAATGTCAGCAGTGTGGAACAGCCAACTTTAACTCAGGTTTTGGAAAAGCGAAGAAAAATGTCAAGAGAAAATCCACGGGCAGTTTAAATAACAGAGACTCTGACTCATTTTATCGCTCTGGATGACCAGCCAATGCCGGTCGTGGAAAACATAGGATTGCACCGTCTTCTCAGCATACTCGAGCTGCGATATGAAATTCCCAGCCGCCCACACATCAGGGAGATAATGGTGCCAAAACTTTCTGAAGAGGTAAAGACAAGCAGAGTGTGCGCGATGTCAGTCCTTGGTTTAACGGCACAGTGGACTGATGATCCACGGGCAGATGGAGAGTTCGTCAATGCCAAATACTTTTGTTATTTTGTTTGTTTACAATATGGACACTCTGCAAAAATTTAAAAGTTTATTTTATTCCGAACAGAAGTGTTTATTTATTATTCTGAAAGCTCGAGACAGTGCCAATAGTTCAGTGATATTTTGTTAAATTACAATGTGGAGACTCTGCAATAATTTAACAGAAGTGCTTATTTTTCACTTGAAATTTTTTTGTGGTCATTTTTATTAAGATTTTATTTTTTATCAGCAGAGAATAAAATAAAACGTGTCTTCCAATTCATTGCATTTGTGTGTGTGTGTGGTAGAAGTATCAGGTTTTGTACTCTGTATCGGCAAGTACTCAGATCCAAGTATCGGTATCGTATTGGTTTGAAAAAATTGGTATCGTTGCATCCCTAGTGTATACATAAGAGTGTAAAATTAAAAGTGAAGTGTGAGGCTGTGTCGGTTTCACTTTTTGATGAAGACTCCATCCATGCTCCACAGAGCCGACAGAGGGACGCTCCAGGAGGCAGAGGTGAGCAGCAGTTTCCCATCCTAAGAAGCACAAACGTTACTTTCTAACAGCAGCACAAAAAGAGCCGAGGCTGCAGCCGCTATTCATAACAAAACTGAGTCAGCTCAGGTAGTCGAGGACGCCGCAGTGCCTGCAGATCAGCACCAACACCACCAGACGTCTTCTTACATCAGAAACTCAAATATACTGAGTGCAGATGTGTCCCTGACCCGGTCGACGACCGTAGCCTCAGATAAAAAGAGCATTAAATATGCAAATGTTTGGGAAACGTTGTGCAGGATAACAACAGGTGTGTTTAAATGCTCGTGCAGATACCCTGGAGGGCTCGAGGTGTGTGATGGCGGACGTGTGGCAGGTGTAGTTGGCCGCCTCGTCTCCCGAGAGGACGTTGTAGAACTTGAGGTGGCCGGAGCAGGTTCCCAGCATCAGGAAACGCTCGCAGGCTGAGAAGGCACAGCAGGTGAAGCCGCTCTCGTCTCCGTCGCCCTCGTGGAACACCGACATCGGACGAAACCTCGACGAAGGGGTGGAGAAGCAGAGGTCGATTTTAAACAGAAAATAAGCTAAATAACCGTTTTTGCTGCACGGCGAGTCCGTTCTTTACCTGCTGAATATCAGATGTCTATCCAGACACGCTCGGTCCACGCCTCCGTATTTGGGGTACAGCACCCTGGCGCCCAGGCGGGCGGTGAAGTTGGGAGAGGCTTGGCGTCTCTGCTTGGGCTCCGGGCAGCGGTGCGGCGTGAAAAGAGAGAAAGGGGGGCACGTGGTGACCGGGTTGGGGCAGCGGGCGTGTTGTTCCCTCAGGTACTCGGTGATGATGCTGTCGAGCGTTGGAGGGGAAGGAAGGTGGCGTTCCAGCTGCTTCTTCATTGCTGGAGTCTGACAGAGAGGGAAAGACAGAGCAGCTGAGCTTAGGCGTGTCTGTGCGAGCGCCGCGATGATGCTGATCGAAGCCTGACCTGTATGAAAGCTCCGTGATCCGACTTCTGCTTCAGTGCACGGAGCTTTTTCCCTGAGCTGCACGGGGCCGCCGGACGTTCCCGTGAAAACAAAATCCGGCCAAGTGGATACGGGCCCTGTCCCTGAGGTGAAGGATGAGGAAGAGGAGGGGGAGGGGGGTGGGCAGAGGAGCACGAAGGGTGAGGAGGTGCCAGGGGTCGAGAAGAAGAGGGGCAAGGAGCAACAGAAGCACCTGAGGACACGGGAGAGGCTCCAACATGGCTGCCGATACGCGCCGCGATCCCACCCGCTAACCTGCAAGTCCTGGGTACCGCTGAGGCGGGGGGCGGGGGGGTGACGCAGCAAGGGGAGGGGTTTGGACAGAGGGTCGCTGCGGGTAAATTGGCCTCCCTGACGAGCGTGTTCGCCGTGTCGTGAAGCCCTTTGGCCGCGAGGTGGTTCCTGATCAGAACGAGGAGCTCCCTCTCGGAAAACGTGATGCGCGATTGGGCGACCACGTTGGCCCTCTGCAGGCGAGCCAGCGACACGTCCGTGCCCATGAGAAGAGGTTTGCCGGACACCCGCTCGGTCAGCTCGGCGGCGAAGCGGCAGAAGCGGACGTGCTCGCTTCGTTTGTCCTGCAGCACGGGCTCCTTCATCAGCTGGAGACAGAAAACAGAGCATGAACACCTCCACCCTGCCTCCATCTGCAGCATCGCTATAACTGCACCACACCAGTCTGTTAAACCTTCATGCATCAGGTCGCTTTGAGGCGTCTACATCATCAGTTTCCTGAAAAACCTGAATAAACGACATAAAATTGCCGGATGAAGCAGAAATGACTCATTTATGCAAATCGATTTTTTTTCCTCTCCGGTTTCAAAAGATTCAAATTTTCTGGCCTCAGAGTTTAAAAAACGTCTATACACCAATATTCAAATTTTACTTGGGCCTCATTATGCTTTGCATGCCTGTCTGCTTTGTTATAATGCAGGCTGCTGACACCAATTACCGCCCACGTTTTCTATAAAGAGGGCAGCGTGTTGCAGGCCAACGAGCAGCTGTGGAAGGACTGAACGCTGCTAACACTTCCTGCAGAAAAGCCTTTAGTAAGAGTAAAGTAATAGTTTATTAACAACTTTAAGTGCGTATGAAAAGGTCGCAGCGAAGCCTTTCAGAAGATGACCGTTTGCAGATGCATGTAAACTGATTTCTGCACACAGTGAGGCGAGGAAAGCGCACTCAGCGGCTTCGTCGCCACTGTCCCGACACCCTAAACTTCAGTCTTCAGCTACACCTGTGCGCACCTGCTGAATTTGGCTCCTGGTGAAGAGCGGCAGCTTGCTGATGATCTGTCTGATGGCGGAGCTGCGAGAGAGTCCGACCAGAGCTTTGCAGGCGAGCGCGCGGATCAGGTCGGCGTCCGTGATGGGCGTCTTCACTGACAGCAGGGACAGCAGCACCTGGAGACGACGCGAGGAACACGAACAGCATTTCGCTTTCAGGTGATCTCTTATTTACAACAGGGGTCACCACAGCGGGTCTCCTCCCGGGATCAAACCGGGAAAACTCCCACTGCTCGTCTGCTGCTCTTACCTTTATCCCATTGTTGTTCTGCACCACCTGCCACATGTGGGCCAACACCCTGTTGTGAGGGGTGGGGGGCTGCTGGGGATGGAGTAATGGCTTAAGCGGGGTAACGGCAAAAGCCCCCACAGAGTTCAGGCTCTGGTCAGGGGCGCACACGCAGTTTATTATCACCTGTGACGATTTTAGAGAGGAAGAGAGGAAACGAAAGACAAATTTTCATCAGGCTGCTGCACAAACGCTGCATCTGAAACACTTTTACCTGATAAAATAGTTTAAACAGAGCTGATCTCTGCAAATACGCCTTTAAAGTTTGTTTCTAAGGAGGGACGTCTGAGACCTCACAGCCTGATCTAATGAGTCATAACGTGCTGATCCTTCGTGAAACCCTTTTTCTGGAGGTTATCAAAGTCGGGAGAATCTCATTAACATATTCAAAGCTTCTCCTTACTTGCAGTGCAGACTTCTGGATCTCAGCATCGTTGACAAACACCTCGCCCTCTGCCACGCCCAGAATGATGCTCATACCTGAAGCAGAGGTGAGAGTCACGCACAGAACAAGGTTAACAAAATCTCTCAGTTACAGTGGATCGTTTGTGCTTTTCCTCATTTACTGTCACATGAATGTTTATGAATGTTAATCATTTTAAGGTTTAGAGATCGAGTAAGCCAGGCTGCTCCGAGCGCCCAGTTTGATCTACTCTTGGATCTGCATCATGTCCATGAGCAGGAGGACATCCCTAAAACGATCAGCTGTGAGCACAGAAGCCCCACCCACCCTCTGTCCAAGCTTTCTGTTTGAGAGTGGCAACCAATCAGAAGACAGTTGGATTGTGTGTAAGATTCATAAGGATTATTTCAAATCCTGAATCGTTCAATGTTACACGGAGCTGGAAACAATCAGAACAGTTTTAGCAGCACTAGAGGAGAAAACGATCAGATTTACTGACCCACAGTGGAAACGGGGGACCTGGCTTCATCCTGAACTTCTACGGTTTCTGCCAGGACCAGCTGGACTTTAGGAACCACCGTCAGGATGGAGAGGATGTCCAGAGCGTAGCGCACAGTGTCACTCCTGGTGACAAAAAAAAAGAAAAAGACTCCAGTTACACATCAGTGCTGCGTACGAAGACAAGAGCAACACAGAAACACAAAGTAAGCAACGCTGCTTTTCCACCGACTCCTTTCTGTGTCATAAAAACTCCCACCGAGTGCTCGCAGCGTGCAGGTATGTGCGTGAGGGTTACCTGCCAAAGTAAGTCCTCCAGTCGCAGGCTGTAGATATGAGCTGCAGCATTAAGGGCACACAGGCCAACTTGTAGAAGACCTCGACCGGCTCCCAGTGGAGCTGAGGAGGCCCGCACTCGATGAGAAACTCCATCATCTCAATAATCTGCTCTCTGCTGTACGAATAGGCCTGAAAGCAGGAAGACGCAGACTTTCATGAGTATATGAAGCCAAGAGCCAAAGTTAAATGTCACGACTGCTACGTCCATCTTTTATATTCAGTCTGTGCTCAGTGTTTGAACACCTCGCATTTATATCATAAACATTGTTCATTTAAATTGTCATTTAGAGCAAACAAACAGCTTCTCTGAGGTCATCATTTTACGTATTTTGAAGCATCACTACTTATAGGTGAACATGAAACAGCTTATCTGCTTACAGCCACATTTTAATGTTAAAATCCACATATTTAAATATTTACCGTAATTGTCGGGCTATAAGCCGCTACTTTTTGCACAAGCTTTGAACCCTGCGGCTTTTAGTCAGGTGGCTTTTCTATGGATTGTCCATGATTTTTGTGATATCGTAAGACGATTTGTTTTGTTTGTTCCGCTGTTGTACGGCACTACGTTGCCTGGCGGAAGGATCGGGGTTCAAGAGTGGTATGTTGGTCACATGTCCGTCCGCCAGGCAACGTAGTGCCGTACAAGTAGCGCGCAAAAAAAAACTTCAAAGTAGCGCTACTCGTTCAGCGCGAGGCGTAGATGACGAGCGGCGATAAACTTGCGAAAAGCAAGTTATGCTCAACTCCACCGGTGGATTCTGACAGCGTGGAAAAGTGTGAAAACATCCACGATCACCAACGGATTTCGAAGGGCTGGACTGCTGCATGATGGAGACACCGCCACGGCCCTTCAGAGGGTGTTCGACTCTGACACTGACAACGAGGATTTGTTTGGTTTTGAAAGTGACAACGAAGGAGAGAAGCGGAGAGTGGATGACGAAGCCATCCTGAGCCTGTTCGTATCCGACACTGGAGAAGAGGACTTTGGTGGTTTTAGTGCAGGAAGAAGAGAAAGATGGTGAATGACTGACTTTTCTTCTTGTTAAAGCCGTGTCACTGCACCTGAGCCTAAAAGGGAGTCCGAATCTATTTTTCTGGTGTGCTGTAGGTTATTGTTATGTACTACATTTGTTACTCGTTTATGAAGCACAGTACATGTTTCGTACTTGTATTTACCCCTGCTTGTGCATATACCTAAAAGGTTGTGCAAATATGTACCCGTAACTTGTTTTTCAAAATATTAATAAAAGGGGCGTGTCTCCAAACAGCCATCTCTTTGCTGACAATTTGCTTTGTGCATATTCTCTTAGATATGATAAGTCAACATTGAAACACCTGCAGCTTTTAGTCAGGTGGCTAATGTATGTACAAAACAGGATTTCCCCTGATTTTAGCAGCTAATATTCAGGTGCGCTTTGTAGTCCGGGAAATACGGTAAATCCAGATCAAATGTGATTAAGAGTTGCGTTATAAGGCTGTCCTTCTCTTACAAACACAGAACCAGGCTAAGAAAGGCAGCGAGTCACATGATGATCACAGAACTATAAAACACAACGTTTCAGATCAAAAGCAGGAGGCTCGTCAGCATTTTCATCTTCACTGACAAGAAGGGAAATCTGTTGTTGCGGTTTAAATAAAAAAAGCACAGCAACGACTCACAAACTCCATCGAGTACCTTGTAAAACGGCTGCTGGGGAATGACGATACCGCCGTCCGACGCGTGCAGGGACTGCTTCACCTGCTCGGTCTTCACGGCGAGGTGAGCCTCGAAGTACCTTCACAAAGTAATCGATAATCAATGAGTGTGTTTTCAAACTTTAACACAAGCAGAGAGGAACTGCCTGCATGTTGAGACTGTGAAGAGCATTTATTTACTTCTACCCGGCAACACAAATATCTAAATAAAGCATGGCTGCTATGTCAGATAAGAATTTTCCACCCATCGTTTCACCTGCGCAGCGCCATGCAGGTGTGTTTGGCGGTCTGCCTGCTGGAGAACACCTGGTCATCGCTCAGCCTGGACATCTCGCTCTCCATGTTCAGGATCTCCAGAGTGCTGATCTACAGGCAGAGGAGACGATGCTAAAAGTGTCCGATCGAAAGAAACAGTTACTTCTGAAAATAGTTTAAATCATTTAAGAGTAAAGATTCGCGGCTGACCAGGTTGACGAGCCTGCGGAGGCCGTCCTGCTGGTCGAACAGCTGCAGCACCGCTCGGAAAGAAAAGGAGATGGAGAAAAACATGGTGGCGTGGCAGACGCCCGACGCGTGGGACGACTCCAGCAGCCACAGCGCGTAGGACACCGTGTCGGACAGCACGCCGTCGGGCAGCGTGCACACCTGCAAACACAGGACGCCGTTCACCATGACTGAGCTACGGTTGCTGTAATAATCCTGCACACGATAAGAAGAGCGTTTTAGCTTTACCCGCTCCATGGCGTCTTGGTTATACGCCAGGTAGTAGAGGCAGAGAGAAACTCCGGTCGCTGCCATCGACGGCCTCGGGATCTCCAGGAGTTTCTGCACTCCTCCGTGAGCGATGAACTCTGCGGCAAACTTCTTATGGAGGAGCAGCGAGGCGAGATACTGACGAGAGAGCAACGACACAGTGAGGCTGCAAACAGCGAACGTCGGTTTATCAGATGACACGGTGCTGCAAATATAACGAGGAGGATTTAAAGAACCACAGTGAGTGGGTTTACTGATAAACTGATGTTACTGACAAGGGGAAAACGATTTAATTTCATCTTAAAAATAAGATTTACTCATTCAAAACAAAACAAAATCATATAAAAATGTAATATTTGGGTTTTTTCCTGTCTAAAAAATAAGTTCTCCTTTTCAGTTTGTTTTGCTTTAATCAACAATCCCTAAACTGGCATAGAAATGGACAAAAACATTAATAATATTAATCATCATCACCACCACACACGACTACGACTGAAACAAGAGTAAATAAACATGCAGCAGTCTTCCAACATCTGCCCTGTAACATTCACAGCTTCACCTACGTGAGATTCTGCATCAGCTACCAATTTAAATATAAGACATTTACATTTAATGTCATTTTAATTTCCTTTTACTCTGGTGAAGAATTACTGAACGCCAGAGGCAGCAATTACCTATTAGGGCTGCCACGGTTAGTCGACTAGTCACGATTACGTCGACTATCAAAATCGTCGACGACTGATTTAATAGTCGACGCGTCGTTTGAAGCTTTGTAAGATCACAAAAGACGCAGGAATAAGTAGTAGGATTTAAGAGTGTAATAACGGACTGAAACAGAAGATGGCAGCACTGCATGTACAAGGATGCCAGCTGCCGTTAAACCCCGAAGAAGAAGAAGAAGCTGTGTCCCAGAATTCATAGCGCGGCCCAGCTCAGTTTCCAACAATGGCGGCAGCTAGTTAGTTTTAATATTACTCTTATTATTCTTTCTGGGTCACAAAATAAACGTTTAACATATTTTTAGGCGAGAATGTAGCTGTGTAAACCTCAAATATCTGCTCAGTTTATCAAGACACCACATATTTTCAAAAGCGCTCCGACGTTTTCGGAGACGTCTGTTACCCACTAGCTCGATAGCTAGCCGGGGGCTAGGCTAACTAGAGCCGTGAGAACACCGGACTCCCGGCAGATTGTTTTCAAACCCACCGCCGTCTTTCGCTACTCAGGTTAAACATGATATATAAGTCACTTAGATAACTTAAACATGTTATTGTTTGGCTTTTTTTTTTAGTATTTTATTTGTTCCTGAGTAAATCGGTTTGGCTGAGATTAAAGTTAGTTTTTACACAGCTGAATAAACGTCAAGCAGACAGCTGATTATCAGAAGTGTGAGATGCTGGAGAATTTACTCCGGTGTCCTGTTATATTTTAGATAGCAAGGAGTTTATTAAACTTCACCAAAACAATCTGCAAATTTCATTAAAATTTAATAAACTGTCATCTTGTCTTTATTTTTAGTTAGCACAGACCTTAAACACTTAAAGCTGTAAGCTAATGATAGTTATATAAGAGCAGATGCTGCTGGTGCAATAATCTGTACGTTTTACGTCTAATGGATGATGATCTGATTAGTCGACTAATCGCAAAAATAATCGGTGACTAGTCGACTATCAGAATAATCATTTGTGGCAGCCCTAGTTTCATGACATTAAAAATGAAACAAACTGTGGTGATGGGGCTGAGAGCCACCCACAGAGGTCTGGATTATCTTTCACACACAGACGCTCGGACTCAGCGGGGAGGGGCTGCACTGACAAACAAGGCGAAACGTGATCTGAGCTGCTGAGAGGCTCATTAAAGCATCTCGATATAAAGATTTACTGCTTTTACTGAGCTAAAGATCTGCTTAAGATCACTAAAAACCTCTCAGTAAGTTACATTAGTAAAATAAACATACACCACGTTCTGTCACAATAAGGTTGGGAAAGTGATGCAAACTTGTAACACAATCAGAACACACAAACATACATGTTGCTTTAAGGCAGCTGTTCAAACACGTAGTAACAAATGTATCAATGAACATGGAACAAAATAACTGAATTACAATTATCTAACAGCAAGTGACCAAACAGATGCTGACACACTGGAAGGACTTGCTCTGTCTGAGCATGATGTATGAGTATAATATATAATAGTGGTGCAACGGATCAAAAATCTCACGCTTCGGATCAATTTTCAGATCAGCAAAAAAGAAAAAAATTTAACATAACTTATTAACTTTTTAACAATTTTTTGGCCTATTAAAAACATTCAACTCAAGACTCATTCCACACAATTATATAAAAACGAATTAAGGTGCAGTACAGGGCTTGTATCTACCACTCCGCTGTGATATAACGAGCGGTCACGGTCACGTAGCTTTCCGTTGCCCTGGAGATCCACCTGTTTGCAGTTGGGCAACAGAAGATGCCTGGGACAGCTCAGCCATAACTTTAAGCTTGTCCTGCTCATACATGCCTGGAACGATCTTGTCACTGAAGTGGACGCGCAACGAGATATCATATGTGGCTCAAGCACGTTCATCACAGTTTAAACCCCTGTTTAACAGAATACGGCCTCCCGTCTGCAGCTAAACTAGTAGCTTCTGTAACAGCTTTAGCCGGTCGGACTGGGCAGCAAAGGGCTGCTTAAATACCGCAAACCCCTCTGCTCCTCCACTTGGACCATAACTATCTCTTGACAGACTGACCACGTGCACCATAAGCATACTTTGTTTCCTTTGTTTTCGAATCTTCGGATCACGTGCCTGCCGACCGTGGAGTGGGATCGGTTCGGATTACGGATCAACCGTGATCCGCTGCACCGCTAATATACACGCATGTACGAACGCTTTACTCAGGTTGCATCAAAGCACAAAATCATCCACAGCATTTCATAAAATTCCCTCCACATTCATTTTTTAAAAGCAACGCCGTCATCCTTACCAGCAGGGCGTCGAAGGTGAGCTGGACGTTGTTGGTCTGTCTGAGGTCGATGTAGTTCATCAGCAGCGACCGCGTGTCCAGCTGCATGAAGACAGCCAGCAGCTGCACACAAGGAGAAGCATCTATTCAATTTAAAGGGAAACTGAACTGACCGTTAATCATGTTCACAGAAGGAAAGCACTACAGCAAGCAGGAAACGTTGTTGTTAAAATTATTTGCATTCACCAAACAGTTTCAGATTCGCACGCCTACCTCCTGGTAATCTCCGAGCGGGGTCAGATACTGCAGGATGAGCCGCTGCTCCATGGCCGGGCTCAGCGGTGAAAGGCGGAAGTCGGTGCCGATCATCACGGAGCTCATCTCAGACCATGAGGAGGTGCTGGCCGGCTGTTCGCTGGCCTCGGTCCTCTCTGCGTCCTCTCCACTCCTGTCCGAAGAGTTGGCAAAGTTCAGTTTCTGCTTTGCCTTCCTCCCGTTCTCCTTTATAGCCCGTTTCTTCCCTCCACCTCTTCCTCCCTGCATGTCTTCCGTCTCCCTGGACGCAGAGTCCGGAGCGACTTGGTAAACGAAGCCCGGCAGCAGTCGGGCGGAGCTGCTGCTGCGGCCGCCGTTCTTCTGAGCTGAGCCGAGCAGAGACGTGGGTTTGGTGTTGGATGTGGTCCTGCTGCTCTCCCCGGCTCTTTCATTTCTCGCCTCTTCCTCCATCTCCATCGTGTCTTGCTGGGCCGTTGTGACGCTTGAGGTTTGTGCAGTTTCAGCCTGAGAGTCCTGAGGTAGATTCTCTGAGGTGTGGGTGGCACTAAAGTGACTCGTGGCCTGTTGAGACTGCAGCTCGTGCAACCGCTTGATCATAACCGGCACCTGGAGGATGAGGAAACTCAGATTTTATGACGCTGATGCAAAAACTCTGAAAATCAAGCACAAAGACTGTATATAAAAGATTACAGCCATTACAGACTTCCTGCTTTATGAAGGTGAAACAGACTTTTAACCCCAGGACGCTGCACACTCGATGCACTAATAACATGTTTGCTGCTGGTCTATGCATGCAGCACATTAACAAAACTAACCAGCATTAGCTGATAACGTAGCACGCCGTCCTCTCATCCAAACATCGTCACTTCCAAACTACAAAATGCTAAAAGGGATCCAAATGTGGAATCTAGAACCCTGTGGATCATGTCGCAACAGCCATCTCCATCTTTTACATACAGTCTTTAATTACTGCCACCCACCAGCTGAGCGTTCTCTTCTCTGTAGTTGGCCGCCACTTCCTGGTTGCTCATGGCTCGGGCCAGCAGACCCGTGGCGTAGACACACAGCGGGCGCTCTGCTTCGCGAGCCCAGCCGAACAACCTTTCAGCCAGACCCTCCTGCACAGAGAGCACAGGTGAGCACAGAACAGGAACAGCCGATCAGAAACCAGCGCTGCTCACAGGAGTCGGAAACCTTTCAATAAATGTCTCTGTGATAATTACTCAAATTAATTATTCCCATATTTCCTACAGAACAACCATCACTTCCTCTTTAATCGACACAGCAAAAACTTTTTCAAACGCATCATCATGAAAAGAAATGCACATCCATATACTGTCATTTATTAGAACTGTATAAACTAACAAATCCTCTAACTCCACATGGACCACCACCAAACATGTGATCCCATCATAGTAAAATATTTTTAGGACACTTTATAGACGTATCAATAATTTTGTTTTGAACGCACACACCAGCTCTATAATCTAACAGCGATTTATGTCTAAATAATGTTTACCTTCTCTTGGAAGACGACGGCCGTCTCCAGGCCCGGGCAAATGTTCTGAAGCAGGCGGCAGGCAGCTGTGTTGAGGCTGTGTTCCCTGCTGGTCATTATGTACGTGTCCAGCAGCTGCGAAACACACAAAAACAAACTTACAGTGGAGCACAGACTGTGCAGCTACCTGCTCGAGACAACGTTCACTGGCCTCATTTCTAAACTGTGGACACGTGATGGGGCTGTAAAGAAAGGAGAGTGAACGAAGACTTTGTCTATTAAAGCAGATTTGCTTGATTCCCAGTTTAAAACGACAGATCTGGTTCATTTTCTCACTGCGCAAATTATGGTAAATGGCCTGTATTTGTATGGCGCTTTACTCAGTCCCTGAGGACCCCAAAGCGCTTTACACTACATTCAGTCATTCACCCATTCACACACTGGTGATGGCAGCTACATTGTAGCAACAATGTAGCAATGTGGCTACATTGTAGCAACAATGTAGCAATGTGGCTACATTGTAGCAACAATGTAGCAATGTGGCTACATTGTAGCAACAATGTAGCAATGTGGCTACATTGTAGCAACAATGTAGCAATGTGGCTACATTGTAGCAACAATGTAGCAATGTGGCTACATTGTAGCAACAATGTAGCAATGTGGCTACATTGTAGCAACAATGTAGCAATGTGGCTACATTGTAGCAACAATGTAGCAATGTGGCTACATTGTAGCAACAATGTAGCAATGTGGCTACATTGTAGCAACAATGTAGCAATGTGGCTACATTGTAGCTACAATGTAGCAATGTGGCTACATTGTAGCTACAATGTAGCAATGTGGCTACATTGTAGCTACAATGTAGCAATGTGGCTACATTGTAGCTACAATGTAGCAATGTGGCTACATTGTAGCCACAGCCACCCTGGGGCGCACTGACAGAGGCGAGGCTGCCGGACACTGGCGCCACCGGGCCCTCTGACCACCACCAGTAGGCAAACATGGGGTATCTTGTATAAATTATGTATAAAGCAACACACAAAACGGAGATACAGTTTGAAGAGGGAACTAAATTTAAAACATCTCTGTATCAAACAACACTGAAAACTTTCTGCACCTGTGTGTGTGTGTGTGTGGCGTGAAGCTGTGGAACAAAGTGAAGAACTGAAGCAATGTCCCAGCATGCCTCAGTTTAAACAGCGGCTCAAATATACAGTTTTTGCAAAGTACGGGGAGGAGGCGGGGCTCTGATCAGGCGTTCTCACCACTACTTTCACAATAATGATGTGTATATGTGTGTGTTTGTGTGTGTGTGCACAAGTATGCTTATATAAGTATATATATGTCATGATCCTGGGCCATGTTGGTCCGGTATTCTTAGTTTTCGTGTGTTTTGTTCTTTATTTATGCCCTGGTTTCTAGGTTGTTCTGTTAAGTTGTTCCTTATTTGTGACTTTTACCCCCTGTGTGCGCCTCTGTGTATCTGTGAGCCCTCGTCTCCCCTCCTTGTGTTTCATTCAATGTTTTCCCCAGCCCGTTATGTCTGTGCTCTCTCTCTCCTCCTGTCTGAACCTCTGTGTACTTCCTGTTTTACTTTGACAGTCTCTCGTCAGTACGCGTCATGTTGCGTTCACTCCTCCTCCGTGAGCTTGCGTTTGGGTCCTCATCTACCTCCACACAGCCAGTTCATGACAATATATATGTAAATGTGTATATCTTTTGACGTGTTACTGGGGTTATAAAATTAATAATAAATAAATAATACATGTAACAAATTGTAATGAAGATTTTCTGATGAGCAGGGCATAAACAGGAAGACAAAGTGCTTTTGCTTTGTTTGTGTCATTTTCCTCTGTTGTTGTTGTTGTTATACTATTTTAACATGTTCAAAATAAAGATTCAATATCATACTATCCTGGCACCAGCTAAAGGCTTAAATAGCTGCTGGGTGGAGCTTCTGTACTCAAAGCATGAAGCCTGATAAGGCTGCCCCAGCTGACGGCGCACCCTTGGAACCACACTCCATCATTTGGTTTACAAAAGGACAAAAACAAGCAGCAGCCCTTACTGCATTAGTGAAGTCATCGTTCATAAAGAGCATCTTCAGGAGTTGTCCCAGCATGCAGTCAGGGTCCGCCCGTCCTGCAACGTTAGACGCGAGTCACAAAAGTCTGAACAATTTGAATGATTGGTTGATGAAATCATTTTACAGAACCGAGTGTGGAAAACACGCAACAGAGGCCAGAGGGTCCAGGACTCACCTGGATGACGGTCATCAAACGGATCCGGGTCTGCTTTGTGATACTCTCCCGTCTCTTTCTCAATCAGCTCCGATATTCTGCAGAAAACACACTGATGAGACAGAGTTTCTACTCTAGATGGACCCACAGACTCAGACTGAGAGGCTCTGACGTCACACGTCATCTGCGTCGCTAAGAGCTTAAAAAAAAACCTGTTTAAGATGGACACCAGCTGCTCTGTGGGGCCTCTCTGTGCTTCTTCCCATTCGTCGAGCATTGCGGAGAGATCCGCCTTTGAATCAACAGCCATGGCAACCGCCATGGCAGCTGACACGGCACTCGATAACGCAGACGTCAAGGCGGCCGCGATGGCGGCCGATTGCTCTTCGTCTGCAGAAGACATTGCTGCCTGGAAGAGAGGAAGAGGAGGAGGCAGATCATTCAGTTATTCAGTGCTGTATTAGATGTGGAGCTAAAGTTAAAGAGAAAAATACTTTTGTACAGTTTTATTCATCATAGACACTTCAGGCTGGTGCTGTGATGGTATGAAGGTCATCTGAGTAATGTTGCTGATCATGTGCATCCCCTTATGACCACAGTGTGCCATCGTCTGATGGCTGATTCCAGCAGGATAACGCACCGTGTCACAAAACTCTGCAGCAGCCGTGTGACGCCGTCGTGTCAACATGGACCAAAAGTGTCTCCAGCAGTTTGTCGATGCTGAGACGCCTTAATAGCATTGATTCAAAGTGGAACTGTGGAGCGTGACTTCAACAAGTGAGCAAAACTGGATCACATTTAATTAAAACCACAAGCATGTGACTTTAAACTAAATTAAACCCAAACAACAGAAACTGATTAAAATCCTGCTGATTTTACTTTGGGGGATGGATGAAAGTGTGAGTGGATAAAAATACAAAATTCTATTTAATTTAATTGAAAAGACTAGAATAATATCTGTTTATGGCCTGGTTTGGTTCACATGAAATAAAAGACACTAATTCTGTCTTCCTTACACCAGCTCCCCATAAGGTTTAATGTTCGGTTTAAAATCCTGGTGATGTGTCCTCCATGGTCAGAAGCCTCCATATAGCAGTGAGTTACTAAAACCATCCATGTGGTTTAAATGTCAGACGATTAACGCTCAGAGGCTGCATCAAGGTCCAGCTAAAGACAAAAGGAGAGCAGTTTTGTGGTTGTGGAACTTGCTTCCATTGGACATAAGCTCTGTGGACTTTATTTAGTTTTCGTACCATATTAACTGCTGTATGTGTTCTGTATTGTGAAGCACTTGTGAGTTTTGTACTTGAGAAGCATATAAATAAGCCTTACTTACTTAAAAACCTGCTAATGCCTTTTCTGATTAAACTGTACGAGTATGCAAAATCCTGAATTGTTTTTTAAGTCCTAATTGTGCTGAACATGACCCAGCATGCATCTTTATGACATTTTTTTAAATTATGAAGAGTTCTGATATAAATTATAACAAAGACAAGTAAAAATTAACTTTTTTTAGGACTTTTTCAAACTTCCTAACTTCTTCTGTCATCAAATCCACTCGGTGCTTGTTCAAATACTGAGGTACAACACCTTCAAAGATTGTGTTGAAAGAGCCGTTAGGAAGTTGCTGCTTTTAATTTCATTTCAAATGTTTTTTAAATATTATTTTTCAAGCAAAACGTGTATGTAAACTGACATCGTAGGAGGCACTCGGGTCATTTAAAAAGCCTCATTCTGCGGAAAAATCCAGAGGTGAGCGGAGATGTTATATTTGCTACGATACGTGTTGTTGGTCAAACCGCACTTTGAGCGCTGTAAGCACAGTCGAACCTGCTGCTGTCCGACCAACAACGGCAGGCTTTGTAACTCACCAGCCGCCGTCTCAGAGAGGCTCTGCGCTGAGGCATGACGGGAGGCTTCTTCACACAAACACAGCTGTGACAGCTGGAAACACCTGTGCACCAACAGGTGGACTCTGCACGGATATCGGGCTCAGGGGTTAGAGGGTAAGTTCAGCCCGGCTAGCAGTTAGCAAACTCGGCTAACTCGCTCTAACTCGACTCGCATCTTTTTGTTTATTTTATTTTTGTCAGACTGCCCTCCCCCCGTCACCCTGTCCCTCCCTCCGGGTTCCACCGCGACGAGATAAGGCGCCAAGCCCCTCTGAGCGCACTGGAAGCGGCGCTGTGCGGCAGCCGCATGTCGGACACAGCTAGCTTCTGTGAGTTTCGCACGTCACTCACCTGAGTAGCAGCTTCCTCTGCGCTCCGCTGCCTCCGCGGTACAAACTCTCACAGCTCAGCCTCACAGCAGCAGCTCGAACCGCGCCGACACTCAACGTTTCACGAGAAAAAAAACTTTCACGTTTATTTTCAAACTTCTCCCGGCGGCCGCACACGACGTCAACAGAACGAGTCGACGTTAGATGACGAAACACAGGCGACGCTCTCCCTGGGACTTGTAGTTCAAAGTTCCTGTCCCACCAAAAGGACTATGCCACAGTGTTTCACGACATCTGACCCCCCTACCGCTGGATCCTGCGGTTTCCTCTGTTGAACAGATCCGTGTCCCCGCCAAAAACAAGAAAGACAACCGTGACGTTGCTTACTGGAATAATTTATACTGAGACCTGGAGTGGAAGAAAAGTTGGACATTACCAACAAAGTAAAGGAAATATATTTTAAAGTCATTCGTCGTTTTTACCCCACCATAACTTTTCTTGTACGATGTTTAAAAAAACACATTTATGTTAACTGTTCATGTCAGAAAGAGGATATTTCTCACCTATACTGGTCCTGCTTATGTACTAATTATTTCTGGCAAGATTTTTGTTGTTTCTTTTATCTATTCTGACTGTTATGCAAATTATTGTTTGGCTTTTTTGATTACTCTGCAAATGGGGCTAACAAAATTTATTTGAAAATTTTATATACATCTTCAAGGGCCCAGTAGACGACTTTTTAATGGTCAACCCAACCTCAAGGGGCATAATATCAGCCTTGTACAATTTAATTTCCAATGTTTCCTCTTTAGTAGCTGCTATCAAATCTAAATGGGAACAGGACCTTACCTTTCATATTACGGATGAACTGTGGGCCTCTATCCTTGGCCAGGTTCTGTGTTTTCGGTTTAGTTGGGCAGCAGGCTGCCAATTATTTGTTGTTTAATGGTTAGGGTGGGAAAAAGACTGAAAGTTTGAAGCATTTTGTATTATTGTATACATGCATTGAAACGTTTGTTTAATAAAAAGACCTTTGAAAGAAATTTCATATACATAAATCCATTTTTTTAAATACAAAACTGTTTTTTCAGTGATTTTTAAATGAAACCAGACAATATTTTAAAACTATACAACGTTCACATAATATAAAAGCAATTAAAACTGTAAACTTATGCTTCTTGTTTAATATCTTGTGATTCAACCCCTACCCTGTGTCCTCTGACATTGTCTTTTGCTCATTTAATTCTGTAATGTTTGAATTGCTAATAAAGATTAAAAAAAACCTTGCAGTTCTTCATGTGATGAAGCAGAAAGAGGTTCCCAGACTGCTGGATGGATTTGATTTTATTCACAACCAGTGATGGGAATAACGGAGTTAATATTACTTTCTAGTATCAGCTGTATGGGCTCAAATTGTGGTCATAAGTATTTTGTACTTGTAAATCAGGATTTGTGTGTGTGAAAAAGATTTGTGTGTGGACTTTGCCAAAAAATACGTGTGAAACTCTGCACGCAAGTTTCAAGTTACAAGTACGAATTTCGACCCTATTTTTCTTCCTTTCATCTGATTGGCCAATGTCATGTCAATCACAAATTTAACAATCCAATCAGAGAATAGATGGGTTTGGCTGGCAACCGCCATGGCAGCTGACACGGCACTCAATAACGCAGAGGTCATGGCGGCCGATGGCTCACAGCAAAATAGTTCAGTGTTGCTGGCGACTACCATTGCAATAACTACTGTTGTGAAGCATCACGTATAATGGCCCTGTAGTAATCAGCCCTTAGCACACAGAGAAAATGACCAGTAAACAATAGACAACATATGTTTTTAAAATTTACAATTTATATTTGCATTTCTAGTTATGAAAATGATTCGTTAAACATGTTTGTGGTTGTTGCAGTAAAAAATATAAAACAAATTCTATTTTGTTTTTTTCTGATTTTAGATCAATTGTGTTAATACAGTAATTAGCTTTAAATAAATATTACCAGGTATGGCGTTTTTTTTTTTTTTTTTAATGACAGCATGTCTTAGCTTTGCAAAGCTCCACCTGAGCAGACCACAAGTCTTCTGGAACAATGTCCTTTGGACAGATGAGACCAACATGGAGATGTTGGTCCATGATCACAGCACCGCGACTGGAGAAAACATCCCACACTAACTGTCAGCATAGTCCAGAAGCGCTGATTTGGGCTTGTTCTGCAGCCACAGGACCATAACACCTTAGTCGACCACAAAGTGTTCCTCACATGTGAGGCCATCTGTCTGACAGACCCAATTTGGATCATACAACAGGCCAATGATCCCGAGCACAGCAGCAAATCTCCAACAGAATGGCTGAAAAAGGAGAGAATCAAGGTGCTGCAGTGGTCCAGAGTCCATGAAAGTCTAGTGAACTGAAACAGCGGCGTAAAGAACAGCACACTTTCACATAAATATACATATTTTTAAAAAAATCAAACATTAATTTTAGTGACATTTGACCCAGTGAATCCTTTACACACCTGGGATCACATGACTCCTGCAATGAAAAATCGCTTTAGCTGGCGTCCCAGCATCAGCCCAATCGACAGTACGTGGATAGAATAGTAACAAAAACAACACAGCGAGGATACTGTAACTGTAACTTACTGTAACTTTTCATTTGTTGCCTTTGTGTCTTAAGACTCATGTTTTCATCAGTTTGTCATCACTTTTTATATTTCACTCATCGTTTGCAGGTTTTGTCTGCCTGCTAGTTTGTTGCGGCACGATTTTAAGTGTAAAATGTGCCCATTTTAAAAAAATAAAATAAAATAAAAGACCTTTGACCCAGTAAAATATAATATTGGGGAGCTGGTTCTATTTTTGTAGCCTGGTGTTATTGGAGGAGTGGATGTGATGCACACAGACAGTTAAGAAACGAGAACTACAAAAGAGTGCAAACAGTTTAATGAGTCATTTGGATGAAAACTCAGCTTCCTCTTTATTCCATCAGCACTTTGAATATTTTGGCCTCCACCTGTTCTCAGATGTTGGGGAGGAACAGAACAAGAAGGAAAGCTGAGAAGTTCTCCAATTATTTACAAGGCTGGACGACACAAATCATATGAAAAACAAAAACTGAAGAGCTGCCGATCCCCCTCCGTGCTCGCTGTACTCATCTGTGCGCAGACTACAGTCTGATTTCTTTCAAGACATTAAAACGATTTATTTCCAGACATGTCAAAAGCTTTAGTGCGTCTTCAGTTTGTCTGCAAACAGCGTCATGAGAAGTCCGTACAGGAAGCCGCCGGCGAGGAGCAGCACGGTGCTGGAGATAGGGCCGAGCGACAGCAGGGCTCCAAACACGTAGAAGAGAAGCAGCAGCAGGATGGTCCTGTAGCTGGCCAGCGGGCGAAGGCTCAGCTTCGGCCGCTGGCTCCTCCCCAACACGTGCCGCGACATCGGGCTGTGCTTTAGTTTGGTGCTGGACTCGAGATTCGTCAAGTAGTGACGACCCAGACGGCCCAGGAAGTCTGGACGCGAGCACAGTGCATTCATGTGTCGTCCGAACTGTGAGGAGGCAACAACAGACACACGTGTTTCATTCGTCACAGTCAAATATGAAATTGAGCACAAACAGTGAAGCAGCTGTTTACTGAGCTTCAAATCTGTACTTCGTGTTTTGAAGAACTGAAACTGTTAAAAGTATGAGATGGTGAGGGCGGCAACGCCTGTTTGAAGACAGCTGAGAAACAAAGGTTACATTTGTCCTTTGTTACTGTGCTGCTCTCCATCCTCACGTCACCTGACTGTTTCTACTCACAGCCCCTTCTTGAGTCGTTACGACGCCCTTGCAGGCTGACAGCACTCACCCTCTCATTAATCAGAGAAGAGATCCTGTAGAAGAGCCTGACCAGCAGGGCGTTCTCGTAGCTCCTAATGGGCTGCAGCTCCGGGTCTCCCTGATAGTGAATGTCAAACCTGCGCAGTCCATTTATGATCTGCAGGAAAACACACACGACCTCTTTTAGTCAGTTCTCCTCCGTCCATAACCCTAACGCCCGTCGTCCTCTTTTAGGATCAAATACCGACCTGCCTCCGGCCCAGGTCAGTCAGGATCAGCCCGTTCTCACTCTGCACGCAGTCTGGCAGCTGTTTGCTGTTGCCATCATCCTCCGAGGAGCCCAGGTTTGATATGAGCTGATTCAGCTGCCCCTGGTTTAGCTGCAAAACAACAAAAACCCTCCTGTTACAAAGCCCAGCTTCAAACAAAGGACGGGCTTAAGTGAACGTGCTGAGTGAATAAAAACATCCAGACTAATCTGACCTTAAATATCTGGCACAGGTTTTCCAAAGCTCTGTCCAGGAACTCGTGGGTCTTTTTCAGATATTCTCCGGTCTCCTCTGGCTCGGCTCCGGGGAAGCCGTTGTTCAGATCAGATGCACCGAGTCCGAACCAGGACAGGAACGATTTATTAGCCGCCACCTCACTCGAATGATCTGATATCCTCTTGGCCGTCTGTCTGGCTTGTGCAATGATCTGGATTAGCTTCATGACCTGCGGGATGGACAGGAGGTGAAAACTCGGAGCAACACAGATGTTTTCTGCACCTCAGGCCGACTTAAAAAGCCACGCAGGTAAACTTACCGCCCCTCTGAGCTCCGTGCCAAACATCTGCTTGTACTGACAGTCCTGTCCTTCCAAACCGTAGACGTGGCTCTTCACCTTGAACACCATGTCCGTCACCACCCGCTGCCGTGACGACAGGTAGCTGCCTCCTTGTCCTGGCGTCAGGTAGCCGCGGGGCTGCCGGTGGTGGAGGACGTGCTCGGGCTCCAGGAACAACTGCTCACCTGCAGGGAGACGATTCCAGGTGTTTGTGGGACAAAGTGACAAAGCCAAAGTCATGTGATCATCATTGGTGGTAACTTTTCACCAAGTAATGATTCGTTTCTATATTAGTGTCAAGAAATATGAAAAATGCCAATCAGATTTCCTAAAAGATGTCCAAACAGATCCACGTTATCAAGGTTTTATTTTTAACCAGTGTGAGAACAAAACACTAACACTTCACTTAACGAGCAAATGAAAAGTTCAGATGCTCATATGCAGACTTGTGAACAATACTAATGAGCCCAACAGATGCCCCTCGTCACCTTTCTGGATCATTTCTGCCAGGTTAGGCTGAGCGAAGACTTTGGCCACCCTGAAGACCATCAGCGCATTTTTGGCGTTCACCAGATCGGTCCTGACCGCTCGGTTCAAAAACACCTGGAAGAGCTTCGTGTACATGAGCAGGTTCTCATGAACAAAGGACTCCCTGCAGGAGACAAAGTTATCATCAGAACATCATCTATCAGTCTGAACCCCAAAACAGCATCAATCCCCAGACTTTCACCTTTCTGAGGGTCAGAGCTATGATTCAGTCAGCAAAAAGAACGACAAGCCCAAAATATCAGGTTTCATTAAAAATCTATTTATTAAATATGTCTCATTTAAAATCTAGCAGAATCAAACCACCTGCACTTACACATACTCTAATAATTGTGTCTTGTCCAGCTTTGTTTCACAGTATTTATCAAACCTGTGCCTGTGGAAAGGTGATGGACATTAAAATGAAAACTACTGCATCTGTTTAGCCTCATTTACAAATTAATAGAATGGACCCCCTCCTCAAATATTCATTCACTAGTTGCCGATTATATCTGAAGCCGAAGTGTCACGGCTGGGGCAGCAGTAGGCCTGCCACGATTAGTCGACTAGTCACGATTACGTCGACTATCAAAATCGTCGACGACTGATTTAATAGTCGACGCGTCGTTTGAAGCTTTGTAAGATCACAAAAGACGCAGGAATAAGTAGTAGGATTTAAGAATGTAATAACGGACTGAAACAGAAGATGGCAGCACTGCATGTACAAGGCAGTGTTGCCAACTTAGCGACTTTGTCGCTATATTTAGCGAGTTTTCAGACCCCCTAGCGACTTTTTTTCCAAGAAAAGTCGCTAAAAAAAAAAGACGTGAAAGCGCATATCGCTTTTACTCTAACCAAGCAGCGGGTGCTGTAATGCAGTCAGTTCTTCTTTTACTCTTATGCTGTTTTGTGGATCAGGTTTAAAACTACTTATAAACACACACACACAAAATAATTCCACCAGAGTGCCTATTTCGGGTCACCTTTGCCGGTCCAAGCCCGGATTAAGGAGCAGGGTTGGAATTGTGACATTACAAAAAACAATAATTGCTAAAATAAATTTAATTTGTAGTTCTAAATAAACTCTAACTGCATTTAGGACGTTTTTTGCTCACTTTATGTCTCGTCCACGATGTTATTTCTCTCTCCAGCAGCGTAGGTTACAATTATATTAGCATGACCAATTATGCAAATTAGGTGATGACATCATTTAGCGACTTCTAGCGACTTTTAGGACAACCAATAGCGATTTTCCTTACTGAGGAGTTGGCAACACTGGTACAAGGATGCCAGCTGCCGTTAAACCCCGAAGAAGAAGAAGCTGTGTCCCAGAATTCATAGCGCAGCCCAGCTCAGTTTCCAACAATGGCGGCAGCTAGTTAGTTTTAATATTACTCTTATTATTCTTTCTGGGTCACAAAATAAACGTTTAACATATTTTCAGGCGAGAATGTAGCTGTGTAAACCTCAAATATCTGCTCAGTTTATCAAGACACCACATATTTTCAAAAGCGCTCCGACGTTTTCGGAGACGTCTGTTAGCCACTAGCTCGATAGCTAGCCGGGGGCTAGGCTAACTAGAGCCGTGAGAACACCGGACTCCCGGCAGATCGTTTTCAAACCCACCGCCGTCTTTCACTACTCAGGTTAAACATGATATATAAGTCACTTAGATAACTTAAAAATGTTATTGTTTGGCTGTTTTTTAGTATTTTATTTGTTCCTGAGTAAATCGGTTTGGCTGAGATTAAAGTTATAGTTTTTACACAGCTGAATAAACGTCAAGCAGACAGCTGATTATCAGAAGTGTGAGATGCTCGAGAATTTACTCCGGTGTCCTGTTATATTTTAGATAGCAAGGAGTAGGGATGGGTACCGGTATCCGGTGCCATGACGGCACCGGTTCTGACATAAACGGTAGTAACCAGACCGAAAAGCAGCGCACATTTCGGTGCTTTATTTCGGTGCTTTATTTTCCCTGAGCTGTCATACACTTTCTTCTTCCTTACATTTGTATTGGCGGTTGGCAAACAACTGTAAGGTGCATTACCGCCACCAACTGGTATGGAATGATACACTTTAGATTCTAGCCAATCATTTTACGTTTCCGAGGATAGTAGGCGGGTCCAGGTACGTACATTCTTTTAGAGCAGAGCTACAGATTAAAAATGCCCAAGGCGAAGCGGTCAAACGTCTGGCTGTACTTCACAGCAAAAGATGCAAACTCAGCAGCTGCAACAAGTGCTTTAAGCTGATACTGTGATACTGTCAAAGGAGGTAACACCTCAAATCCGATGAAACACCTGGCGACGCATAGCGTTTTTTTTAAGGCCGAGAAATGCGCCGTATTTGATAGCTTGCTGCGAGACCTCACATCGAGCGCATCTACTGCGGGTGTGGTGCCTGTTATCGGACCCGGAGTTAGCAACATCCCCCAAAAACCCGAAGAGGAGAGTCCTGGCCCCTAGCCCTGCCAGTGTAGCAGAAATGATGAGGATGATGATGCAGCAGCAGCCGTTCTTCTCTGCGTGAGTAGCTTCATGTTGTTCGTGTGTAATTTAAGTTGAGTAGTTTAACCACGTTATTACATTAATGCATGTAAGGTGAACTAGCAAACACCATCGTAGTTACATGCGGCTGTCTTCTTGTTTGATGGCAGATACTCCCTTCACCCTGGACAAAAAGGCTAAAATGACCAAAGAAAAAGTGGAAAACAGTTAAACATGAGAGGTTTTTGGACAAAGTTTGTGTTTTTTCCATTGTTTAAGCTGCTTCCAGCCAAGAGTGATACCATATATGCCCCATAGCTGCAGAAAAGACTAACATTGTTATCTTTTTACAAAAAAACAGCTGAACATGAGAGGTTTTTGGACCAATTTTGTGTTTTCCATTCTTTAAGCACCGGTTTGAGCACCGTTTAAGCACCGGCACCGTTTCAAAAGTACCGGTTTGGCACCGGTATCGGATAAAACCTAAGCGATACCCATCCCTAGCAAGGAGTTTATTAAACTTCACCAAAACAATCTGCAAATGTCATTAAAATGTAATAAACTATCATCTTGTCTTTATTTTTAGTTAGCACATACCTTAAACACTTAAAGCTGTAAGCTAATGATAGTTATATAAGAGCAGATGCGGCTGGTGCAATAAGCTGTATGTTTTATGTCCAATGGATGATGATCTGATTAGTCGACTATCAAAATAATCGTAGTAAAAGGACCCAATATGCAGGAAACAGCTAGATGCAGGTGAGCGGAAAACAGAAAAATGAGGCACAAGAAACTACTAAAGACCTGAACTGGGAACACTAGTAAGGAGACCTGAAATAATAAAGCAGGATGAAGAGCAGGGAGACGCAGGACGAATGAAGAGAACACCATGAGACGCAGACGGAGCGATGAGGCACACACTATAAATACACACATGGTAATGAGGGAATGACACACCAAAGGGGAACACAGCTGAACCTAATTAGACACGACAAGACACAGACCTTCAAAGTAAAACAGGAAGTATACACTGACGACACAAGAAACTCCAGAACATAAAATAATAACAAACACAAAATGTTGGCTCAACGACACAAAGGGAGGAAAAACAAGATGAAGATTTTATGGACGAGCACTTCAGAGCCACTCTGCTCACCATTTTTCAGGCACGGTTCTGTTTTGGTCGGGCTGAGGGTTTGGCTTCTCCCCGGTGTATCTCCAGGGCTGGATGTAGCTCAGCCACGTCTCCAACACCTGAACACGGACAAAATACGCTCGTAGCAGCAAACTGTGTGTTCATGGAGCAAAACAACCGATGACCACGTCAGGATGTGAGAGACCTACTGCTCTGAAAGACGCGTCCAGAGGCCAGTGACCGAAGCAGTGCTGCAGGAACAGGTACAGCTTCTGCTGCACAAAGCGCTGCACCACCACCCTGTGGGGGAAACACAAAGTTAACTAAAACCTTCATTTAATGAGCCACTTCCTGCTTTTGGTCTTTTATTTAAAGTCAGAGCTGTAGAGAAGCTACCACTGCTGACACATGATGCACATCTAAAAGCAACAGTTCAACCATTAAATCTGCTTTACTTGCTTAATATTTTATTTTACTAATAATTGTTCTACTTCCACAAAGTCTGACAGCAGCGTGTGCAGGAACTGACCTCTTAAACTCTTCCAGTGGGCTGGTGTGGGTGTGCGAGTGGGCGGAGGGCGAGGACGACAGCTGCTCAGGCTTCAGGCTGTTGGAGAAGGCGTGTACGTGTTTCACCAGGAGACGCACCACCAGCACGTGCTCCTCCGTCGGGCTAAAGGGCTCCTGCAGAGGGAACCGGTCACACACAGTGCTCGGACATGACGCCAAATACGCCCAATCGCAGCCAGGATTGATGGAAAAAGCAGCCATCGCAATGCGTCCAAATCCACAAGCAGCCAAACAATTACCAGAGAGAACAGAGGTCCCACACTCAGGAGCCGGACGGCTTTCACACGGTGTGGACTGACTCTGGAGCGCCATGAAGGAAGTTATACCGTACTGTATTTAACCTGAGTGTGATCGCTAACATCACCGGATGAAAAGCTTCCGCTGACACTGAACTTTAAAAACACACTTTGCAATTTGCATATTTGCATATTTTCCTTGTAAATGCCTGAACACTTAATTAATTTACCGTTTCCCTTCAATGACCCTAACGTTTTTGTTTTATTAAAAAATAATTTATATAATAAAACTGTGAGAAACTAAGAGGTGGGACCTCAGTGCTCGAAGCTGCTTCATCAACCAGCTGCATGTTTCCTCGTCTGGACATCAGGAAACACAAACAAGCAAAGCAAGGAAAGTAATGATATTTACATGTTTCTGATTGGTCATAAAAAATGATCAATATCATTTCTTAAAATAAGAAGTTCTGATTTGATTGTAGTAGTATCTTTGCTTTCAAAAGATTAATGCTGCCAATAGAGAGAAACACTACATAAACAACAAAGCACAGCAGACAGTGTAAAAAGCATGCCTGTAAAAAAAAGAAAAAGCAAGAACCACACCCAAACCAGTAAAATCTGCTCAAAGATTCATTTTCAAAGCTTCATTCCTGGATTACTTTCTCTTTCAAGGATACTTCTCTGTAAAATTCAGAATTTACAGTCAGACTCAAAGGAAACAGGCCAATCATCCTCTGGTTTACCGACAGCAGCCAAAGAGTTAAACGCTGTTACCGTATAATGTGGGCAATCTCTGTCTTTAATAATCAGCTGAAGGTCAATAAGCATTAAGTTCTATCTTAAATGAACAGAGAGCTGAGCTTTTTAGTAAACAAGCTTGCAGAATGAAGCTAAACAGCCGCTGCTATCATCGCCATCTACAGGCCGTGACTGGAATGACATCGTCTGGTTGTTGTTACCAGAGAAGTAACCTTGACTGTGAGCTTGAGTGACTGAGGTTTACCTCCAGGAGGCCCCAGAGGGGCGGGGGTGAATGAAAAGGTAAAAGTACTTGGTAGGTGTGGAGGGTCCCAGAGCCTGGTGGGGCGTGGGGTTGGCACGGCATGCTGGACATACTGAGGCGGTACTGCAGCAGCGCCAGCTGTTCACCCGTAACCACCAGGGGGGGAGGGGGTAGAGGAAGATGAGGAAGAGGAAAGACAACGACGAAAGGTGGAGGAGCAACAGTGAAGAGAGGGGGAGAGGGGGAAAAAAGTGAGGAAGAGGAGGCAGGGAACGAAAAAGGTGGCAGGAGGAAGTTACACGTGAGAACAGGAGCAAAGGAGGCAGCAAAAACAGGAGCGAGAGCAACCAGACAAACAATTGGCCGGAAATATTGAGGAGAAAAAGAGCAGGAGACAGGAGAGGAGACACAAAGACAACAAAGTGACTTTGGGAACAAAATGAACGGCTGGGGGCGACGCAGACGCCGTTCCTACACCAGACGTGAGTTACGTGACTGTAGGGACGGGAATCATTTCACTCCAAAACACTTTGTTCATTAATACTGAAAATGCATCTGAAACCCCCAAATCGCCGGCTGCCATCAACCAGGAAAGAGTGAAAAAACGAGCAGGAAATCCCAGTTTGTGTTTTTAAACCGTCACCGATCCAAACTGAAATCATTCCCATTCCTACTGTTCAACAACACAAACAGAGGGAACTCAACACTGTAAGATTTTGGGGTTTGTGTGTAAGATTAAATTATTAGCATCAAACTGGATCGGACTGAACTGTGAATTATGCAAAGATGAAAAAGTGGTGCTGGAAATGAGCACGCCTCCAAAATCTTGCAGGTTAACTCCACTCTTATATATAACAGACACAGTGAGCTCACACAGCGTTTAACAAGTTCAGGTGACAACAATTAAAATCATGTTTACTCTTCGGGACGGTCAGAATGTCACACAGTGAGTCCACCCTTTCCTCTGCAGTCTCATGGTAAATGGTCTGTATCTGTATAGCGCTTTACACATCCAGTCATCCACACATTCACACACTGGTGATGGCAGCTACATTGTAGCCACAGCCACCCTGGGGCGCACTGACAGAGGCAGCAGTAAACAGAACATCATCTACAGCTGAACTACACCCACCAGCCACTTCATTAAGTACTCCGAAGGTTCAGCTGCTCATTAAGGCAAATATCTAATCGACCAATCAAATAGCAGCAACTTCATGTATTTAAGGCCATAGAGATGGTCAAGATGACCTGCTGAAGTTCAAACTGAACATCAGGGTGGGGAAGAAACAGGATTTAAAGTAATTCTGGTCCCAGACGGCTAATAGATTTTCTCCACACAGCCATTGCTGGAATCTAAAGAAGAGAAAATATGCAGTTAGTGGCGGTTCTTATAACCACTAAATACAACCAAGATGACAGAAGAGCATCTCTGAACACGTTGAACCCTGATGCAGAAGACCACACCGGGTATCACTCCAGTACAACGCTCCATCACCAAAAGCTCAGATAAACTGGTTTCCTCAACATGACTGTGAGTTTGCTGCACTCTAACGGCCTCCACATCTCAGCCTCCTTTGGGATGTGGTGGAATAACAGATTCACATCATCACAAATCTGCAGCAGCTGCCGCTATCATGTCAACATCCATCCATCCATCTTCATCCGAGGCCGGGTCGCGGGGGCAGCAGCCTAAGCAGAGAGGCCCAGACCTCCCTCTCCCCAGCCACTTCCACCAGCTTATCCGGGGGAACACCAAGGCGTTCCCAGGCCAGCCGAGACATATAATCTCTCCAGCGTGTCCTGGGTCTGCCCCGGGGCCTCCTCCCGGTGGGACATGCCCGGAACACCTCACCCAGGAGGCGCCCAGGAGGCATCCTTGTCAGATGCCCGAACCACCTCAGCTGGCTCCTTTCGATGTGGAGCAGCAGCGGCTCTACTCTGAGCCCCTCCCGGATGGCCGAACTTCTCACCCTATCTCTAAGGGAGAGGCCAGCCACCCTTCGGAGGAAGCTCATTTCTGCCGCTTGTATCCGCGATCTCATTCTTTCGGTCACTACCCACAGCTCGTGGCCATAGGTGAGGGTAGGGACGTAGATCGACCGGTAAATTGAGAGCTTCGCTTTTACACTCAGCTCCCTCTTCACCACGACGGACCGGTGCAGCGTCCGCATCACTGCAGCTGCAGCCCCAATCCATCTGTCGATCTCCGGCTCCCTTCTCCCATCACTCGCGAACAAGACCCCGAGATACTTGAACTCCTCCACTTGGGGCAGGAACTCATCCCCGACCCGGAGTATCATGTCAACATGAATCTCTAAATGTTTCCTGCACTTTGCTCAATCTGTGCTACAAAGATTAAGAAGCTCAGAAAGCAAACGAGAGTCCAACACAATACTAGCAAGAGGTGTACTTAATGAAGTGGCCATTGAGCGTACAACTGCAAACAAACAAATCAACCAGCTACTAATATTTGATAAATGAATATTAGCTTTGTCCTTAAATCCTGGACAGACATGAAAATTTCTTCAATGTTTTTTGTAGTTCGATTGTTGAATCAATCAATAGTGAAAATACTAAGCGTGCAACTCTTATCTTAGCTAACGTGCATCACTTTTGACTTTCAGGTAACTGCGGACAAAAGCACAGCTACAAAGAAACTGCAGTTGGGTGGATATTCAAGTAGGTAACATGCTGACCGTGCAATAAATAATAATATAGATGAGAGGGTCTAAGCACATGCTGTATATCTACAGTGTCATGCACACTGTATATAGTGCAGGTGAAATAAACACCAGCATAAGCGTCTGTCGCACTGAGACACACATTTATGCACACATTGATCCACTCCACCGTGACTTTATGCTGTGTTGTACATACACATGGAGAACATACCAGCAACACGCTTGCTGACACGGACATGCAGCATGCAAAGGATGTGGTAGGAAGCAAAAGCACTACTACCAGGAACATGCCCCAATCGCTTTATGCAGGAGCTCTAAGCTCAGACCGAAGAGGCTGTTTACAGCAAGTATTCAACTACAAACTGATGCCTCAAACAGAGCAGCTGCTGGAGGAGTGAATACGCAGAGACGAGGCTGAAGATGCTTAACTAATAATAATAAAAACAACAACAACATGATTTATGTATTTTACAAATCACGGGACCTCATGGGTGTGAAGGAGGGGTTGTGGTCAGCCAATCAGCCGTGCGAAGTGGACAGGTGTGTGTGTGTGGGAGGAAATGTATATATCTTACCTTTACCTGAGGAGACTGCAGCTTCTGATACATTTCCAAGGAGTAGTGATGGAGCCAGATCTCCACAAACATCTGAGGAAGATCAAAACATATTTTGAGGATTAATGATTAGTCATTTGTTTTTAAACACGCCCACCAAAACTGAAAACTGTGTATTAAGTCTCTTCACTGCCGTTCAAATGTTTTGTTTGTAGCAGTAAGTGTAGTACGAGTCATAATTAAAGATTGAAATCAAGCCAAATTCCACTGAAGATCATCTTCTTGCACCTCAGTGAGGCAGTGGTCCTGTTCTGACCACTCACACCAGTCTCTGATTTCACCACGACTCAAACTTAAGCAGGCAGAGTGACACTGTTGGCCACAACCGACACGTGACATCACGTGAACCTCCAAGGTGAGACTGTCTACTGTAACAATCTGAGCAGTCTGAAGGAGAACATTTAGAGAAAACTGGGATTAAATTTACTACACCCGTGAGTAGGGCTGCACGATTAATCGTTAGAAAATCGCGATCTCGATTCATACTTATGTGCGATCTCATTTCCAAATGACAACGATTAAAAGAAAAAAAAAAGAAAAAAAAGACGACGATTGTACCGCATTTTGATCCGGGACGTAATCTACATGAAAACAAGCGCTCACCCTTCCTGCTCAACAAAAGGGGCGGAGCCTTATACCACGTGATACAGAAGTTAGCTGCTAAAATTAGCAGGAAAAAACAACGTCAGCACGTCAGGGATGACGAGGAAGTGACAGGAGAAAATCCGTCCCGGTCAACCACCCAAACATCAATAACGGGAACCTTATACAGCGCTTCCCCATACCCGTCGAACTCCTGCAGGCACAAAGAAATTACGGAGGCTGTTACTTATCACCTGACCAAAGATATGGCTCCATCAACACTGTGCAAAACGAGGGATTTAGGAAAATGATCAACACCCTAGACAAACGCTACACAGTGCCGTCCCGCAACTATTTTTCTATTGTTGCACTACCTGCTCTACACACGCAGTGTCGAGCAACGGTGGAGACGCAATTTCAAGCAGTACAACATTTTGCAGCAATGACAAAATGTGAGACATTTGTTGTTTTTATGTTTATTTATTGTTTTTATGTTCAGTCTCAACTGTTACGAAGTTGATGTGCAGTTAATAAGTGCAATAAATATTTATACTGGAAAAGAAAATCGTGAGAGAATCGTGATCTCAATTCTAAGCAGAAAAATCGTGATTCTCATTTTATGCAAAATTGTGCAGCCCTACATCTGAGATTTATCTGCCCACAACTTCTGCAGATTTAAAGTCAGGCTGTTCTGACACAGTGAAGGATCCACAGCCCATCACAGAGCCAGTGGGACAGAACAGAACTGGCAGTGAGAGATCTAAAGACAGCTGCGGTGCTGAAGATGATCCTGAAGGGGAGATCTTGAAATTGAAATCAAGTATGATTTATATTTTCTTGGGACGCTTCCTGCAACTTGCACAAGAAATAAGCTGATTAATCCCACCTAAAAATACCAGTTACAGCAGTCATATCCACGTCCACAGTCCAAACAAAGGCAGACCCAGAGCTGTATCTGCATCCTACCTGTAACAGGGTTTCAGACCTCCAGATTTCCTGGGCTGCGGGGTCAGCGTTCACTGAGGGCTGATGGAATATGTGATGCTTCAGGAGACTGGGGCTATGGATGCCGTAACTGGCAAAAGAAACACTGGACGATCTGTTGAAGGCACAGGAAGAATCTGAATTCAAAGCTTTTCGGGAAATGCAGGATTTTTGTGTTACGCAGTATTAAACATTCAAATGTTTCTGCCATTAAAGATTCGTCTTGTCACTAGTACCTCGGTGAAGGAGCAGAAACAGAGCCTCTGGAGTCGGAGAAAGGGGAAGGAGGAACGCTTCCTTCAGTGGGGAGGAAGTACTTCAGGTAAGTGTCCACCAGCACAAAGTAGGCGCTGTCTGTGGAGCTCCCGTACTGGCCTGGAGGGTAGTTCTGAAATCATAACAAAGGGCTTATTAGTTTTTGATCAGGTGGTTCAATAAAAAAAATATAAAAGTGAATAATGTGCTAGTGGCAACCTCACCTTTGGTGAGATGAGACAGTAGGCAAAATTGAACATGAAGAATTCAAATGGGTCTGAAGAAGGTTAAGGAACAACCCGACTGATCTCATAAGAGCAGAATTCTTTCCTTCTTTAATTAAGAAATCATAAGAAATCAAAAATGAAAACATTTATGGTTCAGACGTTTGGAAGAGTATGTATCCGAGACCAGATACATGTAGGCGACCTGGTCCTAAAACCAGCAGCTCTACAAGTGATTGTTTCATCAATCCTCAAGAACTGATATAAAATAATGGCTCATAGTCACAATAACAGGCAAACACTCAGGCAAGCTGTCTTACTCTGAATCACAGTCTCAAAGCTAACTTCACCTCCAGCGCCTTCATCTTTTTCTAACATTTGCATCACAGGTTTTAAACTGTACATTTTTGTGAAGACTTGTAAATTCAGATGCTATTATTAAATTTTATGATGGCTTAGCTAGTTTTGGGTCACTTCTAAAGCTTACGCATTTATGACTGTACCAAACATCTAAAATTATTATTTTTTTTTTTTTTTCTTCTACAGACACAAAAAAATGTGATGACAATTTAAAAGCGGTTATTACCAAATGTAAATGCAACACAAAGGAGCTGAAAAATAACAAGCTTAGCAAAGTATTCTTTTCAATTTAATTGGCATTTTTGATATTCAATAATGCCAGTGAAACTGTGAATGAAATAAACTGATGTGTGACAGGCTTAAATAAGCTAAAACGTGTTATTTGCTTTTCCAAAAACCAGAATGTGCAATAAATTGGAAGCATAAAGTGGAAGCTTTAGAGGTTAGTTCGACCACAGTGCTGTTGAGGGTTTGTTTGTTTTTTTAAATCAGCATGGTTTGCTGTGGGATGATGATAATAATAATAAAATGTTTTTGAATTTCAAAAAAATAAAATAAAATCCTCAAGAACTCCTCAGATTTTGCTGTTTGCATTGCAAAGGATACTGAACGCGATGTTCAGCGTCAGGAGACCAGAGAGAGGGAACTGCAGCTTGTTGTGGAACAGCGGGCAGTCTGGGAGAACTCCCTCCTGGATGCAGGCTTTCACAGGACCCTAGAAAAATTTAAACCGTCTCAAACTCTCCCAAAAGACATTTTGCAGTATCCATCCAGGACCAGTGATGTGGTTACAGCAGCTCTGTGTGTCTGAACAGTCACTCCAACATAAAATGACAACATTTAACTTCAAACGTCTGACTGCAACAGCCAGAGGTGACGAGGCAAATATTCTTACTGGGAGATAATTGATTGGTATTTCATATTTGTACTCTTCCGCCTGAAGTTTATACACAAGTTTCATCATTGGACCACTGAAAAAAAAGAGAGAAATAAAAAATATTTTAATATTTTAAAAATACGAGTGCATGACATTCTAGAAAACAAAAAGATAAAAATGGAAGCGCTACATGACATCTAAAAATATACTAGACGTGCTCTTCAGTGGGGCAAAAAACAAGTCATAAAAGCAGAGAAGTTCAACACGTCTGACTTCGTAGGTCGAGTTTCTCCTTCTGCCAAATTTACTAAATATTTTGAATCTTATTAACAGATTAAAAACCTCAGCAGGTTTCCATGATAGTCCACTCAGCTGATATGAAGCTACCTGGGATTTAGGAAGTCCAAAACAATGTTGTACTCGTTGCTCCGTGAATGAAGGAATCGCAGGTTCCAGCCAGCGATGACACCGTCCAGGCTGCCAAACACACTCTCCACCAGCCAAGGAAAGATCAGGTGCAGCTCCTACAGGGAGGAAACACACACACACACACAATAATAAGAAACACACTTTAACGTTTGCCTGCCTGACCAATAATCATATTCAGGCCTCCATCTCACTGTGACACTGCAAGTCCTGACTACAGTGGAGCCAACAGAGAACGACAAAACTGCACTCATCCTTTGTGTCCCTCAGCAAAACACCCACAGCTGCTTGCAAACAGAACCCCAGCTATCCGCAGAGACCCCCACATGCCTCAGGAAACAATGGTCTCCACTGATCTGGGGCACAAATGTCTGAAGCTCGCAAACACTGAACAACCCTGGGCTGTGACTGATGACAGAAATAGATTTGTGGCCTGAAAAGTGAGGCCGAAGCACAAGTGCCTCAAACTTGCATTCAGGGTAACCAGATGATAATGTGATCTTCTTTAACTACCAGCCAAAATGCAGCATAAAATGTTGGACTGCCCAGAATGACACAAAAGAACAGATGTACAACAAAATGTTTGTGCCTCCAAGAAAGAAGAAAACAAAAAGCCAACGGGACGTTTAGTTGTATGATGAATGCTCTGCCTGATATCACGACACCAGAGAGGAAGTAGCATGCAAACAAACAGCCGTCTGTCCCGGTTCACTGTGCAGGATACATGCATCCAGTGTCGTGTCCTACCAAAACTTATTAGATTCATGACAGACGGGGCCTTGCAGTCACACTGTGGCATCTGAAAGCAGGCTGCATTCCAACAATTCAGTTATCTTGGATTTACTTGCACATCTTTCAGAGTTCAGTTCAAAGTTCAAATTTCTTCTGGGAGGAATCCATGACACTCAAAATGAAACTTAGTGAATGTGAAACATTAAACTGATCTCTGCCTGAATGACGGATTTCCTTACTGTATCTCCCGATCTGAAAATATCTTTGCAGCTATTTCTCATGTGGAATTCATGCAAACGTTCCAGCAGATATTCTACCGACTGTTTTCACAGCAAATAAAATAAATCCAGGGATAAATACCTTTGCAGGATACTCATCTATGATCTTCACCAGATCCTGGCATCGCTGCAGGAGAGGTTTGGTGGTAGCATCGGCTTTCAGGTTGGCCTGAAACAACATCACATGTCACAACATATTCATGACCAGAGAGGAGTTATTACCTTTAAATGACTTCATAACTAAGTCAGGTCAGAGATGCAGGACTCTGAGACTCACCAGCAGGAAACTGGGCTGCTGTAACGTTGGATTAGCCATTAAGGACCCCGATGTTTCTTTCTACAACTGTACAGTCCACCTGGATCCCGCTGCAGTGGCAATAACACAAACTTTAATCAGAAGTCTAACTTTAACAGTTTTAACACGTTTAACGGGGAAACTTTTGTTGGCTTATCACTAACAGAAGTGGATGCTAACCGTACTGTTAAAGAGACTACAGTTTCTGCCATTGAAGGAATCCTCAGCAGGAGGACAATCCATCAAAAGCAGCACTCAAGTTAGCACGAGCGGGCTAGCAAAGGCTGCTAATAGAGCTAGCACAGACAGCTAATAGTAGCTTAAACTAAGAGTAATGGTCGTTAAATCGGCTTTTAATTAAATACAACACACGTCACAATCACACAACACATTCTCCGCTTTCAAATCAGCACCGTCTCACCTTTTCTCGCGATTATTTTTCAAAACTACAGCCACTTCCCCAGAAACCGCGTTCCCATCAGTGCAGTTCAAATACGACTACACTGGTTCTCCTCTTCTTCGTTGGTGTTTTACTTGACTCCAGATGGTTGATGATCGTGTTGTCGTACATTACTGTCACCTGCTGGAATTATTGATGCACTGCAGTGTCAATTTCTCCCTCAGAGACGGAACATTTCCGTCCCTTCTGCGCATGTCTGAGGTAAATCCGGCCAACAACAATCTATTTTATTCTTCTTTTAATAATAATAATAAAACAAACAATCCTCGAATATTGTTCATGTACTCTGAAAAAAATGGGTTTTTTTCTTTGTCTGACTTTCTTTTACTTAAATTCTAAAAAACGTTTTTATTTACGTGTTTTCACTTTAAAATATAAATCTTTTATTTAACATGTTACTTGTAATTTCACTTGAACTACAGAGGCAGTCTAGGCGAAAATCTAATATTTAAAATAATACCTCGTTATTTATCCAGCTGTAATCTTTATTTTGTTAATATATGGTATGGTTACTAGTAAATTCAAGTAAATGACCACTATAATCACCTAATAAGTCTATATCACGCCAAACAATTACTTAAAATCTATGAATTACCTACAGCCTTGCTGCACGTCTCAGCACAGCCTCGATTGACATTCCAGGACAGGGTCCACCGCAGGAGAGCTGAACGGTGCCAGTAGGGCTACAAAACGACCTCCAGCAGGGCATGCATGTGCATCTTTCTGCTCAAACTATCAGAATGAGACTCCAAGAAGAGGACACGAGGGCACGATGTGTGGAGACCTGTGCTTAGAGCCCAGGACCGTGCAGCTCAACCAGAATTCAGCCAAAAACTCCAGAACAAAAAAGATAAAATGCACAAATGTTTTTCTTTGTTTTATTTTCACTGAGTTATCATTTGTGGCTTATTCACATACAGTAAAGATGATGACATTACACGGTCTCGAAGCTTATTAGAGCTGTGAAGTAAAAAAGTTTGAAATTTGCTTATGAGGAAAACACAGGTTTATATAAACTTACAAAATGCAGTAAATTCTACAGGATACAGAAAGGAAACTAGAAAAATAGAGTTCTTTAATATACATGGACGTAAAGAGCTATACATAATGTTTCAAGCGAGGTCCATTTCATGTGTGCGTTTCCATCGAGGCCTTTAATCCGTCAGGTACGTGTGAAGCTTACGTCTCAGAGCAAACATAGATACCTGCTGAAAACTCGATAGTTTTTAATAAACAGGGTTACATGTGAAGCAGTAAACTGGGCAAACACTGGAGTCTGCTGTCAGCAAGTTAGATCATATAAATACGCTGCGTCTGTCTGCAGTGTGTCTGAGATCCTGAAACATTTCCCTCTCCAACTGTCAGTCAAACCTGAGTTTGGATGCAAACTGCACGCCAGCCACTGAGCTGTGTTAAAGGTCTGAATATTTAAACACGTAGAAGAGACATGAAAATAATAAAAAGGGTCAATCTGAGGTGTGTAAAACATGTTTTCTTCGAAAAGCTGGCAGAAATTTTGGCTTTTATAGATCCTCACTTGCAAAAGGAAACGCATTAAGAAACAGTTTTAGGGACCTTTTGCACTGAAAGCCCACTAAATGCTATCATCAGGGCAAAAACCCACATAAAAATGAAAAAACATGTCTGAAATAAATCCGAGTTCCCCTCTAAGCTCGCCTTCTCATGCAGCTCCAGACTGATTACAGAATTGCTGCTATTTTTCAATCAATCAGTCAAAGTCCTGTGCAACGAATCGAAGCGACCGTTTCACTTAAATGTCATTTTCAGAAAACTGGGCAAAGTCACAGAGAGAAAAAGCCCTGGTGAGTAAAGTGAACGATGACTAAGCTCCAGCGTGCAGCACAGAGGCTCAAACAGACTTCCAGGAGGTGACCTGAGAACAGCATCAGTCCAGAGCTGCACACAAAGATGACCCTGAAGGGGAGATCATCCAAATTTAAATCAGACCTTGCTTTTTTTGTTTATAGGTGAATAACTGGAACTTGTCCTTTAATTGCAGCTCATATCTATCAGTACATCTGTCACAGAATGCTGCAAAGTCTAACTTACACTTACTTGGACTACTTTTCTACCAAATGATTTATCAGCGACGGCTCATAAAAGCATGAACTTGAGCTACAAAAACAAGACTTCAGAGACAGATACAGGTTTCTATCTTTCTACATACATCCTTATATTTCCATTTCCAAGTCTTTCTAAATACTAAAGAGTTCAGGATGAAGGCAAACGAATCTCTTTTTCTGGAATATTAGTTTTTAATGGTAAATTATCATTAGTGTCACTTTGTTGGCCGGCTTTATTTGCTCAGGAAGCAAACGTGCTTGACTTGACCCCAGCGTGTCCTCTGCATGTACAGGATCTGTTGTCCTCGGCAGTCTCTGATCCTCCAGGTGACTAGAGAGGAACCTCGGGAGGGTTGTTCCTCCTCACGCGAGCCTTGCTGCTCTCCTGTTTCATCTTCAGCGCCCGCAGCTTCTGCTGCCGGCGCTTCTCGCGGTACCAAAGTTGCTCGCAGTACTCGTCCACGGTCAGACTGTTGCCTCCCACCTTGTGCAGGTCTTTGTAGCTCCTCAGAGGGAGCTGCTGAGGCAGCCACGAGTTCCCATGTCCTGGCAGAGAAGGCGGTGCGTGAGGGGAGCCCGGCTGGCTCAGAAACCCAGCAATGCCTCCTCCTCCGGCCGGCCCAGTTTTCCCCAGAATCACTGGGCCCGGGAGGTTGGGGTTGTGGCTCTGCATGTAGCGAGCTGGGCTGAGGCTGTGCTTGGGGATAATGCGAACGCGGTATCGAGCCAGGACCTGGGCGTAGGAGTGCTCGTGGCTGGTGCAGGTGTAGAGGCCCGAGTCGGCCTGTTGCAGGTGCTGAATGAGCAAGCCTCGCTTCAGGTGGAAGGAGCGGTCGTCATCGCTCTGAGGGAGCTGAGGAAAGAACGGCAAAAGTTCAGTCTGAGCTGATCTTTGTATTTAAGGAGGTGCACTTGTGTGCAGCAGTGCATTTTGGAACAACGGTAGTTAATGACAGTGGGACAGTTCGGATTAACTGTTTTTACAGCCCACTGGTGGGTTTACATGCAACACGGCCTCTTTCTAAACATCTTTTAGACGTCCAATCTTGGTCAGGCAGAAACAAAGTCTTTCTCAGATACACTGTTTCTGTTTGCTCAGATTTAGCCAGAAAATAATGTCCGTTAATGTCTTGTCCTTTGGATGTTCGGGACTAAAAATATATATAAATAAAACCAGAGGACGAGAACGTTTAGAGGGAAAATCCAGAGACTAAAGTCATGATAGTGTTTTGGTGAATGAGCCACATCAGAGAGAGGAAGAAGACTCTACTGTAAACATCTGTAAAAACATGAATGCTTTTAATGTGAAAACTGAGAGCAGGAAACTCACCTCTCTGCTTTCATGTGTCTGACCGACAGTCTGCTGCTGGCTGTCCGAGACCTGCAGCGTCCACCTGAGCTCCGCCTGGGACGAGCGAGGAACACACTCCAGGAAGGTGGAGTTTCCCTCAACACCGTACACCACCTTCACCTCCACAGAGTCTGAATCTGACAAAGACACAGGAAAACCCTTAGGACATTGCTCTGCACACGGTGTGATGCTCCCAGGGAAATGATGGAAATGATTCTTTTCCTTTTGTAGTTATGTTCGTTTGAATGTGAGACAGCACAGGTGATAAAAGATTATACAGAAAAAAACACTTTTTATTTGCATAGAACTGTAAAATGAAAGATTTCCTTAACTGTAAAAAAAATGAGTTTTCCGTTATTTTTGACCACAAAACAGAGAAAGCCGCAGTTATGTGATACATCCACTAGAGGGCGCCATATCCTCGTGTTCAGAACACCATGGTAACAACAGGCATTTTACCTTAATTTCACTTTTTTGTAAAAATACAATGTAACCATTTTTTAAAAAGTGCTGTCAGCTCCTGATAGTTAATACCAGTAATTAAAATATGAAGTAAAAACTTCTCAGGTGAGTTTGGTGATTCAGTGGATTTTCTGTTCACAAAAAAGAAAAAAGTTTCAGGAAAAGACAAACTGCCACTTCTGCTTTTCTCTAATACAAGCTAAACAGTTATTTAGGATCATGTACAGAATTCATCTCAGTCTGATGGTTTCGGACTCTAAAGGAGGAACTGAGCAGCAGTCTGGTTTCTAATGAAAATCATTTATTAACATAATCAATAACAGGTCCAATGTGAAGGCGGAGCTGAGGGAGGACAAGAGAATCAGTGAGCTGAGGAGGAGGTGTGATACTTCCTGATTCTGTTATCGAGGGAGAACTTTAAGATCAAATCCACACACAAGTGTAAGAATTGACTTTTATCGGCTAACTTAAAGAAACTTCCAGAGTGTCACACAGAGTGAATCGATGGGTCAGTCCTGATAGACGCGACTAAATCTGTCAGGAAAAACATTTGGAGTGTAAAATCGATTTGTTTGCAGTTTTTAACAGAACTTTAATGTCTTTTCTCCCCTGAAAAGTTCACGTGGGTATCTGTGTCTGATATATGTTTGGAAAGAAATGACGTGAATCACACTAAGGGGGTCAAAAAGTTCTGACCCTTGGAAAATTTTGCACATTTAATATATGGAACGATCAATAACAAACATCAATAATGAAGCAGAAATGAAAGAATACAATAACTCCCACATGATATATTCAGTGAGTCACATTAGACACACAGAGTATCTGAGCATCAGGTCATGTGATCGATTATGGGCCCACACAGCAAACAGGTTCCTGCCCCACAGTGACATTAACACTCTGCCACTGGTCACAGTGCAGCACATGTACACATGTAAGTGTGTGCATGTCTGCTGTGTAACAGCTGTCAGGATAATAATGTTGTAAACAGTTTATTCACATCAGCAGAGGAAATGCTTACCGTCCTCTGTGTCTGGACACTGACTCCAGGGGTCTCCATACTTCACATCCTGTCTGCGCGCCCGCCTGACGCGCACACACACACACACACACACACACAGTTAGAATCTGTATTTATTAAACACTTCATTTAGGTTGAATTTAAAGGAGCAGACTTGAATCTGTGAGTAACATGCAATCGATTGAACATAAAGACTTTTAGCCAGAGTTTGGTTCAAACATGGACGATGGATGGATGCACTGAGCCTCTCTCATGCTTTATATCAACATTTATTTGTTTTTGTAAAAGCTGCAGTGTCCTCTGATGGTTTAATTCATGCTGAAAATGTTAAAAAGCAGCTTTGTGTGTGAGCAGACGTCAGACTCATCGGTTAAAGCACAGCTGACAGCGGCAGCAGCCGATAACGCCGTGCCTTTAGATAAACTCGTATAAGTGCATTAAATCCTCCCCCTCGCTGTTGTTGCTGAGCTCCTCTGCTGCCAGAAAAAGGAGCTACTGCGATTACGAATGAGGAAACGTGGAGTGAGAACAGGCTGTGAAAATACAGAGTGTTTGTTCAGAGTTGTGTCACGTCTCGTTCTGCTTCGGCCTCCCCGTTACCCCCCAGCCCTCGCACCCATCCTCCCCTTTTTTAGCTTTAACTCATCTGCACGACTCCAACATCACAATTCCTGCATCCTTCGCTCTGTAGGTCGCCTTCAGATGTTTGAGGAAACTTGAGCGCAGCGTTTACTCAAGTCTTAAAATCTCCCTGGCTGTGCAGGCGCACGATCAGCTGATACAGATGTCATTTCAGCTCTATGTCACTGCTGCGCCGCCCATTTATCGCCCTTCTTATTATAAATTCATGACAGAACTGCTTCATGGTCATTAAAACAGAAATGAGTCAATGTTTATTTTAGCAACAATCTGCAGAACCGAGGGTCAAAAATCACTTTCAATCATAGCGCGGTTCACTGGAGGTGCCAACTTCCTCCTGGAGCAGTGCAAACGCAGGAGTTTTCATTTTCCACTTCATTTATATCTGTGAAAAAAGGCTCGTAGATCGTGTTCTTGCTTTAAATCAGCGAGATTGTGTCATTGTTTTTTATCCTGAAGGCCATCAGAGGGACAGCAGAGCATGTTTTTACTGTGAGGCAGAGGCTGTCAAAGCTCCAGAAGAAGTTCGGTTCTCACACTGCAAAATTTTAACAGCTAAAACTCCATCAGCACCGTCCACAGGTCGACCTTCCCGCTCCCCCGGCATGACCAATCACATATGAGAGGTCACACGAAGGTGGTCGTCAGCTCGATAAGTCAGCACGGGGTTTATCAAACTAGGGGGCGGCTGTGCACACAGAGTCATCTACTAACTGGAAGGTCGGTGGTTCAATCTCTGGTTCTTCCAGTTTGCACGTTGCATGTTGTCTTTGGACAAGACTCAGCTGTCCCTCATGCATCCATGAGAGCATGTGCACACGTGTTAGACGAGATGCTTGTGGGTGAATGCGACTTCAGTTACCATGGCGATGTATCCCAGGAAGATGTGTGTGCATTAAACTTTTATTTTATATTTTGAACTGGTTACCAACGGCCCACCTGCACTGGCTCCGTGGCCCAGTGGTCTGCAGGGGTGCATGTGAGTCATGTCAGCTTGTTTTTCACAGAGATATCTGGCTCTCGAGGTGATATGTGGCGAGTGTATACGCTGAAATGTCCCTGTGGTCTGCTTTCTGTCACACAAAGAGCCGTAAAGACTTTAAACCATCAGTTAACTGGGTGCCTGACGTCTTTGTCTGCTCTGATTCTTATGAAGCTACAGTCGTGTTAACAAGTTTACAATGTTTGCACAATTATCTGTTTTAAATGAAAAGAATCATGTTGTTGAAATGTGCCACATGGATGAACTTCATCTATTATTTTTGAACAACAACATAAGCAGGACTGAACGCAGTAAATCCTACAGCGTGTTCACGCTCGCTGATAAACGTCCTCCCTCTCCGTCCTCGTTACCTCCGGCTCATGGCGAAGTATCTGGAGCAGGTCTGTCCATCCCAGGAACAGTAGGGGTCTCTGGCCAGGCAGCACTCGGCACAGCCGGTCCCGTATAACTCGCACCTCTGGAGCCCCAGCTGGGCCACGCCGAGCTCGCTGGACACGTACAGCTGTTGCTGCGGAGCAGAGGGGGGAGGAAGAGGAGAGCATTTCTGTAGGCTGGCCGTACATCCTCACGGCTCATATCTGTTGCACAACTCTAAAAAACGTTGCTTAACATCCTGTTTCACCCATAATCTTCATATTTGTTTGCGCTTCTCTCAGTTTTGTATTTTAAATTAAGGATTTCAGGGACTCGTGTCACCGAAATCTATAAAGATTTAAAGATGCTACAGAAAAGAATGATTTATTCAAAGCTGAAAAGTCAACATCTAATATTTAGATCAAATTTAAATACTTTAGATATCTTGGTCTGAATCGTCTGGATAGATGTAAAAACACACATTTCCTGTTTGACCAGGACCATCACTGTGACATGAACAAAATAACGACTTATTTAAGTTAAGAAAGCTCCAGAAATACATAAGTAATCCAAGTCCGACGCTTCAGAGAGAAACAGAGAGACTTACTCGCTTGGTGGAAAGCTCCATGCTGAGGATGGGAGTGGGACTCTGCGGGATCAAGAGGAGAAGTATAAATATGAGAAGTTACAGATAACGACGGCGGCGTTCATCGATGCAGCGCGATAGGTGAGAATTATTAATGAGACGAGGAATAATTTAGGATTTAGGAGTAACTGCAGTGCCGGCTTCATCAGGCTCGAGTTTCCTGTTGCACAATTCAGAAAAATTCTCATTGGTGAATAAATGTGGGAGAAAGCAAAGACGAGCAGCGTTTATGCTGTTTAACAGCTGCAGCAGCTGGCAGCAGAGAAACTTTTAAATGAGATTATTAGTCAGTAAATCAGTGGACGATTAAAACTGGCCAACATGATATACAAAAAACACAGTTCACTATTTCTTATTTATTTTTATTACGTAAATATTTAAACAGCGTTTATATATCGATGTTATAGTGGACAGATACTCATGTGAGCCTAGTTTTGAGGATTCTTTGACTCTATACGCACGTTTAATGGCAGTTGTTATGCCTTTTGGTCAAAAGTCAGTAGTTAGTGCATAGTCTGATTAAGTTACATAAGCAAAGTGATAAATAAGTTCAAAGTAATCCATGCTAAAAACAGTTAAAATGTCTGGGTTCGAAATTTGCTCAGAGTGAGTCATTGTTATCACAAGCGATCTTTGTATTGTATGTGCGGAAATGGGAGCGAGGGAGCGCTCTGATCATTCGCCTATCTTTGACGTATTTTCTCCGTTAATGCCGGGAAAAGTGCTTCGGCAGTATTAAAAGAGTGAACGAGTTCATGTACACGCTAAGAGTGCCCTACACGCTTGTACCTTGGGAAACGTTCGTCTTTGTGAGTATTTATATGTTCAGAAATAACTTTTATATGTGTTTACCTGGAGTTAACTGTGATGCTAAAGTAACGCACTTGTTAAGCTAGGCTAATCAGTAAGTTTGTCATTAAGATGTGTATTAGCTAGCAGTTTATTTTCACTTTCTGTACATTTCAGTTACAAATAAGAAATAGCAAGGAGAAGCCTTGAGAGAGGATAAGGCTTTAAAGCAGGGGTGTCAAACTCAAATACAAAGTGGGCCAAAATTCAAAACTGGAACAAAGTCGCGGGCTAACATTAATATTTATTGAAAAAAAAAATCTTCCTCCAGATTTAAGAATGAATCTTTTCTTATGGACTAAACAATATATATATTAGCTAGGGATGCACCGATACTGGTATCGGGGCCGATACTGTAAAATGTGTGTGTACTCATACTCGTAAAAGTTAACCGATACCATGAACCGATACTAACTTGTGTCGTTAATCAGAGGGTGGCTTGTAATTTCTGTTGTAGTTTTTTAGATTGGCCACTAGGGGGACATCCCGCGCTAAACAGGCACAGGGTTAGGCGAGTGAGACTGGCAGCTCCAGATAAAAAAGAGAAACTGGAGGCTGCTGTAGCTAGGCTAAACAAAATGTCAGCAGTGTGGAACAGCCAACTTTAACTCAGGTTTTGGAAAAGCGATGAAAAATGTCAAGAGAAAATCCACGGGCAGTTAAAATAACAGAGGCTCTGACTCATTTTATCGCTCTGGATGACCAGCCAATGCCGGTCGTGGAAAACATAGGATTGCACCGTCTTCTCAGCATACTCGAGCTGCGATATGAAATATAATAAATAAACAGAAGTGTTTATTTATTATTCTGAAAGCTCGGGACAGTGCTAATAGTTCAGTGATATTTTGTTAAATTACAATGTGGAGACTTCGCAATAATTTAACAGAAGTGCTTATTTTTCACTTGAAATTTTTTTGTGGTCATTTTTATTAAGATTTTATTTTTTATCGGCAGAGAATAAAATAATTCCAATTCATTGCATTTGTGTGTGTGTGTGTGTGGTAGAAGTATCGTTTTTTGTACTCTGTATCGGCAAGTACTCAGATCCAAGTATCGGTATAGTCTCGGTTTGAAAAAATTGGTATCGTTGCATCCCTAATATTAGCTGTATAATACCAGTAGGCCAGCTCTAATCGTAATTTGGTATGGCTTCGCGGGCCACATGTAATTAGGCTGTGGGCCAAATTTGGCCCGCGGGCCAGAGTTTGACACCTATGCTTTAAAGGATCTTCATTAAAAGCAAGAAAAGCAAGCCTTGTGTGGAAGATCTCGTCTATTTTGTTCGCTAGCTGTCTAGCTTCACATGGTCATGTGTGGTGAGGGCAGCATAGCAGTACTTGTATCTTGGTAACCTTCATATGCATTTTATAGCTTATTTAATATTATTTGTACCTGAGCAGCGACTGCAGGTCCAGCTAAATTTGTTACAAGCATCTGGAAATTAAGCCCAGACTCCCAAACTCAAACCAAACCTACTTAAGTGACGGACTTGAACAAATGAACTTCGTTACTTCCTGTCAAAAACGACCCAGTTTATATAAAAAAAGAACAAACACACGTTCTTATTTGCAGACAAACCTGCAGGAACGGAGGAGGAAAGGTCGACTCGCACGGCTGACTCCAAACCACAGACGCTGCTCCTTAAAAGCAGCAATAATTCAGCCGTTTGAGGTGGAGGAATGCCTCGCAGCGACTCACGGCTGAGGTCAGGGCAACTACTGAGATTAGAAATCTAATAAGTCTCTTTCTTCTTCGGGGGGTAAAATTACCCCCCAGCTCCATTTTTCTGGCTCACTGACTCGGTAAAGCGTTTCACAAAGGGAGTCGACGACCCCTGACCTCGCTGAGCCGAGGAGTCGAAGTGAAGGAGAGACGAAGTGTTTTACAGTGATATGACTATCCTGCGTTCTGTCACAGCCACAAACTGAACAAGCTCATGTGAAACCTGGTCAGGGTGCAGCCCGACCCCCCCGCAGCCCCCTGCAGACTTCAGCCCATAGAAATAAAAGCTCTCGTTTCATACGCTGCCCACAGCTGTCCGGCTGTTTTGTGAGTCTGCTGGAAATGGGTTTGTTCCTGTCTTAATTTCAGCTGGAAGTAAACAGGCCGAGTGTGTGTGGCATCCTGTTTGTTTGTGGCTTCTCTTCCTTCACCTGTCCTCAGCTCCAGCATTTCTCCATTCAACTTCCTGCTTCCTTCCCTCTCTCCCGTCCTTTTATCCCCCTCCTCTGCATCCTTCTCTCTATTTCTGTCCTCTGTGTTTTTTTTCTGCATTTAGTCCAGCTGTATTTTTTCCTTTCACCCTGATGCATCCATCCCTCCTCACGTCCCTCACTTCTCTCTCTTTGCCGTCCACATTAGCTTATTTACCCAGATGACCTTGGGAAATATGTGCCCTGCTTTAGTGGAGTTTTTCCAGAAAACAATGTTCGATCACACGGTCCGGGCCTGGCAGATGGACGGTGGGAGTCACGGAAACAAGCCCTGTGATTTTAGCCATAAAAGTCCCGTGTAGTTCGCCTCTGAGCTCGAGGCTTAAAGGTTCTGTGGGAGACTCGTTTGAAATCAGGTGGTGCAGCAGGACAGACGGCTCAGTTTCTGGGTGCTCGGCATGCTTCAGCAACTGGACCAGTTTATCAAAAGGTGCTGTTAAAGGAGACCTGGGTCAGGCAGTATAAAACATGGGCATAAACACCATGATGTCACCTGTTGGTTTGTGAAATCTGGTGTTTAAGCGAGACACAGACTTGACTGTGAAACTGATTTTGTTAAGTCCAGAGTGAAAAATCGGCTCCGTCTGAAACTCTGAATGACCAAAATTTACAAAGTGAACTTCATGATTTATTCAGTTTGACCTGAAATAAACAACCGAGCCCACAAACTCATCAGGGAAGTGTTTACAGAGGCCCCGGCAACAGACGTCTACGGGGAAGGAAGCGTTTCTGCAACCACAGGAGGCACATCAGCTGTTCAGACCCAGCAACTACATCCATCGTTTTATTTTGACTGTTTTTGGATCTGATGGAGAAACTGAGGGCTGTTAGTCACAAAGTAAACCTGCTTTGTCATCAGGAAAGCGTTAATCACACACAGCTCTGTGAATATAACAGGTTGGAAACATTAACACCACCTTAGTGCTCTCCATCGCTCACAGACCTGTAATAACATCTCACCTGGAAGACCGTCAGCTCCTCCAGTATGACCTCCTCTGTGACCCAGTTGTCTTTAATGACAGACACCGCCTTCACCACCTTCCCATCATCTGCAACATAAAAGAGGATTTTTGACTGCCGTGTGGGAATCCTGCAGCAAAACACACATTTTCATTTCAGCTTTGAAACCAAACTCCGCCCCAATAAAACATCTGCAAAGACGCTCTTAGATTCATGCCGGAGTGATGAAACGGTAAGAATGCACGAGCCCGTCTTTAGAGAAACTCCAGCAGGAACAACGAAAGTTTGATCCGTTTTATCTTCTCCGAAGCAGAGCCAGGAGTTCTGTTTCACAACAGCCTCCCAGGAAAGCCCCTTCGGGAGATGACGCGTTCCCACGTTAGCACGGGACACAGCGGTAACCCTGGTAACAACGCTAAACAGGCACCTCGCGCACAATTTACAGCAGTTTGTTGTTACACACGCCAGCTGTGACGGTGAAACCACACACTGCACTCAGGATGTAACACAGCAAAACCATATGGAACACAAACATGCACAAATCGACTGCTGAAGACGCAGACGGGCGCGCATTTGTACGTTTGCATGTTCGGGCATTCGAACGCGCTCGCTCGCATCACGCCAGGATGCTCGTAAAGCTCCGCTGTGGGGAACCGTGTGTGTTTGCAGCCGTTTGTGAGGCTACTGCATGCTGTGTGTGTGTCTGCAGACGTGTCTGTCAAACAAGCGTACCTTCATCACTGAGTAATGATGCGCTTTTGTAGACTTTTGTAACGTTTAATTTCACAGTAAAAATGTAATCTGGTAGCTTTGTGATTATACTGATCGCTGCATTTCTGTTTTCTTAGACTCTAAACACAGAAACCACAAATCAGCACAACCTGGAGATGAAACAAATCCAACAAGCTTCTATAAAATAATGTATATGTTTCCCACTGGGTCCTTTATTTGGTTAAAACTGAACCAGAGTCAAACATAAATGAAGCACGACAGGCTGGCAGAGCGAGGACAGCAGCTAGTTTTTGTTTATTTACTCATTTATTGTCACAAACATAACTCAGAGAGAATCATTGATTTCTTAACCTTTACTAAAACAGATGGACTCGTTCTCAGAGGAGCGTTTCTGTTAATCAGTGATGAAATAACACCAAATGACATCTCTAAACTGCGTTAAATTTATTTTAAACTTCCACAGTTGCTTTGAAGCCTCACAGAGCACAAAGGTGTTCGCTTTGAACTGAAACCAGCAGGTCACTTTTGACCTTTGGGGTTTATATTTAAGACCTCCATTAAGTCAGGTGAGGTCAGGGTTCATCGCTCCGGGAGACCCACATACATGAATCTGATCCCCTGCATACCAAACCCAGGCACAGACATCTCCACCTTTCATTTGTTATCATTCACCGTTTGAAACAAAGATAAGACGATAAGGAGAATGTGCAGGTATCCGCGGCGTCATCGTGTCAGCCTCAGTGTTTATCAGGATACAGGAGCAGAAGGATAAGAGCGCTGATAGTCCGTCCGAGTGATAGATGGTATGAACTTAATAAAGCCATGAAGCTCCCGGTGCACAGCTTTTGTGCTGATGTTAATTCAGAGGATGTCTGGAGTGGTGACTTTTAAGCACTATGTGACCTTGGTGACCTCGTTCTGCCATCGTGGACGAGTTACGATGTTTCTTAAATGCTTCTATTCTCCAATAACACCACTTCCAGCTGATTGTGGGATATCTGCACACTGTCTCGTTACAGTACAGTTTAAACCTTTTCTAAACCCATGCACTATTCATCCAATCACAGCAGGGTTTGTGAAAAGCTACAGGACGGAGCAGCTTAAAGTTACAGTGTTTGATTTAAACGAACTTAAGCATCTATCACGTATCTGTGAGCTGTTTGTTAAGATTTGCAACTCAGGATGAAAAAATAGTTTTGTGACCTTGTTAGATTTGTGTTCTCATGAGTAAATATATTAATTTATCTTATGTTGTGAAAGACGTTTTTCTGATTGTCATTTTATTTTGGAAACTATTTTATTTTGGTGATTATAGATTACTTCCTGTTCCTTATGTTCCGAAGCGCGAACTGCTAAAGTAATGTATGGTTTTCCCTCCTGTGTTGCTGACAATAAAAGAAACGGGAAAAGTAATCAATCAACCAAGTGTGTGCATTATTAAGAGAACATGACCGAAGAAGAAGAAAACTCTTCGAGCTCAACAGACCTGAAGCAGAGCAGAAAGTGCTGAATGACAGACCACTTTATGTTTTCTTGACAGCAGAAATGAAACACATCTGCACTATTTACTGCCCATTAGCAGACTGATGAGCTAAATCTGAACTTAACTGGACTGGATATAAAATAAGCTTCTGTAAGCTTTCAGTGCACAGCACTGTGTTCACTGAAGATGTGTTTTTCTTTGTCATTCTTCAGGAAGATTTTAAAAATTAGTATTATACAAGGTTATAGAAATTTGGTTTGTTAAATTTTTTTGTGTTGATTTAATTTTTTGATTTATCATTGATTTCTTTTCAAACTGTTATACAACTTATTTATCAATGCTATTTATTTTCTTGATTAAGGATTTGATTATTTCTATGGGGGTAAGGGAGAGGATAAGTATAAGCCTTAAGGCTTCAGCCTGTTCCTTTTTCGGTTACTGTTTGAGTACTTTTATGTAAAATTATAATCTGTTGTTGTTGTTGTTGACTGAAATAAAAATTTAAATTCAATTCATTCATTCACTTTAATACATCTGAACAGATAAACTAGAAGCCACAATTCAAACGAGTACTCGACCGCAGTAACCTGTAGACTTCTCAAAGCTGTATTTCAATCCTAAACTAAACGGTGTGATGCAGGCGTGTGATTAAAGAGTAGGATATTTTTAAAATGGGATATAACAAACCAATAAAAAAAGTCATCTGTCACTCAGAAAGCATGTAGAAATATTCCTCCAGGTGGTATTAGGTGAAAGATTAGAAGGAGCATTTATCAGGCAGGTGAATGTGGAGCTAACGGGGGGATGAGAGGTGGAGAGGAATCCACTCAGCAGAGATGTATGGAGCAGTCGGAGCACCTCTGGCCCCCCGATCTGTCGCCAGCACTTAAATAACCGCCGCCATTAATCATGCACACACACACACACACACACACAAAGAAGCAAACACACCTGTGTGCACATTAATGAACAAAGGCCCAACACACTCAGGAAATCATTCACCCCGTCACAATAAAAGCCCGCCATTTTTCACCGCCTTACAGATAATGAATGAAAACATGTTTACACACAACAGGCGAGCCACAGTACGCCGCTCTAAAAGACGGTCCAATCACACGCTCGAGTTCAAACGCCCGCTCCCTCGGCCCCGCCTCAGCTGATCTTATTTTACCGACGGGTTTAAGTCTCACAGCCGAGCGTCCAAAGTTTCACCGGATCTGAACGTTCTGCTGTTCTGTCAGTCGTGTCCCGACTAAGCTGATGTTTCCAGAGTCTGCAGATGTTCTGGCTCAAACACGGAGGAAGAATTATTCATGATTCATGGGTTTAAAAGATACAAAATAGGAACATTTTTAAATCAGGGAAATGTGTTAAAGAAGGTTAAAAGAACACGTTAGAAACAGGGGACGTGTTAGAAATCACATGTCACTATTTAACTGGAATTTAGTGCTAATATAAGAACACCACGACCTCTTTTGGTGAAGATCCAGCCAAAAAAGACAACTCATAGCTCAATATTTGTCAATCCTGCCTCTTCTTTTATCATTTTACTGTTTCAAAGTCAAAACGGCCTTTTCACCTTTTATCTCAACATTAAGTTTTGCTCTGTTCTCAGTGTAAAACCCACAAAACACCTTTTTGCGTTCCAGAGAAAACGTCACCAGTTTGCCTCCTTGTAAACTCACCTCTAAACTCTCTTTGCTTCATTTACACACTTCCCATCGCACTCTGAATCAGCTCAACTGATCTCTCGCTGGTAACAAACTGATGAGATTTCAGTCCCAGCTGCACACTCTGAGTCTGTTTTCCTCCCCTCTTCTCCTTCCCCTCGTCCTCCTCACCTGTGCCCAGGTGCAAGACGTCGTACGATCCGTCCTCGGCGTCCGCCCTGTCCACGACAACCTTCTTTAACATGTAGGCCGAGTTGACGCGGGTTAAGATGGGCCGACCGCCCAGAGGCAGGACGGGCTCCCACATCAGCTGATGCTGCCGCATGAAGCTCACCACCTCATCTGGGAAGTCCTTGGTGGATTTGTGGAGAGCATCGTAGGTCTCGCTGGGACACTGGAGGACCAGAGGGAGGAATACAGGAACAAACCATCAGCGGGGAAGACGAACGACTGAGTGAGGGAGCGACACTCAGTCGAACAACATAAGGTTCATGTTTGTCTGGTAAATGATGAGAACAGCAGACAGAAAGAAACATGTAGTGAGAAGATTTTCTATTCAACTTGACTACACAGGTCGTGCTTTTTATCATTGTTTACATGGATTTAAAGAGTTTTTATTTCTGTCTTTTCTAGAATAACAAAGTCAAAGATTTGGTTGAGCATTTTTTACCAAACAGAGTCACAATTCTGGAAGCTGAGCTTGTACATCAGCTTGCAGAGTGGACTTTAACCGGACTTCACCATTCACTGTGGAGTAAGTATAATAGGGCTGCCACAAATGATTATTTTGATAGTCGACTAGTCACCGATTATTTTTGCAATTAGTTGACTAATCAGATCATCATCCACTGGACATAAAACGTACAGCTTATTGCACCAGCTGCATCTGCTCTTATATAACTATCATTAGCTTACAGCTTTAAGTGTTTAAGGTATGTGCTAACTAAAAATAAAGACTATTATAGATTAAAATTTATTAAATTTTAATGAAATTTGCAGATTGTTTCAGTGAAGTTTAATAAACTCCTTGCTATCTAAAATATAACAGGACACCGGAGTAAATTCTCGAGCATCTCACACTTCTGATAATCAGCTGTCTGCTTGACGTTTATTCAGCTGTGTAAAAACTATAACTTTAATCTCAGCCAAACAGATTTACTCAGGAACAAATAAAATACTGAAAAAAGCCAAACAATAACATTTTTAAGTTATCTAAGTGACTTATATATCATGTTTAACCTGAGTAGCAAAAGACAGCGGTGGGTTTGAAAACGATCTGCCGGGAGTCCGGTGTTCTCACGGCTCTAGTTAGCCTAGCCCCCGGCTAGCTATCAAGCTAGTGGGTAACAGACGTCTCCGAAAACGTCGGAGCGCTTTTGAAAATATGTGGTGTCTTGATAAACTGAGCAGATATTTGAGGTTTACACAGCTACATTCTCGCCTGAAAATATGTTAAACGTTTATTTTGTGACCCAGAAAGAATAATAAGAGTAATATTAAAACTAACTAGCTGCCGCCATTGTTGGAAACTGAGCTGGGCTGCGCTATGAATTCTGGGACACAGCTTCTTCTTCTTCGGGGTTTAACGGCAGCTGGCATCCTTGTACATGCAGTGCTGCCATCTTCTGTTTCAGTCCGTTATTACACTCTTAAATCCTACTACTTATTCCTGCGTCTTTTGTGATCTTACAAAGTTTCAAACGACGCGTCGACTATTAAATCAGTCGTCGACGATTTTGATAGTCGACGTAATCGTGGCAGCCCTAAAGTATAATTTTACCTAGTCAGAGGGAGCATCCATCCATAATGATGATCATTTATTTCGGTTATATATCGGTTTGTATTTGTGCTGCTGGTGTCTTTTTTAAGCATTTTTAATTAGACAAATAATAGAACTTTGTTTGTGCTCCAGTTTTGGTCGGTGCCTAACAGATATTTGAGCCTACACAGTTTACAGATGCTGGTTCCAGCTAATAAACGTGCTACATAAATGGTACAGACCAGGCTTTAAAACATTTCACAAACTAGTGGGTGATTTTATGATGCAGTCTATAGCCAACTCTGGTGGTTTGAAGAAAAATTACAGATGGGATCGAAATGCTGAAGACAGGATTGTAAAAAGGAGAAAACACGAGTCGAGCACAGTGAAAAAGCTGAAGTCAACAAGACAGCGAGTCAGTGATCGGGGGATTAGAATCACAGCATCGCGCTGACGTTTTCATATTGCTATTAATCATCCTGCTACTTCAAACTTCTCCCCCTGCAGCTCTGATGCGACTCACCTCTTCTGCAATCAGCCACATGATTCAGCACCACTCTGCAGAGCTCTGAGTCCCCCAGCAGGGAGAATGAAATAACACCTGACACACACACACACACTAAAACCTCAGCACCTCCTGACAGGTTGAAGTTCCCCAGAGGACTTCACAGCTCAGGTGTTAAATCACCAGAGGTTTTCCTCTCGCAGCGCCATCAGCTTGTTTTCATTAGCGGAGTTGTGTGTGTTTGCAGTCTGATCTCACAGGAGAGTCTTAGTTATTCACACAAACATAAATACCGTCCTGTCGCCACTATATTAGCAGAGATTTATGGGCGACGAGGCTTTAAAAGGAGCAGCTTTTGAACATTAAAGTGACAGCCTGACCAAAACCTTACCCCGTGCTTAAAGGGCCGTTTCACCGCAAATACTCGAGAGATGCTGAAGGTTATACTGCAGAGTTTTCAGACACAGTACTGTGAAGACAGTAATTTATTCATTTCACTATTTCAAGCCATTAATTTTACTTTAAACTGGCCTCAAATCAGCGCCTAAAAGAATAAAAATGTGACGTAAAAACCATCCAGACTGCAGACAGATCAGATGTTTGCTCTAAAGAACCTGTACCTGTAAATACCTGTATATTTACTGCACATTCATACACTCTCTACCAGAAATTCTACATTTTTGTAATAAGAGAACTGTGCAAAGATGTGACTCTTAGCTCTGCACTGTGGACAGAGGCTGTCCAATGCTGTTGCAGCCTGCTGAGGAGCTGTGATGTTGCAGCCCTTCTTCTTCTTCTGGCTGAAGATTTAAGACTGTCTGTGCATTTGGGGATGACTTTAAGGGGGGATCACATTCCTCCATGACGGGAGTTTATGATGGATAATAATGCAAACACATGAACTTTGTACATGTATGCAAAGATATGATTTACAGGTACTGTGCAAACCTCCCAGCAGTGTCCTCTGTTTCGTATCTTTAATCCCATCTGTTAGAATACTTCAGCTTTATTTCAGGAAGCTGTTATGTGGCCGACAGAAAACTAGACGACGGTGGAGGGAGGTTCGGGGATTTTTTATTTATTTTATCTGCCTATATAACAAAGGATCATGTTGTAGTATATTAAAATGTTTCATGCTACAGTGGTTTGTTTTGGGGGTCTTTGGTGCGGGCGTACTCACGGTGCCAGGTCTTGGGTAGGGGATGTGACCCTTGTACTCGACCCAGCGATAGTCGGGACCTTCTTTATGGGCAAATGGCCCGTTGAAAGCAGTTCGAATGGACGCCATGGAGAACACACACACTGCTGAACCACGAAATATGGAGCTGTGGAAGAAAAAGGAGGTGTTGGTGACGGCTGAGATAGAAAGATGGAGTTTGGGAGTTAGGAGAAGCGGAGGAAAGAAGAACGCCAAAACAGGCCAGGAAGGAAGGAAGAATAAAAGAGGAAGGAGAAAGAAGGAAGCAGGAAAGGAAGGACACGAGGGGAAAAAAGGTGGAGTGCTTTCATACAAAAACACAACCAGCTGGGCCTCTTCACCTTTGACCCTGGACACCTCCCACATCTGACCTCTGCTCTTTGCACCCCTGAGTGTGCACGTGCCAGCCTGGCAGTGGGCGTGCACATACAGGAAGAGGACGCCCTCCCTCTTCCCTTGAAAACTGTTTCCTTCAGTTTTTAAGCCTAAATGTCAATAAAGTTCTCGTTGAATCAGAAGTTCGGTCATGAACATGTGCAGCGGCGGGCTCGTGAGCACCACTGAGGATATAATGACACGGGCCAGCACCAGATAATAATCACGTGACTTTTAAAGGCGAAATCTTTAAAATTTTGCATTTTAAAAGGATTTCTTAAGAAATGTAAAAGTTTAAGCAGCTCATGATACATGTAAGTGACTGCACGGCTGAAGGCGCCCTCACCTGGACGTGCTGAAGACTCCATAGATGGTCGGGTTCTGAGGGTCCTTGGTCTCCAGGACAAAGATGTCCTCTAAGGAAACACAGAGGCTGCTTTTAAACTCAGAATCATGAACAATGTGCAGCAGTAAAACCGTGTTATTCATACTGAGGGAGGAAGACTGGAAGAAGTTTAGATCTGCCTGTTCTGTCTCCTCGTCACCTGTAAATCATTCACAGTTGCACAAATTTGTACCAATAAAGTTTTAATCAGTGGCTGATGTGGCGAAACTTCAACCTTTGTAACCTCAGCCTCCTAAAGACAAGACAGGACCGTGTGTGGAAGGAAAGGAGGAGACAAATATCACAGTGTCAGCTTTGGGACGATAAGGCGAGAGCACAGGCGAGGCGTACTGCACTAAGATTATTCAGGAGAGGTCACGTAAGAAAACATCCAGAGAGGAAGGAAGAGGAGGAAGAGGAGGAGTTTTTTACCAAGCTCATCAAACTGCGTGTCGACTCCAGACGGGCCGGGGACAGAACAGACCAGCCGGGCTTTGAGGAAGGTGGTCCAGCGGTTGATGAGACTCCTCCTCCCGCCGAGATCGTTCTGGATTGAGGAAGAGATGAGAGAGGGAAGGATGACGGTTAGAGATAAGGAGCAGTACAGTGAGGGAAGAAGGGAAGGAAACATAAAAAGGAGACATCGTCTACAACCTTCGTCCGTCTCCACAGATCTGCATTTCTGTTCAGTTCAAGAACACAAACCTTAATTCCTTCATTTAAAGCTCTGAAACTAAAAAAGCTTTAGATGTATTTACTTGTTTTGGTACTTTTTACTTAATACATTTATTACCCAGATGTGTGATAAATCACATATGAAGCAAAACAGGTGTCAGAAAGCCTGTTAACAGTTATAACAGTGATGCGGGACAGCAGAACAGAGAACCCTGATCCCCGTCACGGATTCCTTAATCACGTCAAAGCTGTTCGTTGTTACCTTGCAGACTCGGGCCACGCGGCTGTACACCCTCTTGTCCCACTGCCCCGCCTCCACCGCCCTCTCCTTGAAGAAGAAGTAGACTTTATCATCGTCCGGGCTGCGCGTGTCAGGGATGGAGAAGGAGCCCACAAAATCTGGCTCTGAGAGGGAGACGGTACACATTTGACTGTCTGTGAGCTTCTCTCTGTTTCTATAGATTATTTGTAAATTACAGGTATAACAAGTGAAGGAGTTGTAGAAGACTCATGGAGGAGGAGCTATCATCAGCTTACACTGTCAGAAAACGTCTGCCTTTCGTTTCTTTTAATTTGTTTTTCTTTCTGCTACTGCATTTTACTTTATGTCTTATGTACCTTAACCAAGCATATTATTATCAATTTCAAAAATTAATTATTAATAATTTATACAGTTTTCTTGTTTTTTAGCCTTCTATGCATAAGTGCTTTCTATCTACCACTCACTCCGATGGATGCATCGGAGAGCAGCTTCGTTTTAGTATTAAACTACACAGCTAATAAGTCCAGGCTGTGTGTGTGTCTCACATACACACACACATTCTCGTTTTGATATCTTAGTGAGGACATCCCATTGACATGATGCATTCCGTAGCCAATAACCCCGACCATCAAAAATAACCCCGACCATCAAAAATAACCCTGACCATCAAAAATAACCCTGACCATCAAAAATAACCCTGACCATCAAAAATAACCCAAACATTCAAAAATAACCACGACCATCAAAAATAACAATAACCATCAAAAATAACAATAACCATCAAAAATAACCGCGACCATCAAAAATAACCCCGACCATCAAAAATAACCCCAACCATCAAAAATAACCGCAACCATCAAAAATAACCCCGACCATCAAAAATAACCCCGACCATCAAAAATAACCCCGACCATCAAAAATAACCGCAACCATCAAAAATAACCCCGACCATCAAAAATAACCCCGACCATCAAAAATAACCCCGACCATCAAAAATAACCCCGACCATCAAAAATAACCCCGACCATCAAAAATAACCCAAACCATCAACAATAACCCCGACCATCAAAAATAACCCCGACCATCAAAAATAACCCCGACCATCAACAATAACCCCGACCATCAAAAATAACCCAAACCATCAACAATAACCCCGACCATCAAAAATAACCCCGACCATCAAAAATAACCATGACCATCAAAAATAACCCCGACCATCAAAAATAACCATGACCATCAAAAATAACCCCGATCATCAAAAATAACCAAAACCATCAAAAATAACAATAACCATCAAAATAACCGCGACCATCAAAAATAACCGCGACCATCAAAAATAACCCCAACCATCAAAAATAACCATAACCATCAAAAATAACCATAACCATCAAAAATAACCCTAACCATCAAAAATAACCCCGATCATCAAAAATAACCAAAACCATCAAAAATAACAATAACCATCAAAAATAACCCAAACATTCAAAAATAACCGCGACCATCAAAAATAACAATAACCATCAAAAATAACCGCGACCATCAAAAATAACCGCGACCATCAAAAATAACCCCAACCATCAAAAATAACCCTAACCATCAAAAATAACCCTAACCATCAAAAATAACCCTAACCATCAAAAATAACCCCAACCATCAAAAATAACCCTAACCATCAAAAATAACCCTAACCATCAAAAATAACCCTAACCATCAAAAATAACCCTAACCATCAAAAATAACCATAACCATCAAAAATAACCATAACCATCAAAAATAACCCTAACCATCAAAAATAACCCTAACCATCAAAAATAACCCCAACCATCAAAAATAACCCTAACCATCAAAAATAACCCTAACCATCAAAAATAACCCTAACCATCAAAAATAACCATAACCATCAAAAATAACCCCAACCATCAAAAATAACTCTAACCATCAAAAATAACCATAACCATCAAAAATAACCATAACCATCAAAAATAACTCTAACCATCAAAAATAACCATAACCATCAAAAATAACCATAACCATCAAAAATAACCATAACCATCAAAAATAACCCTAACCATCAAAAATAACCATAACCATCAAAAATAACCCTAACCATCAAAAATAACCCTAACCATCAAAAATAACCCCGATCATCAAAAATAACCAAAACCATCAAAAATAACAATAACCATCAAAAATAACCGCGACCATCAAAAATAACCGCGACCATCAAAAATAACCCCAACCATCAAAAATAACCATAACCATCAAAAATAACCATAACCATCAAAAATAACCCTAACCATCAAAAATAACCCTAACCATCAAAAATAACCCTAACCATCAAAAATAACCCCGATCATCAAAAATAACCAAAACCATCAAAAATAACAATAACCATCAAAAATAACCGCGACCATCAAAAATAACCGCGACCATCAAAAATAACCCCAACCATCAAAAATAACCATAACCATCAAAAATAACCATAACCATCAAAAATAACCCTAACCATCAAAAATAACCATAACCATCAAAAATAACCAAAACCATCAAAAATAACAATAACCATCAAAAATAACCCAAACATTCAAAAATAACCGCGACCATCAAAAATAACAATAACCATCAAAAATAACCGCGACCATCAAAAATAACCGCGACCATCAAAAATAACCCCAACCATCAAAAATAACCCTAACCATCAAAAATAACCCCAACCATCAAAAATAACCCCAACCATCAAAAATAACCCTAACCATCAAAAATAACCCTAACCATCAAAAATAACCCTAACCATCAAAAATAACCCTAACCATCAAAAATAACCCTAACCATCAAAATAACCCCAACCATCAAAAATAACCCTAACCATCAAAAATAACCCTAACCATCAAAAATAACCCTAACCATCAAAAATAACCATAACCATCAAAAATAACTCTAACCATCAAAAATAACCATAACCATCAAAAATAACCATAACCATCAAAAATAACTCTAACCATCAAAAATAACCATAACCATCAAAAATAACCCTAACCATCAAAAATAACCATAACCATCAAAAATAACCCTAACCATCAAAAATAACCATAACCATCAAAAATAACTCTAACCATCAAAAATAACCATAACCATCAAAAATAACCATAACCATCAAAAATAACTCTAACCATCAAAAATAACCGCGACCATCAAAAATAACCCTAACCATCAAAAATAACTCTAACCATCAAAAATAACTCTAACCATCAAAAATAACCATAACCATCAAAAATAACTCTAACCATCAAAAATAACTCTAACCATCAAAAATAACCGCGACCATCAAAAATAACCCTAACCATCAAAAATAACCCTAACCATCAAAAATAACCCTAACCATCAAAAATAACCCCGACCATCAAAAATAACCATAACCATCAAAAATAACCCTAACCATCAAAAATAACCCTAACCATCAAAAATAACCCTAACCATCAAAAATAACCCTAACCATCAAAAATAACCCTAACCATCAAAAATAACCATAACCATCAAAAATAACTCTAACCATCAAAAATAACTCTAACCATCAAAAATAACTCTAACCATCAAAAATAACAATAACCATCAAAAATAACTCTAACCATCAAAAATAACAATAACCATCAAAAATAACTCTAACCATCAAAAATAACCCTAACAATAGCCTAATTGTAACCCTGACACTAAAACCACATTTTGAATCTCAAAAATGCCGTCAAACTCATGAGGACGGGATTTTGTCCTCACAAGTATAGTAACGTGCTAATTTTTGTCCCGACGAAAATGTTAATACCGTCCACACACACACACACACACACACACACACAATAAGCAAGTATACAACATGAGAAAAGAATGAAACAAAAAAAGAACCAAACAGGTTCAAAGCTCCTAAAACCTTGAGAATAACTCATCGTCTCGGCTCTCAGAGCAGCGACATTAATGCTCACGTATGACAACCACAGACTAAGTAATGGTCTCCTGATTAGTTAAAAGTACCTTTAGTGAGAGCAGCTGCCCAGGATGATGGATGCAAAGCTGTATTTCTGACCAGGCAAAGTGGATGTCTGCACCCTTGAGAGGCCCTAAAAGCTGTTTTCTTTCATCCTTACTGATATCAGTGGTTCAGTTCGTCTAAGAAAACGTGAGCGGTGTGCACTCTGCATCCATTCTTTTAAAAGATTTGGTGGAACCGTGTGTCTACCTCTGGTTTCATACTAGGGTTTAAATCTATTGCCACACATTTGTATTCAACATTTAATTTTTGCACATAACTTTCTGCAGGACTTATCGGGCACTTGGTTCATATACGGTAGCAAATGTTTGTCCAGGGGACCATTAACCGGTAAGTGTTTCCATGTGTTGCAGAAGTTTATCTGGTGTGTCGAACGGAGAACAAAACAAACGCAGCTTCTTACCGTTGAGCCAGTTGTGATCGTAGGCTTCAGTGCGGATGTAATGCTGGCTGCTGCCCTGGATGGATGTCCTGAAGATCGCAGCGTTGGCTCCCATGAAATCGACCGAGGTACCCGCGTACAGATCCCCGTCTAGGGAGAAAGAAAGGAACGACTGCCTGAACAAGAACAACAAATCTGCGTGAAACATGTTTTCCTACAGTACACAGGTCTGTTTTATAGCTCTGCCTTCGACTGAAGGCCCTGCATTCTCTGCAGATCCAGAGCAGAACAGCAAATATCTGAAAGCTGATTCATGAAAACATTCATCTAATAAAATATTTTTGACATCATTTCCTGAAAAAATGTCTTAATAAGGTTTTTAAAAAATCACTTAATTCGTCCTGAGTGTTTGTTTTGTGGTTTTAAGGAGCTGAATATTAACTGAAACACTGGCCGTCTCTCCCTGGGTACCTTTATGTGAAAAATAAAAACAGTCTGGTCCTCTTAATTGCACCTCCATAACTTCAGTGTTGACTCCTTGTTTTAACTACATGTTTACATGTAATTTAACCTCCCGCGGCACTCAGACACGTCCAGGTACAGCACATGCAGCCCGCTCAGCGTACACAGCTTTTACTCATTAAGCAGCTTTTTCTAATAAACAGCTCAGACCGTAAACATCCGAAAAACATGTGACGGCGTGCACAGATCCTCCAGCTCATGTAGGAAGGACACATTCAGGATGTTGTCACTGCAAAAGCTCTACTAGAGTTACTAGATTGAGTGATTTTCATCAGTCACCAAATCAACAGATTTTTCATCTCTATCAACTAAACAAACATATTTAGAGCGTGTCTGATGTCCTTATCTTGATTTCTTAGGCTTGTCCAATGACTGAGGGCGCTCACATGAAGGTCTTTCACCTCACAACATGACTAAGCTGTTTAATAAGCATCCCGTTGTGTTTATTGCTCAGTTATTTTAACCTTAAAAATGACTGAATTCCAAACAAACACTAACAACTCCCCACGCAGAGGCGCCTCGGCCTCATGGGTTTTCTGTCCCTGTGCGCTGTCTTGCAGGTTCCTGGTAGGCGCAGTTAATCAGTGCAACTGGCAATATAGTGACAATATATTTACAAACCAAGTTTGCAACGTTTTACTGAACCTTTTCTGCTTTCTTGCTATCATGCAAACACTTTTCTGGGGGCACAAAACCAGTAGGGGTCATATTAGTAGCCAACCTACTCTGACTCACAGCCAGCCCTAAACATTAGTTTGGCTGAAAAGACATCGTGCTTCCATCGCTGGTAAAGCCTCATTCCTCAGCTGTCAGCACAGACCCAACCATCAGTTATAAAAACTTAACTTATGGCTTCTTCTATGGAGCTCTCTCTTTGTCTAAGTGATCCAAATATGTGTTTTATGTCCTTTATGTCACGGGGGCCAGCGGCTGACGTCAGCGCGTGGAATAACTCATGCGGACCACACACGCCGCGGCTGAGCGGACGCTCTGCAGCGAGGAGTCACACAGTGGTGGGATTGTACGCCGCAGAGCGCTGCTGTCACCAGAATGTGAACGCGGCTTTTAGAGAATGACAGATGATGATTCAATATGGCCACTCTTTCAGGCTTCGAGTGTGCGTGGGTGGACGGGACCTACCGGTCAGTCTAGCAGCGAAGGGCTCTTTGGGACTGAAGGGACATTTTCCTCTGCCTGACTCGACTGCGTGAGACAGCGTGAACAACGGCTCCTGCAGGAGAGAGGACAGAGGAGACCACACAAACACAGGATGATGGATAAACAGAAGGGCAAAGATGAAGCTGCCTTCACTTCATTACAGAACAGAAGCTCTTTAGAGAGGCTGACTGATGTTAAAGGACTGCCATGATGATGAAGAAGATTAATATTAGTGTTTTAGAAGTCTGAATATGGTGGATGGATTAGGAAACAATGAGTCCTTCAACACAGGCGAGCAAACAGCCCTTCAGCAGGCTTCCTAAAGGGAGCGACAGAAAAACAAGACCACGAACCCAAACCACGATCTTTCTAGCTTTGCTACAAATCTTTATGGCCTGTTTGTGTCTCTGTTGTTATCTTGCATGTATTTGTCATAATTTACCATTTCTGTTGGATAGCTATGAATATTCTCTGAGCTTGTTTCACTGGTGTTATATATTTCCAAACAGAAACCTGTCAGTCAACAGTTCTGCTCTGGTTCAGGCCTTTTGCTGCAAACACAGACTGTGTAGGAAAAAATCCACATTTTAGACCAAACTTATCTTTAAACCTGTTTTTTGAGGTTTTGAGGCCACTGAACATAAAGCTATGGGCCTAAAGTCCAATGGGGTTCATGCGGGGCAGCCCACTCATGCAGGGAGGGTCCTACAGTTGGGACCATTGGACCACACGTTGGGACCATGTGGGCCGAACTACTGGGGGCCCACTCGACCCCCCTTCCATGTTACTGAGGTTTAAATCATGTTCTGTGGTTTCATCTTCTCCGCAGCAGTAACCTTCCTTATTACAAATAATGGGCCAGCAAACATGCACATCTGGGCCCACTGTGGGTGAACTGTGGGTTTATAGGGGAAGGGAAAACCCACATTTATCCCAAATGGGTGTGCAGCACTTTTACCCTTTGGGACACCTACATGACTTTTCTATGGGCATGGCCACTGTGGACTGCCCAGTGAAAACCTCCATAGGAGCCCACTGGTGTAACACACAGAGGGCCCAAAAGTGGGACATTTCTGTGGCCCCACATGGTTTTCTCTGTGAAAACCCACTGTGGATTATTTTGTGTTGCCTTTGGGATTTCTCTCGTCTCTTCTTTGTTGTTTTTGTCACTTTGTATTTGTTATGTTTTATAACTAATTTGTCCTTCATTTCCTCACACTGCCATCACATTGTGTCAGGTAACGTTGGCTGAAGATAGCGGACCACAAGTATACGAGGGTCCACTTGGGGGGGACTGGAGTACATGAGGCACATGTCTGCCAATTTTCTGTGACTATGCAGACTGTCAACAAGTCACTACAGTACAATGCACTAACTATTTCTTCAGTTTAATAGGAACCACTTGTTCCAGCCTCAGAGGGCTGTAGCATGAGCCAAAACACTGAGGTTCATGTTTTGGTTTTCTCTTCCTTCTTTCTGTCACTTTAGTTCAGACACCACAAAAACACTGGTTATGGTTAAAATAAGCTCATTTACAACATGCAAGCTAAAAATGATCCACAGAGATTAAATGTGACCCCAAAGTGTCCTTAATGACGAGTTAGGAGTGAGACCCTGACTGGCTGTTGCTCCACCAGGTGTATCATAGCAGTGACACCAGTATGTTTCCAGTCAGCACATTAACAACATGGCAGTGCTAGCTTTGTTTTTCAAGCAAAGAACGGGGTCCTCTGGCTTTCCTGGATCTGGCAGAGCCGAACATCTAACTGTGGAACTGAAAACGTCTGAATTTGACTTCACGGTTTCTATGTTTGGAAATAATCAGCAGGTTAAATAAAAACTTTGTACTTTGTTAAGCGACAGAGCAGATTTACTCTTTCACATATAAAACGACAGAAATATCAGATTTTTAAAGTCTTGCCCTCTGCTTTACTTTAGCTTTGTGACTTCATATTTATTTGAACTAAATGAATGACTGAATGAACTGGTACCTCTGTGTTGTGTCCGAGGTGCAGGTAAGTGCACTGTGGATGGAAAGCGCCGGTACCACAAGCATAAACGTGGGTCTTATTGAAAGGCTGCAGCAGCCGCACAAAGTTGGCACATTCAGTCTGCAAAAAGACAAAAACATGATCATGTCTAATGTAATTCTTCACTTATTCCAGTCGTTGTAACACTGATAAAACTCCAGAGTAACTGATATTTATTACTGTGCAGATTAGTTTGTTTGTATAATAAAACTAAACGCACACAAACTGTGCACATACTAAAATATGCTTGTTTAGTATTTAGGTTTACAGTGTGGCTCAGTGTGTTACCTCCAGGCTTTTGCCAGCCAGCCTGCAGTGCTCCACATGCTCTCTGGCAGCCGGCCAGTAGATCTGAAAGAAACGAGCATCAATCAGCAACGCCGGCAACAAAACAGCTCGAACGACTACGAATGTTACCAACTGACTTTCTGCCAGATCACATAATCACTTGGGCTCCAGAGCTGTGGCTGCTTTCTGTGCCAGAGGAAGCGATGAAAGTGAAATCTATCTAGATCAGCATGTGCAGGCTGTTGATGAACATGTGCAACTAAGATACGGCAACAATGAATCTTTGTGTCTTTACCTTCTGCGAGGGCTGATCCAAGCTGTCAGACTTCAGCAGGTAGATGTGGTCTTTCCCTCCGACCAGCAGCCAGCCTTTATCCTCGTCTAACAGCAGGGCCTCGTACCCGCCGCTGACCCCCTCCTCCCAGAAGACAGCTGAACCGTTCCTCACATCTGACGCAGACGGAGGAGAGAGGCTGTTCAATCAAACGCGCCTTTACCCAGCATCAGCTCTCACCAGCCAGAAGTGTTTTTTAATTTCACCGCCTTTAATTATAACGCACCATAATTCACACATCCTTCAACTGGAATGACAACAACAAAACAGACGTCTGCAAAATGAGCTTCAAACGTCTCCTATTAAAATTTTGCAAGGCAAAAATAATGCAGATCCTGCAAGATATCATCAGGAAAGCTGAGTTAACATAAAACGTGTGAGTGAGCAATAATAAGCCACATTAACTGAAAACATTTGATGTGTCTTTAACTTCATCATCATCATTTATTTATTTATATAGCACTTTAAAAACACACCTGGTAGACCAAAGTGCTGTACAACACTAATATGCACATAGTAATAAAACCAGACATAGCAATAAAATTTAAAAAAAAAAAATCAGTTACCCACAGAGTTAAAAGCCAGGGAATAAAAATGGGTTTTTAATAAAGACTTAAAAACTGGCGCTGATGTAGCCGGTCTAATATGGAGAGGAAGGTTATTCCAAAGCATCGGCGCAGCAACAGAGAACGCTCGGTCTCCTCTAAGTTTCAGCCGTGACTTTGGGACCGAAAGCAGCAACTGCTCAGCTGACCGAAGGGAACGAGTGGGGACGTGGGGCTTCAACAAGTCAGACAAATAAACAGGATGAAGCCCCAACTTAACACAAAAGGTCCTATTTAAGAGATAGGACTTTAACCACAAAAGTGCCGAACCAGAAATTCCCACACAGTGCTGCAAGCGGGAGATCAGCAAATCGTGATCCAGTGTCAAATGCAGCGGTCATTGTCCAACAAGACCAGCACTGCATTAACTTCATCAGTAATCGAGTGAAAACAGTGAAAACCTTTCACTCTGAAGTTTGTCTCATCCAGAGCTGCGTGAACTGTTTGGAGATTTCCATAATGCTCAGAAAAACTGCATTTTAACTCCATTAAACTGTGAATGGATTTATTTTATTAGTGTTATATAGTTTGTATTGCTACTTGAATAAAATATGTTTTATTGAATACATCTCTCCTAATCATTCGCCATCACTGACACACACGCCAGCATCAGGTCATCAGTCAGGCTGCAGGCTGCCGCTGCGCTCGTCTCTGGGGAGTCGCTGCTAAAGCAGGCAGAAAACGACCTGAGCAAGCAGGTCAAATCAACCCTGAAAGCCTCTCGGCTCGGTTTGCTCTGTAAAGTGTGTCAGCCTGAAACTTCCACAGCTGCGAGTGAAACTGGATGGAAGAGGACTCAGGTTCACAGCAGCACGCAACACGTCTACAGAGAAATGACAAATAATTCAATAATCCTAATGCAGTCTGAAACTTAATAGTGCACGTTTTGTAATGAAAAGTGTTTTCCCAACATTTCATGATTTAAATCACATTTAAGCTCCTCGATGGAGTTTCATTCAGCCGTTCGCCCGCCTAATAACTGAGTTCATGATGATACATTTGTGCTGTTTCCTGTCATTTGACAGCAAAAACAAAACAAACAACTCTCTGTGCTGCTGGGGCAAAACATCCACTAACATCATCCCTGTGAACAAAAGATAATCTGAGGATAAAACAATGAAAACAACTTTTAGTTCCAACTATAGTCCACTGTTGTTAAACTACAGGCTCATAGTAGGACTCTGCAGTAATGATAATAAATACAAGCTTATATGCGTCGTGTTTACCACCATTACCGCTCAAGAACAGATGGGCAGTAACGCGTTACTGTAATCCGATTACTTTTTTCAAGTAACGAGTAAAGTAAGGGATTACTATTGCAAAAACTGTAATTAGATTACCGTTACTTTCCCGTAGGAACGCTGCGTTACTGCGTTACTAAAACCGTGATTTTTTTGCAAGAATGTCTCATGACAGTGACGTAAGCGAGTGCGACGTTCGTGACAACAGCTGTGTGCAGATCAACAATGGATCATATATCGAGTGCAGAGAGAGTATGAGCGTGCAGCGTTTAAAGCGTGGAAGTACTGACCTTACTTTGAGTTTGATTCCATAAAAAGTGACAAAAACATTAGTGTCCGTTGTGCGTGGGAAGAAAACTTCTTTTTACAGCGAAAAAAACCCTAAACTTCCGAGCAAGCACCGAGTAGCTACGACGTAATGGAAAACTCACAGAGAAACTCGCGGATTCTTCCACTGACCGCTGCACACCTGCACCAGGGTAACCCTCCGCCTACCCCACTCCTGCTTTACAGGTGAAAATAGAGCAACAGGACCGCTAGTCTTTGACTTTATTTATTTTCTGCTGTGTTTTACTTGCATCTATTTGAAAGACTGAGTGTAAACACAAAAAATATTTTATTTTATGTGCTGGAATGTGCAGAAAATAGGTTTAAATGTTAAACTAATTTCTTCCAGTCAGAGAATGTTGCAGATAATTAAATGTTTGCTTGATGCATAAAGTTAAAAGATTAAAACTAATAAAACAAGTTTTAAAAAGAGACTTTTCCATTTGATTACATTTTGTATGATGATTATGCAGAAAAAGTAGAATTGGGCTGAAAGATCTATCACTTTATCACCTATTCAGGTTGTAAATCGTGTTTTTAAAAAGTAACTAAGTAATTAATTACTTTTGAAAGTAAGTAATCAGTAAAGTAACGGGATTACTTTTTTGGGGAAGTAATCAGTAATTAGTTACTGATTACTTTTTTCAAGTAACTTGACCAACACTGCTCAAGAAAAACACATTTAAATGCATTAAAAATGATTCAGTTACAAGTAAAAAACACTAAGTATAAATCATAAAAACAATAATGTGTTAGACAATAGAAATGCAAAAAGTGCAACATCAAGAATAACATGTTGAACACGTCTTTAAAGTTCAGGTTTAAACGTGGACAGAAAGTCCTTAAGGCTCCATAACTGAACCTCTATTCATTCAAACACCTGCGTTACATTTGAATCAGGGTCACGGTGAGTAAATCTGTGACCTCACGCTGCAAATATTAACTGGAGTAAAAGCAGCTAATTAACCTTGAAATTCTCCTCGTTTTCCCGCCGCACCGACCTGCCTGCGCTGCAAACAATCGCTTGAACGAACGAAGGAAACTAACCGTGAAACTCAACAAGACCGTCACAGCATTCAGGCCCGGCCTGCGAGTCAAGCGGACCCCACACTGCGGATGCGCAGCACAGTCCGGCGTGTGCGCAGACACGCTGATTGTGCGTCCCGATGGCTCAAAAGAGTCGCGGCTTTGAATGCAGCACGGCACATTTGTTACACTTGAGCCGCACCAGAGGACATTTAAAAAGAAATAAATCACCGCTCTGACAATCACGCCGCTTTCATCGGGTTAACGGGACGCACAAGAGTTTCTGCTCGCTAATCAAGCGTGGAAAACAGAGAGGAGAAAGGGCTGAAGAATGGAGGGAGGCTCGACTCTAGAGCTGTGTAGTCAAGTTTATTTGCACAGCCTTTAATCACGCTTAGTCTTCAGGAGTTTCACTGAGCCCCCCATTGAAAAAATAATAAAAGGAGTGATGAATGAAAGTGATTCCTCAGTCCTACAAGTACAAAACGGCAGAAAAGGCGCAGACTTTGCTTTAGGTCTTCCTCTGTGATTAATTGTTCCTCCAGTTTATTTTGCATCTTTGTCTGATGAAGAAATTGACAAAACTCAAAGTGAGACTCGAGGAACAGCTGTGAGGTAAAAAACGGGAAAATTCTCCTTCTGCACAGGAAATCACCCTCGATGTGACTCTTAATAGGACCAATCACAGACTGGCATACTTTAGGATAATATGCACGATGGTGGATTAGACACACTGCAGGTAAAAATACAGAAACTGAGACGAAAGGTGCAAAAACAGCCTGAAACTATAAACACAGATTTTATCCATCTGAGCAGGATCCTGATATTTTTACATCCAAAGTGGAAACTGGACTTTTATACAAGTAAAGGCTGAACACACACACACAGCAAAGTTGTGTGTGCAATCAGACGTAACAGCCACATCTGTTCAGGCTCCTAAATGAGATCTTCACAGCTCGTTTCTCATTCAGATAATCCACTCTCCCACAGCTCTGAGACTCCTCAGGGCGTCACACATGTAACTGAAGTGGGCAGATTTATAGAGGTTAAAGGAACAGAACATGAAACGTGTCATAGAAACAGACAAAAATGTGTCATCAACTCATTTAAAGCTTGAGGGGCCGAGAGCGGGTCACCACCAAACTAACCCAGACTGTTAGCCGTGCGCTAAATCTGCTCATATTCTGAGCAAACAGGCCTCTGTAGATTTTTTCCTCTCTTAAAATTTGGGGAATTTTCAGATTAATGTAAAGCTGTTTTTTATAATTAAATTATTTCTCAAACTTTTTGCTAGCGATTAGGGCTGCCACGATTAGTCGACTAGTCACGATTACGTCGACTATCAAAATCGTCGACGACTGATTTAATAGTCGACGCGTCGTTTGAAGCTTTGTAAGATCACAAAAGACGCAGGAATAAGTAGTAGGATTTAAGAGTGTAATAACGGACTGAAACAGAAGATGGCAGCACTGCATGTACAAGGATGCCAGCTGCCGTTAAACCCCGAAGAAGAAGAAGAAGAAGCTGTGTCCCAGAATTCATAGCGCAGCCTAGCACAGTTGTCAACTAGCGGCAGCTAGTTAGTTTTAATATTACTCTTATTATTCTTTCTGGGTCACAAAATAAACGTTTAACATGTTTTCAGGCGAGAATGTAGCTGTGTAAACCTCAAATATCTGCTCAGTTTATCAAGACACCACATATTTTCAAAAGCGCTCCGACGTTTTCGGAGACGTCTGTTAGCCACTAGCTCGATAGCTAGCCGGGTGCTTGGCTAACTAGAGCCGTGAGAACACCGGACTCCCGGCTAATCGTTTTCAAACCCACCGCTGTCTTTTGCTACTCAGGTTAAACATGATATATAAGTCACTTAGATAACTTAAAAATGTTATTGTTTGGCTTTTTTTTCAGTATTTTATTTGTTCCTGAGTAAATCTGTTTGGCTGAGATTAAAGTTATAGTTTTTACACAGCTGAATAAACATCAAGCAGACAGCTGATTATCAGAAGTGTGAGATGCTCGAGAATTTACTCCGGTGTCCTGTTATATTTTAGATAGCAAGGAGTTTATTAAACTTCACCGAAACAATCTGCAAATTTCATTAAAATTTAATAAACTATCATCTTGTCTTTATTTTTAGTTAGCACATACCTTAAACACTTAAAGCTGTAAGCTAATGATAGTTATATAAGAGCAGATGCTGCTGGTGCAATAAGCTGTACGTTTTACGTCCAATGGATGATGATCTGATTAGTCGACTAATTGCAAAAATAATCGGTGACTAGTCGACTATCAAAATAATCATTTGTAGCAGCTCTACTAGCGATAACCACCGTGAATGATTTTACAGTAAGAGTGAAGCACCACAGATATCAGCAGGGGCTGAGCCGCTGAGCTGGAAAAAGGCAAGTAGATTCTTATTTTACAGAGCTGCGGCATTTGGCTCCCAGTCTGAGAGATCCCATCGATCAAGTGAAGTGGGGATGGGAAGTAGACCACACGATGAAAGAAAAGTTACTCCCCGAGGGGGGCACGATGGAAAATATGACATGAAATACCAAAGAAGAGAGGAAACCAAAAGCTTTATGTCACACAGGACTGCTGCACGTCCAGGTTCTTTCCCTTTAACTTTTCCTTTTGTTTTCCTGATAACTTGAACAGACCTGCACCGTTTTAAAGTCAGCAGTCACCTGGAAAACCCCCCAAAACAAAACAAGGAAGCGTCCGCACTAAAATCACTTCCAACGGTTGGAAGAAAAGCAAGAATGGGTTCATTCAGTCTGTCTGTCTGTCTTCATTAGTGGCCATAAGTGCATTGGACCGGTCAAAGTTTCACTGAGTCTGGATGTAATTCAGTTAAATGCCTAAATGTTGCTTTTCCTTTCAATCACAGTCCGGAGGTAATGCTGAGTGCTTCTGATTGGCCAGAGGTGATGTGGATTAGTCATGACTGCTGGATGGCGAGAGGTCACAGCCTCGACACGTCTTGATGCAAGTACAGCTTCGAGGTTTATAAAGTAAAGCTTTGTATTCCACTTGTGAGTCCATGTGTATGTTTGTGGGTGAGTTTGGATGGATTATTACAAAATGGACTCGAGTATAAAATAACAATGAAGAGAATAAAAATAAGGAAATGCTGAGAAATGACAAACAAAATGATCACAGTGATAATGAAGCTAGAAAATGCAACAACAAAGAAAAAGGGACGACAAAAAGATACAAAATAACCACAAAGACACCAAACTACTAAAACCTACTAAAGCTACAGAGAGAGATGAGAACACAAAGCGACACATAACATCCAGAAATGTTTCACAGCAGGCGCTGAACATAAAACGACTGCACAATGATTTTTGTTTTCCATCGTGTTGTAGTCGTCCTCACCTCTTTAAGGTCACTTTGTGTCTCTTTATGGTTGTGTCGTGCTCTGTGCCTTTTCACTGAACTCTGACTTTACAAACACTTACTTCACACAGAGGCTCTTTGCAGGGGTCCTCTGACCTCTCGGCCCCCCCGGGCCTGTGCTTAAAGGGCCGGTTCGGTAATCCATTCATGTGTGAGTGTGTACTGGCGTGTGTGTGTCAGCGAGGTCAGGATCAGTGAGTCCAGGTCAGAGTGTCAATTTGTCCTTTCTGCACTGGCCACACACGAGTTTTTACACCAAATTGTGTCCATTGATTCTATTTGTAGATCAGATGTGAACAGACTTGTGCAACTGTGTAACCATTTAAGAGGCTTCAAAGCACTTTCGTCCTCATCGCTAATATAAAAGCACCAGGTGTATCCAAACCTCGAATCAGATAATTATATCGCTCTGTTTAACTTTATCATCCAATCAACAGCAGAGAATGTTTGAATAATGGCAAACATTTGCTGATTGCTGAACTTTGTGCTGCACATCGGTGTGTGAGCTACCTCGAGCGCACACACATGTTGCGGGGACGTAAATCTGCCTACACACTTGGTTTCAGGTTAGATTAAGGCTACGTCCACACGTACACGGGTATTTTTCAAAACGGAGATTTTCCGTTGTCGTTTTAAAAAATAATCCCGTCCACACGTAAAGGCAGAAATGAAGGAAAGCGCTGCTAGGAACATGCCAAAGCAACAGGTGGCGCTATATTCCTAACCGTGTAGAAATGTTGGCCAATCAGAAGTCTAGAAGCCTCGGTGGGAAAAAGTAAACAAAGCTGGGGCATAGAAGCAGAACTGAGTCGTATGTGTGGAGGGACAGTAACTGTGTGTGTATATGTAAGCATTTAAACACTGCAGAGACAATTAACAGTAACAGTATTGTAGAAATTCATTTCACCGAAACAATAACGTGGCGCACAGTGTGACGTCAAAAAAGGTGCACACCTTTGACGCTGCGTTTTCTGCGTTTTCTGCGTTTTTCTCGTCTACACGTAAATGCAAAAAAATATCCACCCTGGCCGGAGTTTTTAAAAATCTCCGTTTTCAGTGACCAAAAACGCCGTTTACGTGTGGACGAAAGGTGCAAACGCATAGAAAAATCTACGTTTTCAAAAATACCCGGGTACGTGTGGACGTAGCCTAAGACTCAAGAAGACGAATGTAAGTCACACATCAACAAGTGAAACCATGTTTGTCGCCGCTGTTCAGTGCAATGATGCGTCTACGGAGGTATAAGTCGTGTTAAAATGAAAACTAACCAACAGAATGACTGAATGTAACAGAACTGACTAAAAGAACACAACGAATAAAAAACTGATGATGCAGGACCGCACTTTTGTTGCATCATAGCTGCGCCACAGTTCTTTACAGCTGTATTTTGTACCAATGCACCAAAATCCTGTTCAGACACGCACTGATTGGTGTATTACTTGAATGACAGTGAAGTTATCTCCTCCTCCTTACAGCTGTGGATCATCTGCCTCCATCAACACAAACAAAACAAATCCATCTTTGCAGCTATGCAATTCAAGTCAATCTTTTTCTCTTTACCCGATTTAACCAGCAGTAAATTTATCGTCAGGACAGTGAGCTCACAGGCACGATTACTCACTGTGGGAGTGTTCAATTTGTTCCTCGCAGTAAAACGTATAAAAATGTCATATTTTCTTAGTTTTGGTTTTACTTTAAAAAAGTTGATTCAAGATTCAAGTGACTAAGAAAAAGTCAAGACGCCAAACAATAAACTGAGCAGTCGGCTATTACCGAAACATCATTACTGAGTTGAATGTCGGTCATGGTAGAGATAACCTAAAGTGCTGTTATACTTTGTGTTGTATGTGAAAAGTTCAGAAGAGTCTAAAGTCTGGAGTATTTTATTTTCACTGAGAGGTTCACAAGTGTGAAAGCGCGTCAGAGTGAATACGAGCCTGTGTGACATCTGTGTGTGTGGCTTAGCTGTGTGCGCGTGATTGATCGTTCCCCGTGATGAACGCTGATTGCCTGCAATCAGGGAGGTGATTAAAACTGGATTTGCTTCATTAAAAGTGTGCGTGTGCGCTCAGACCTTGGCGAGCGGCGCAACGTGATTTGCACACATGCTTGCTTCAGCCAAACACGACATGTTAGCACAGGAGGGACGAGCCGGCCTCCCAGAGAGCGTTTTACATTCAGCTGCGGTGAAAAGAAAACAGGCCTGAGTTTGAAAGCAAAGCTCGGGATCGTGCTTCCTCTGTTAGCCTGCTCAACTCATTTATACATTTAGCAAGTTGCTGAAATCCAAAGTGCAGCATGCTTCTCCTGCAGAACAATATCCACAAGTGAGTAAGAAGTAGTGAGTTTTTAGATCTCAGTGAGGATGACAGCGGTCTGAATAAATACAGGGAAAACCCAGAGTGGCTTTTTCTGACCTTTCCATCTGTCTTCATGTACACGAGGTGACAGCTAAGGGAAGTGAGAGCGACCCAGGGCGCTACCTGCTTAACAAAACAAAACAAAGCATCTGATCCCTGTCCTGGTGCTGCCGCCTCCTCTCAGTGCCAGGAACTCCGTGACCACGAAGCACCCACGCCATGGCCCACGTGGCCCAAGATCGTCTAAGATCATTGTTTCCATCAGCAGAGAACGCTATAGCGAGCCCCCATAGTGACACAGACATGACGTTGATTAATCACATACAGCATGAACGGGAGGAGCTGCACGGAGGTGGGTTGTAAAGTGGCTTGCAGATGTGCATCAGCTGTAGACAGACTGGAAATTTTCCGACTGGAAATTTTCCGACTGGAAAATGAGCCATCAGCTGATGTGAGGTGGCAATGAGATCAGAGATCTGAGCTCGACTTCATCGCCTGCTTCACTTCTTTCTTCAGGAAGAATTTCAATAAAACATTTTGCTCCCTTTTTGAAAAAATAAACATTTTATCTCCGTGCGACTGCTCCTCAAGTGAGTCACTGCATTAAAGTTACTAACTAAAGTTAATATTCTAATTTGGCTCAAATATATATTTTACCTTTCTGCATTAATGGTAATGAATCGATTATTCTAATTACAGGCACAGTGGCTCACAGGTCAGCACAGGGGTGTCGAACTCCAGGCCTCGAGGGCCGGTGTCCTGCAGGTTTTAGATCTCACCCTGGGTCAACACACCTGAATCAGATGATTAGTTCATTACCAGGCTTCTGGAGAACTTCAGGACATGTTGAGGAGGTGATTTAGCCTTTAAATCAGCTGTGTTGGATCAAGGACACATCTAAAACCTGCAGGACACACTGCAGTTCGAGACTCCTGGGTTAGCAGGAATCCACGCAGGGCTCTCGAGTGGAGTTTGTATCCTTAAGTTTCTCCATGAGCTCCGTTTTCACGCACCCCTAAAAAACAAGCTCAGTTAAAACTGTAACCGAGTAATTTTAAAGATGTTATCAACTTAATCTTTGGGTTGAAGTAAGAATGAATCATCTGTGAGACTTTCATTGTTCAGTTTTTGTCATATATTTTAAATGTAAGAAGAGCTGAAATCAAAGGTCCAAGTCGTTTCTTAAAGAAGTATTTTTTTAGTATTATGTTTCGGGCCGTACCTCCCTGCGTGATTCGTTTTTCCTCATCAAACAAACTAAAAATAGACGTAATGCAAGTTTGTTTTGGATACAGTCATGGCACATTAGCGCAGTAAATAACTCAGAGTTGGAAGCCCTCGATCACTCGATAAGAGAATGGCCCGAGGGAGCCGTGGGGCAGGTTGGATCAAATCACGCCATGTGCAGCTCTGCTCGCCGCCTGCAGCGCAGCAGGACGCTCTGTTAGTCTGAGCTTTCACGCTTCATTAAAAAGTCAATCTCAGAGTTCGCCTCCATATTTGGTGATTTCACGTCTCCTCCATCAGTTTGCATCCTGAGTGTAACTCTGAGGTTAAACTGTTCAGTGCTGCATCTCGCCATCGCTCGGAAACACAAACACAGAAACATTTTTCACACATTCATCCATGCTCGTGTGTGATCTGTTCAGACGCAAACGCCACCTAGCAGGAGAGGAGAGTCAGGTCTGTTTACAGCTACTACATCTGTTCAGTGTAGCAGACGTCAGGGGAACCACCTTTGATCCGAGTCCAACGGAGCTGCAACCAAAGAGCAACGGCCAACAGTCCTCAGGCTGTAAACCCCCCCCCCATTAGATTTATTGCTAATTTATTGGCCCACGCAAGAAAATTCTGTTTTTAATTTCAGCACCGATAGCTCAAACCTCGAGTTATAATGAATCCAGGGAAGATTCAATTCAATTCAATTCAATTTTATTTATATAGCGCCAAATCACAACAAAAGTCGCCTCAAGGCGCTTCATAGATACAGAGAAAAGCCCAACAATCATATGACCCCCTATGAGCAGCACTTTGGCGACAGTGGGAAGGAAAAACTCCCTTTTAACAGGAAGAAACCTCCAGCAGAACCAGGCTCAGGGAGGGGCGGGGCCATCTGCTGTGATTGGTTGGTGTAAGAGAAGGAAGACAGGATAAAGACATGCTGTGGAAGAGAGACAGAGGTTAATAACAGATATGATTCAATACAGAGAGGTCTGTTAATACATAGTGAGTGAGAAAGGTGACTGGAAAGGAAAAACTCAATGCATCATGGGAATCCCCCAGCAGCCTACGTCTATTGCAGCATAACTAAGGGAGGATTCAGGGTCACCTGGTCCAGCCCTAACTATATGCTTTAGCAAAAAGGAAAGTTTGAAGCCTAATCTTAAAAGTAGAGATAGTGTCTGTCTCCTGAATCCAAACTGGAAGCTGGTTCCACAGAAGAGGGGCCTGAAAACTCTCAACCCACAAAATTCACAAAGGTCTCTGACAGCAATCACACGCTCAAATACTGTATCACATGCTTTTTAGTGCTCCAAATATCCCATTCATCACCATCTTTACTGAATTATCTGTCCAATGTCCCGCTTCCTTTTTGAAAGTTCAAGATGCAAAAATATTTGTTTTAATATCTTATAAGAAAAGAGAGAATGAACATTCCCATAATTTGGGACGTTTGGGATCTTTCACAAAAGGGTTAAATTAAGCGGGTAAAGAACCTTAGAGTTATAAATCAGTCATCTGTGGACACAGTGACAAAACAAAACATACTTTTAGATTTAGTGCATCTTATAATTCCAAAAAATATCATCATTTTAAAATGTTGAGTTTGAATAAACGTCCATAAATCTGACTACAAATTATAAAATATGCTCCTTATCTGCAGGAAATGCTGCAGAGTCCCCAAGTTTTATTTACTGTCACCATAATTCAGTCAATAATGTGTTTTTTTAATTTAAGCACTGGGCAGTGGAGGGGGGGTGAGCACTTCTGGGGTCCTGTGGGGTCGTGTTTCCTTATTTTCTTGCAAATTTTGTTCATTTTCTAGACCAACTTATTCTGGAAATGCCTTTTTCACATTAAAGGCATCAGTTTGCTCTACAGCGTGGAGCCACAGGTTCCCTAATGAAGTCATTTGTGCATTAACAACCGAGATAGAAGAAGTTACTAAATTCATTATTTCTATAGAAAAGTAGGAGGAAGTTTAAATTGTCTTCTTTGTGAATTTGACACTTGACATTTTCTTTTCCTGCGTGTAGGAATTTAAAAAACAAACTTGTATTACACAAAGAGCAATGACAGGTTGCTGACTGACATCATCAGCACTGAAGCTGTGCCAACCAATCAAACATGGTGCTTCTGGCAGTTTTACTGGGAGTCAGAGAGCGTTCGTAACTTAAAGGGATACACGACAAAGTTCAAAATATACTCTTTGCATGAAAACACCTTGATATCCATCAACAGTAAGTGTTTGGTTAAATTTAAATTTATACAGGAGACTCCTCTGACCTGCAGCCGTCTGCTCTGTGAGCGTCTCCTGGCAGGGTTTTAACCACCAACACCAATCGTTTGTTATTAAATTACCATCTTTGTATTTATATAAACTCATGAGCTGTTTCCTTCTTCAGGCTTTCTGTTTTTGTATCCAAGGCTCCAAACTGACATAAGCAACGGTTACAGTTAAAAATAGGGGTGGGAAAAAAATGGATACTGTGTAGCATGGTGATATTTTGTTTGCTAATAATGTATCGATACAGGGACAGCAGAAATCGATATTTTGTTACAAAAAGGTTTTTGTGCTCTGACTTCAGAGCATGTTGATCCTTTTTCTGAGCAAGAATCCTGACATTCCTTCACTGTCCAAATGTGTTTAACTTGTTTTTGGCAGCAATAAACATGACAGTTTACTTATTTTAATTTAAGACATGTTTTATTTTAATTAAGTTTAAAACTTTTTTATTTAATGTAAAATTATATTTTGTTTTAATTTACTTTCAAATTCTTCAGTTGCTGAAGGGGCTGCATAGTTTTCATAAACTGCATAGTTCAGAATAGCTATAATTGTACCAGATGGTTGATTCAGTTAAGTTGGACTAGACTGTAATACAAACCGTTCAGTTTGTCAACAATCAAACTGAAATGAGAGAAAGACTGAGTGTGAGACTTTGATATTAGAGAAAATGATGATTGATAAAGTTTACCTTTATGTACAGAATCTGAATATTGCAAAATATTTTAAAAATTGCAATAATATCGTATCATGCGTTAAGTATTGTGATAATATCGTATCGTGGGATGTGTGGTGATTCCCACCTCTAGTTAAAAACAGGCCAAAAGGGTGAAAAGTGTTCGTGAAAAGCAGAGGCAGCTTTGTTCTTTAGCTGGAGATTAAAACCAAAAACCAGTTAAAGTGTTTCATGGACTGTTTCCTTCAGTTATCTTGGAGCAGTTTTCACTTTAATATAAACTGCATGGGTTGCATTAACGTTAAAATCCCCCCGCGGCTGTTGAAGCTCACGCATCTCAGAGAAACTCGATTCTCAAAAGGCAAATCAGGATGAATGAGTCTAACACTTCCTGCATCTCCGTCCGTTCAAACTCCGGCTGAAGCTGCATCCCTGCTGAAGTGTCCACTAGGAAAGGACACAAATAACACTCAGAAGGGAGAGTGGATGAGGAGAGAGTCCAAAGAGAATCATCAGTCACACATTTTTATTATGATTAAATCATTTTCTCCCCTCAAGCTCTTTGAGCTCCTTGAAAACACTGAATTAATTTCCCGCAGAGACAGTGACCCCGCCGATGCCGAGACGGGGGAGAGGCCGAGTTTTGTTAACGCTCGCAGATAAAAACACGGCGGTTAGATAAGAACTCGCAGGATTCCTCGTCTGCCCGAGCGGCCTGCCTGCTCTGCATCGTGTCTTCCCGACTATCACAGAACCAAAAACGCCTCACAAACAACAAAGATCAGACAAACGCACACTTGAGGACACTGGACAGGGATTACACGTGCACGTGTGCTTTCTTGCGTGTCAGCTGAGGGGTGTTTCTCACGTCACGCTGAAAACATCTGGTTCTCTGCTGAACTCTGACAGGAAGTCTGGCAGCATCACCGACCGGCCTGACAGCCTCAGCATCCATATCACAGTTCATCAGGAAGGTTAACATGTGGAGGTAAAAAGGTAAAACTCACAATCTAAACATCTCTGAGAAAACCTTCGCTCAATGTAACTTATTTAAAATGAAGACAGAAGCTTCTCAGCGTTGTTATTCCAGTCAATAACTCAGTGCAGTAATGTTGTGGTTATGAAACTCTCTGGAACACATGTGCAGCATATTTCAAGGATTATTGATATAAATAGTTGCAGCAGTGGCCCAAAAGTTCAATATTTACCACAACTATGTTCTTATTTTCCTGGAGGACGCTGGCGTGTTCTGAAACAACGCCTTGATTAGTCAGAATTTCTGCATCTTATCTCTTTAACGTTAGCCATCTGCAGAGGAAAGGTCCTTCCTGTTCTCTGTCCAGTTCATTTCTTCTTGATTTTACACAAAGTCTGAGACGTTGGCCTTTAATTGAGCTCCTGAGAAATCGCCGTCTTCTCTTCTCGACATTCTGCACATCATGCTGCATGTTGCAGAGTCTGTCCAGAAGGAAACGTAAAGGCAAACAAACAAAACTGCTCTTTGCAGAGTCCTCGACTCGTTTTTGTTCAACGGGCTGATGAACGACCGTGAGGTCGAAGACAAACAGCTGCCGCACATCTGGTGGAGTCACACACATTGTATTGATTATCATATAGTTAGGCCTGTATCCCTTAGTTATTACACAGGTTGGGCTGGGGGATTCCCATGATGCATTGAGTGTTTCTTCTTCACTCACTGTGTGTTAACAGACCTCTCTGCATTGAATCATATCTGTTATTAACCTCTGTCTCTCTTCCACAGCATGTCTTTATCCTGTCTTCCTTCTCTCACCCCAACCAATCACAGCAGATGGCCCCGCCCCTCCCTGAGCCTGGTTCTGCTGGAGGTTTCTTCCTGTTAAAAGGGAGTTTTTCCTTCCCACTGTCGCCAAAGTGCTCATAGGGGGTCATATGATTGTTGGGTTTTTCTCTGTATGTATAATTGTAGGGTCGACCTTACAATATAAAGCACCTTGAGGCGACTGTTGTTGTGATTTGGAGCTGTATAAATAAAATTGAATTGAAAAGTTCAGTGAAATCACAGAAACATGAAATTTCACCCCAGAAAAAACAAAACAAAGCACAGCCAGGCTGAGGAGTCACAATCAAACACAACAGAGAGGACAGAACTGCACACCTGCACAGAGACTCTGATGAGAGCAGGTGAGAGAAGGAGGGGAAATAACCTTCAAAATAAAACAGGAAGTGAACTGAAAGCAGGGCAGAGGAAACATGAAAAATGACAGAATTCCAATAAAAAATCAATAAAAATAAGAAAAGGGGCCGTGACAGTTAAAGATTCAAATGCTGTGAAAATAAACACAAACTACAAATTATCAATTTGAAAGGTCACATAAAGGTTCTTTTTCAAAACAACACAAATGTGTTCGAGTGTCCAAATGCATGATTTCCCTCGAGGAGACGCACACAACCGTGCGCTGACAGTTTCTTGACTGGAGCACAGTGATCCCTCTGTTTCAGCGCGCAGCGTCACCGCACACGCACACAAGCTGCAACACATCGCCTCACTTAGCACATGCTAACACTTAGAGGCGACCCCGGGGAGCGGGCCATCGCACCGCTCACGTGTTCGGAGTTTGGACTCAAATGAAAGGAGGTCTGTAGATGACAGAAACCAAACCACAGCCAGCCCGACACCTTGGCCACGGAGCCGGTGAGGGCCGCCTTGTTCTCCATTTGCACAGGAAGCTGCCGCTCTTTTCCTCCCAGCGGAACGTGAACACATTTTTCAGGGTTTCTTGGACACACACACATTTACAGCGAACTAAAGAGCAAAAATCTCACATTATCCGTCTCCCAGGAGGCATCAAAGAAAAACATTCTGCAATTTACTGAAATAACAAGAAGATTTTATAGTTCAGAGAAAATATGCTGGCATGTGTTTCAAACTACTCGCGTCTATAAAACTAACGAGGGAAACCATATTTAATATTTAAAGCCTCAATAACTCAGAGATTAAAAAATACTGACAACAAACAATTAAACTGTAAAATGAGAAAACTACAAAATGTAATATTAATGGCAAATTTATGTTGGACCAGTAACGATTGCCTGTAATTTCCTTTGTATGTCCTGTTTGAATAGTGGCGCTAACATTAAACACGAGTTCCTAATAATAACGTCAGCATGTGGATGGTTAATCTGAAGTTTGCTCCAAATGCTCAGTTTGACACGTTTTTTTCTACTCTTGGATCAGTCTGACATCAAAGAGAGAGGATATCCTTATACGGCACTTTCACCTGCAAGCCCCACCCACACCTGATGTTTGAACCTTCCATTCATAAGGAAAAGCCAATCAGAAGAGAGCTGGCTTAAAGGCAGACAAGCTAAAATCTTAATTTAGTTTTCTTTTACTTTTTACATTTTTACTGTTTTTAACTTGTATTGTGTCTTTTACCTGTATTGCTCTGTATCGCTTTTATTATTTTCTTTTATCTTTTTAGTTTCAAATAGTTGTACAGCACTTTGTTTGAAAGCGCTTTATAAATAAAGTTATTATTATTATTAAAATGCTTTATTTCAGACTGGGATGAACTCCACAAAAGGCCCTCAGAACATATACAGGGATTATTTTGAAGCGTGGATCATGCAAAATTACTTTATTAGGGTCCATGTATGTGATTAAAATCTTTATATTAGTTACATTATACATATATTATCATCTTAGTTTTAACAGAGCATTTTAATGCTTCAGTTTTAAACAAGAAAAGGCTCTAAGGGTGAGAGTGCTCCTCATTTTATCCTCCAGCTAGTTCTGGAAACGAGCAGCCTTCTGAAAAAGGTCACAGGCTCTTCATCGTTTAGCTTTTAGCTCAGAGCTTCCTTTGTAATTATTTGTGGTTTGTGGTTGTGAGCATTAGTTATATGACTCCTTTATAAAAACCTTTTGGTACTTAATCATCAGGATACTCCTGATAGGAGCTGTACAGCAGGCTTTCCAAGGCAGACACTTTATTTTCCAACAAAATGTTAAGTAACAAAAATGCAGGTTTGCACGAGTGCGAGAAAAATCATTGAAAAACTTGTTTGTGGCACCAAGATAAAGTTCAAAGAATCAAACTTTACCCACAGCGACGTGTGCGCGTTTCCTGGTAATGAGATCAGGGTGTAACACATAACTCTTGGTGGGCTCTGAAACTGGACTCGTCTGTTTGTTATTTTAGTGAATTCAGGTAGCGGCGTCTCTCTTCTCTTCTCCTCCGTTTATTTGACATCGTGACGGGACACATCTGCCTCCGCCGGGCCAGCGCGCTCTGACATTAAAGGTCTCGTGTAAAACTCACTCTTTGGTCTTTACTTCATTTTACTTCAGTGTTTTCTGTTCATGTTCTTTTTTAAGCTGCTAAGCTGTAAGGAAACTGCTAGCTGCTAGCAGCTAGCCACAGTTGAGACGCGCTTGTACTTCTGTTGCGTTGTCTCCATGGAAACAGGTTATGTAAATACAGTTTGACTGACTGAAGTTTGGCCACAGCTCACATTTCAATCCCAGTCAGAACTGGTGACGGTGGATGATGTTTGTTTTTCATAGCGGATCCGGTAGCGGGCAGTCGGCCAACAGCGCGCTCGAGTGAAGGACGTGAGGCGGGTCAGCCAGAGTGAGCGTCACCGTATCAGAGACTTATTGGTGCCTGTGTTTTCTTATCTAAACACGACTCTGACCAGCTCGTCTTCCCTCCATCACTTCTTCCCTTCAACACCATTTTCCTCTTTAACCTTTCGACCTGTCCTCTGCATCAAAGCTGCTTATGAAATCATCGAATCATCACCTTAAGGTCTGCAGCGTCTCTTTCACTCAGATTTCCAAATCACACAGGATGATAAAAAGCCTCTGGTGACTTCATTAAGGAAGTTTTATTAAAAACTTGACCCAAAAGATGCAGCTTTACATATTCACCCTTTAAACTCCTTGAGCATCGCAGCAGGTGATGCATTTTCTGTCCTGTTTAACCCTTTAAGACCTACCATAGAACCAAGTCCGCCAGAGCTTATATTATATTGTTACATGCTGTGGAGCCATTTTTGGGAGAATTTCAAGTTGCTATACATCAATACAACCATTATAGCCCAAATTTTAATAATATGTCTGCATTAAGTGCATAGTAATGACATAAATTGCAAAAAAGTGCAATAAACTACAAAAAAATTGAAAATCGTTTTTGTTTTTTTAACATATATTTCTAGTTAGAGAAATTTAAGAGGCTTATCCCTCAAAACTGTAAATACAAAAAAGTTGCACAAAATAGTTTCCCACCACAGGAAATTTATTTTAAGTGTCTTCATAGTTTTATTTTTGAAATACACCAATTTTTATACACTGCAGGAAAAATGAAAATAAATATTATAATGCAAATTTGCAAAAAAGCAGCATCTGCATCAAAATAAACTATTTCCAGCAGTGCAATATGAGTCCTAAGCATCCCAGAAACCACACAGAAAGTCATAAAGTCAAACATAACTTTTAAAAACACCAGTATAGGCTCATGAGGCCCTGATGGTAAAAAACTACATTTCCACAAAATGACGTCACTTCCGGTTTCGGGCAGGTCATGGCGGACGTGATAGTTCGCGCTGATGGACGTAGGAAGTGTTACGAACAGCTGATCGGATCAGCAAAGCGTGTTTCTGGAATATTATGTTTTTGTTGCTGCAAGTGCTTTTTATGCAGTTTTTGCAAAGCTATATGTGGAAGGAAACTGTGACCGAGGACAAGCTGATGGCATAAGATGTAAGTACAACTCCTCTGGTTTCATATGCAAAAAAAATTATTGCGCTAGCTCACGTGGTTGCAGAGCTACCGGGATTTAAAAATAGTTACGCAACACAGAGCGTGCTGCTCCGACTGGCTTTAAAGGGTTAAACTCCTTGAGCATCGCAGCAGGTGATGCATTTTCTGTCCTGTTTAACAAACCAGCACGCCGCATTCAAAGCTCCGTCCTTCTCTTTCTGTCTCTGCTTTGTCTACACAAAGTTCACAGGGAAGTTCGTGACCTCGAAGCATGACTTCACATGTTTTGAAACTCGGCCAGCTGTCCGCCAACGTGTTCTCTGTCTGGATCGCATGAAATAACCTCCCATTAGTCTGTGTTGCTCATCCAAAAAAAGCGTCTTTGAAAAGACAAATAAAACAAACTAGCGCGCTATTTTCACGCCTCAGTTCTCATCTCCACCCGTGGCCTCAATACTAATGAGATTTTTCTAATTCTCCACAATAAAGGTGTTTGTTTGTAGTGCAGGAGACACAAGAAGAGGAAAGGTTTGTTCTTGTTAGAGGCCATCGCGCTATCACGTGTACTGCTGTCGCTCTGCTCTTCTCTTTAAGGACAACAGAAACAGTGATGGTAAAATCAAAGAAGCAGCTGTGCTCACAAGTTTGTCACCACAGTAATTATAGTTTCTCAGCTTCAGTGTGATGTTTTCCATGACCTCATCTCTGCGTCGGATCAGGATTCGTGCTCTGAATCAGATTAACAGCCACAAAAAGCGACGTCGAGGGTTAAAAGTTGAACTCACAGCAAAAGAAACCTCAACACTGTATCCCCCAAAACTCTGTTTGTAAACAAATGTAAATTCTGTGGTTTGTGCAGATTAATGTAACAGTACATGTGCCACTAAGGTGTTTCACAGCGCAGCTTCCACCTGTTGTGTTAAACGTCTGCATGTTCCTGCAGCAGGTGTGTCACCAGGACTTTGATGCGGTTCAGAGGGAGGCTCAAGTGTTTTGTCCTGATGATGAATAAAGGCTGAATGATGGCAGCAGCTGTGTGACTGAAGGACCTCACTCACTGAAGATAATCACACTCAAACACTCACCGCCTCTTTGTGGAGTCCTTCAAACCTCTCACAGCCTTAAGCCCACCGGCTTCCACCCTCTTTTAGAGTCATTTCCCAGAATTCCTCCCAGAAGCTCGTTGTTCTTGATTACCTCGCTTCCTCCTCTGCACTCAGCGCTCTCCTTTCTCCTCCTCTCAGCCTTTTATCTCCGACCTAATGTAAGAAACTTACACAAAGAAGCCCACGTACCTCTTTCTCTTCCTGCTAACCACCTCTTACAGCAGATCAAACAACAGGCTCCAGCTTTGTTTTTTAGCCTGCGCTTCCTTTACTTCCTCTTATTCACACAGCGCCAACTCACCACAACAGTCGGCTCAAGTTGCTTCATATTGTGCAGTAGATCATACAATAATACATACAGAGACCAACCCAACAATCATATGACCCCCTATGAGCAGCACTTTGGCGACAGCGGGAAGGAAAAACTCCCTTTTAACAGGAAGAAACCTCCGGCAGAACCAGGCTCAGGGAGGGGCGGGGCCATCTGCTGTGATTGGTTGGGATGAGGGTTTGTCACTATCGTGTATCTGAAGGAGCACACGGACGAGACAAAGGCGCTCGTTTCAAAACATTTAATGAAATCTCATCTTTTTATACACCAGAGGGCGAGACATGATGTTTGTGCTGATTTTAGACATGAAAAGCTGTTTTTGACCCAAACACACAAACATCTACGATCAAATCACACATAAAACAACCATGACTGGACTTTAAATCTCAATATAAATGGTGCACTTTGATGTTCCCTCTAAAGGTCGTCTCTTAGTAAACACAAACTGTAATTTAATCCAGTGTTGATGAAGATATTAAGTCTAAAATCCTGCTCGAGTTACTGGATTTTGCAAAATGTTTGCTTATTGAAAGACAAGACAAACGTTGGCCTACAGCATGAGCTCAGGTTGGAGCAGACGAGCAGATGTTTTGTGTATGCATCCACAGGATTATCCAACATGAATCAATGAACTTTTTTTATTCGGGAGGAGATGGATGAGGAGACGACTCACACCCCCTCTTCTCCTCATCGTTTAATCGTCTGTGCTGAATCTCGGCCTCGGCTCGTTCCTCCCTGCGTTGTGTGCGCGACTCGTCTAAACTCATGAAGCTGAACAGATCAGAGGAAAAAGGCCGATTTTGACAGTAAATTCTTTAACATCGGGATCATTTCTCTCTAAACATCTTTGATCCTTCTCCCATATCTTCTTCCTTTAATTCCCCCACCTCACGGCCCCTCGAAGCTCTAAATCACAGCTAACGAGTTTCCTTTTGAACCTTGACACAGATAACTGCAGGCATTTAATAGATCAGGTTTCAGGACTTTAAAATGATGAAAACCACCTCAGATGCAGAGCTAAGATAACCTCAGCAGCTATTATTTCACCGGTCGGCCCACATTTATTTTTCCTTAATTTAACCTGCCACGCCGACTGCTGTCAGGCGCAGTTTACAGAAATCAAACTGACAGACGTTTACTTTCAGCTCTGATGATGAGGTTTCATCGCTGGCTTCCTTCTGCCAGCGCTTTTCCTTGTTTTACTAAATACACGACTGAAAAACGTCTAATCAGCACCTGATCAGTGTTTGCATTATGACCCTTCACACAAATTATTTTACACTGTGTATCCACTTAATTGGAAAGGGAAATTAAATTGTTATTATCAGTATTAATGTTCTTTATCTCCCACCATCTACACCAATCTATCTCCTTGCAAAAGTTTTCCCTTAACTACTGTAGTGGCAATTCCTTTTGTTTGACAAACCAAACATCCCACAATTAAAAGTCCACAAGCCACTGCTGCACTGAGATACTATTTCATACGCAGGCAAAAGAAGTCCACTGTCCAAACTTGAAAGTTGTGTTTTTATGGTTTATTTTATCCAGTTTGGCAATAACAAGATCCATTTTTTGTTACTTCCTGCTGCTTCTCCTGCTCTGGTAAAAAACCATAGGCCCACCCCAGTGCATGCTGGTCCTATACCAGTCTCTTTATTTATAGAAAACAAAAATGGCCCTACAGCTCTTCCTGACTAATTTAACAAAGTAACATCAAACAAACATTGAAACAAAATATTAACCAACAAACAAACTTGTAAATAAATCCCAAAATATAAGTAAACTAACAACAAACTTTAACTAATTTCAAAATAATAAAAAATAAGAATAAATAGCTCCAACAACTACATCAAAATGAAGGATTACGTATAAAAATATCAGATTTATTCAAATTGAATGCAATACTTTCGATGAACCCCTTAAATTAAAGCTGGAAGTCTGCGCTTCAGTGCGGCTGTGTGCAGTCGCATCTATGATTTAATACTGACTGCAGTGTGAATGCACAGCGTACAGAGCACAGACGCAAAATTACAAAAACTATCACTGTTAAAATATTACAGAAAAATAGGTGAACATGATTTTATGTCTACAAAAAAATCTAAAATTATTTTGTTAGTTTTCGGGAAGCAAACTATGCATCCATGTCAGACACTGAACACTTTTAAAACTTAAAGAAGCACTTCGGGGTTTCCAGCAGGAGGATTCCTCCCAAAGAGGAAGTGGAAAAGCACCGATCACAGTTCACTTCATTCACCAAATCATCATATTTACCACATTTAACTTAGCTTCATTTTTTTAAACTAGTTTGTTCAAGTTTATGTGTACACAATGAACAGATGACTGCCAACATCTCCCTGCTATTATGCTGCTTTTATTAAAAGCTGACGGTGAGGACGACCTCCACCGTGATCCAGGAGCTGCTGACACCCCCAGCTCTCTGTAAATGGTCATTAAAACAAAATATAATTTTACATTAAATAAAAAAGTTTTAAACTTAATTAAAATAAAACATGTCTTAAATTAAAATAAGTAAACTGTCATGTTTATTGCTGCCAAAAACAAGTTAAACACATTTGGACAGTGAAGGAATGTCAGGATTCTTGCTCAGAAAAAGGATCAACATGCTCTGAAGTCAGAGCACAAAAACCTTTTTTGTAACAAAATATCGATTTCTGCTGTCCCTGTATCGATACATTATTAGAAACAAAATATCACCATGCTACACAGTATCGATTTTTTCCCCCACCCCTAGTAAACTGTAGTGAAAAAAAATCCTTTGTTAATACAACACTTCATATCGTTTTTCTCCAAGTCATCAGTTTGCATGTTTTTTCTCAGTACAGTTAATTAATCAGAAAGTTCTTAGATTTATACTAAAACTCAGTTTTGTGATTCCTGAAAACTTGCTAATGTTTGTTGCTTAACGTCTATTTAAGATGTTAAGCAATCAACCAGTGTCTCCTTATCTATAAAGGGTTTAGTTGGGAACAGCCAACAAAGAAAAACAAGCTGTCTGGAGGACAGTCGTGGAAAAAGGCGTCACTCCGGCCTCTCTCATTTCAAAAAGCCATTTTTCTTTAAACTCCTTTTGAAAGATCACATTTCTCACCGATTCGAAACACGTGTGTCGGGCATGGAGTCGCTCACACCTGTAATCGATAACTCCTCTCAGGACTGAGCTCGTCTGCATCGGCACGCGCGCACAAACAAACGTGAACTTCGGCTTCGCCGCTTCACCACAACAAGCGGCGGGCTGGAATCACGGCCTCGCCTCCAAACTAAAACCACAAACGGCTTCATAACAAGATCGTAAGTCATCTAGAAGACGACACACACCCTGAGCTGTTGTTTTACTCCCTTTTTTTTTCTCTGCTCGCTTTTTCTCCGAATTCAAAACAAAGATGAAGACATTGGAAATGATACGAGGGCGTGACGCTTACAGTAAGAGGAAATGTGCGACTGCAGCTTCGTCTGAGCTCATATTTGCTCTGAAGTCAGTCGAGTCCTTTGTGTTCGGAGAGAGAATGAAATATGTAGCCCAGAGCTGAGGCACATATTCTGTCTCCAGAGGACGAAACGATGAGGACAAATTGAGTGATATGTAACAAAACCGAGCCAACATTACCACAGAGGTAGAGAACATTAGCACAGCGAGTCAGAAGAAAAATGATCATCTGTCAGTCGTTAGATCTTCTGCAAAATCTGACCCAACACATCACACAGTGGTGACACAGCCGCAGCTTACAAATCACTTTAAACGATGCCTCGTGATCTCTTTGGTCACATTTATCATCTGGATGAGGACTTGCAGCTGCCATGACTCAGTTTTTCTGCCTTGCGTGGGGGTGGCCACACGTCAGACTCTCCCCTGGACAGAAACCCGCATCAAAAAGTTAAAAAACCCGAGAGAACATCAGAGACGCAGAAGAAACATCAACCCCGCCCGACAGAAGGTCGTCTCAGCAGATAAACAGCATCTTACTGTAACTGTAACCCAGCACACAGCAGCAGCTTCTGAATCCACCAAGAGATAAAAGCAGAGGACAGGAAGTTGTTCTGGAGCTTCCTTTAACAACATGTTGTCTGAAGCTTTTGTGGTGCCCCAAATCAAGAGCACATTCCTCATAAACGGTGCTTCCTGTCGCAGAGAGGCGCTGCCACTCTTCCTGCTAACATCTCGCTTATTTGCTTGTAAAAAGCACAGAATAAAGAGCAGCTTTACTCATGCACGCGCAACAAAAAGAGAGAATAAAGCAAAAGTAACACCGGTTTGGATTTGATGATCTGAGAGATCATCACGCCGTGCACGCAGGCGAGCTTCACAGCTTGGTGGTTTAACTCATCTGACTCCTGTGGTCAGTGCACTCCCCTGCTCTGAGGAATTACTCCACGCAGGATTAAAACCAGAAACTCACCGTGGAGGCCGAGCCGGCCTGTGACTTTAAAGAAGTAATGAGGACACTTTTTTGAGGACTCGGGGGCTTTCTGTCTCTCCGAGGGCTGAACCAGAATATTCCTGCTGTTTTCTCTCCTGTCTTACCGTTTATGGGAAGAAGCGCCCGGGAAGCCGATGACCTTCTTACATTCCCTTCAAATTAAACGTGCTCTGTATCTGACATCACTGCAGGAATGCGGCCTGATGTCTAACTCTGACCCAGCTCTTGATCACTGGGTTAGAATTACATCCTCACATTTGTTAGGCAACATGTTTTGTTTTCCAATTACTAAACTCTGCTGAGAACATTGTGTATGTTACCTTCATCTGCATGTGATCAGCACTGAGGTTTGGCCACACGGTGAACTGGATGCAGATAAGGGACGGTGCTGAAGAATTTATACCAGACTTACAATCATAAAGCTTTGTTTATGATGTTATCTCCAAACATCGGAGCGTGCCAAGTCCAAAAACGGCACAAACTCATGAGAAGGACAAGAGCAACAAGCGTGCTGATGAAATCTGGTGACTTCAGCCATAACAGGTAAAACTAACTGAACTCGCAGGCAACAACGAGCCTGAGAAACACACCTGCATCACACCTGGTGAATTAAACCTTTTTACAGTCTGTAGAAGTTCATATTATAAGGCTTGAAGCAACCGTACAAAACTAGCTCTTCTGCCTCAGCCGTGGCTTCTCTTATTCTGAAAGAATATCATCACAGACAGCTTCCTGCTTCTCCCGTTCTCTTACAGCAGCCTCATTCTTTAAAGAGGAGCTGAACGCTTAACCTGATTAAGATTACAAAGCTAGATGATCATAAAAATATAGCTAAAGCTTCAAATAATGAGTCGCAGCAGCTCTAAATGCTCAGCTTCAGTTTCTCCGACTCTGCAGGACTCAGAAAGAGGATATCCCTAACACGCCCCCCCCACAGAGTCATCTCAGGCACACAGCCCTGCAGTTCAGCTTGTGAGGGGCCGTCAATCAATATTACTGTTAAAGTTGACATAAAGGGGGAGGAGCTAAAACTGCTCATTCCAGACACCAAGGCCCAGTATCAGACAAAGAAGGATTATTTTGAATTTCATGCAAAGCTGCCTCGGAGAGTCCAGAAAGCAAAGAAGTGCAAACAGGCTCAGGTTTCAGGTCTAATCTTACATGGATGCGTCTTCAGCGTGAAGTAAGAAATGTTCTCACCAACTTCCATGTTGGAATATTTCTTTAATGTCTCATAGTTCTGGTGAGTTAATGTAATGGCTGATCAGCAGGGAATCAATTATAGAAATTCTTTAAGGAAACAGTCAGTGATCCAAGGAAACGTCAGGCCAGAGCCTAGAAGCAGCGCAGGGACCGCGTCTGCATATTTCTGCTGGTGTTTTCTTTTTTTAAAGTTCTCCAAACTGCCAACTGCTGCAGCTGGACACACACACACAAGATCTGGACTCTGGTAGTTTATTAATGATAAAATCCAATTATCTCCAGCTCAGAGAGATCGGACCATCGTGGAGGTTTGTTTTTGGCTACGTGGATTATGTGAAAATATTCTGACAGAAAGAGAGAACGACGACACAACGAATACAGAAGTTTGCTGTTTCCTCTGGGAGAATATTGCTGTGCTTGTGTAACATTAGCACACACACACACACACAGACACACTCATGTGTTACGTACTTTTAAGGAGGCAGTAGTGTTAGAGTGTGTTTGGTAAACACTGCTGGTGAAACAGAGTGAGCTGTCAGAGCAAGTCGAGTATAACAGAGTGTGTGTGTGTGTGTGTGTCTGTGTGTGTGTCTGTGTCTGTCGGTTTAATCACTCTGAGTGTTTGCTGAAACAAACAGCTGCCCATTCCTCCCTCTTCAGTCACTTACAGAAAGGCAAAAACCCACAAACTTCTGTGCGTGTGTGTGTGTGTGTGTGTGTGTGTGTGTGTGTGTGTCTGTGTGTGTGTGTGTGTGTGAGATTAAAGCCATGCCATCAGTACATGTAGCTCATAAAGCTACAAGCTGTGACGCTGTTATCTGTAACCACAGCTTCTTATCTGGTAACGAGTTAAAGATCGAAGGCAACTGTCAGCTCCCCACCGTGCAACGTTAACCAGCGTCTGTGTGTGTGTGTGTGTGTGTGTGTGTGTGTGTGTGTGTGTGTAAAATCCCCCTCCTCCTCCTTCTATCATGCAATGCCAGCAGTGAAAACAAGGAAATGACGGCTTTATAAAGCCGAACAAGAAGATCCTGAACTTGTATTAAAAGCTGCAGAGAACCAAAACAACCTGAACGATGAGATTAAATCTACAACAAAAAGCCAAATATGAGCCTCTGGTAACACTTCAGGCGTCCTGTGAGGAGTTTATCTGTCTGTCCTCTGAACAGGAACATTACAAACTCAACCTCAAAGTGTCCGATGTGTGTTTTTGCTGTGCACGTTAAAACGTGCGCCATATATCTGCTTAAACTGGTAACAATTACCACAGTTTCATCACTCTCTCATTTATGTCATGTTATGTTTATTTTCCCACTCACACATTAATCCACACATCTAACCAAACTCAAACCTCATCTTAACTTTACAGCGTCTCAGTCACCCGACCAGCTCACAACATCACTTCTTAGTTAGAAGCCACACAGGTGTTTACCTTCATCCTGTGAATATAAGAAGCGCCCGGCTCGCAGTTGCTTCGTTGCCTGGTTATGAAGATCTTCTTTTTCAGGTCCCTTTTACTCACTTTGCCAAATTTAAGAGGGGATCCTCCAGCTGTGGTGACACTTTTCATCTACATTTCAAGTTGTTGAGTTTATTAAATATGAGTCTGAGTGTTCAGTCTGAGCTAAGCTAACTGTGACCGAACGGAAACCAAGACTTCCCCTAAAATTCAGGTCACTGTATATTATGGAGACTTTGTCTTTGTCCACAAACACAGGTGTGTCTCTATAAGGTGATTGTATAAACACATCAAACTCCACACACACACACACACACACACACACACACACACACACACACACTGAGACCTTCAGCCAGCACAGTTTTAATTAACCGCCTCACCCCTCTCTGCCCTCCTCTCTCTGTTCCTTCGCTGCTCTGCTTCGTCTCAGGTGGTTGACAGCTTCATTAACCTCAGGAAACCGACCAACCAACATGTCATCTCTCCCTCTACCTCCCCTCCTTCCTTCCTTGCCTCCTTTCAAGGTCCTCTTTTCTCTACCTCCCTTCTTTCGCTGACACCTTACCCTCCAAAAATGTCTCCACGCTCATTTATCATGACTTTTTACCTCTTTGTGTTTCTTCTCTCTTCATTTTTTGCTGCTCTTTTCCTTCCTTTTCTCCTAAATCTACCGACTATAATCACAGCAGGGTCTAAGGTCAAAGTTTACAGTATGGCCAACGCCTCCAGTCCCACACACACACAGACACACACAGGCCGCATTCTTGACCTGATATTTCAGTAACAGTTCAGGTTTTTTGTGGATGTTTTGCCATCGCGGCCAAACTGAATCAGCGCTGACAGACTCCCCGCAGCAACAAATATTTCTATCGACAAATCCGATCACACTCCTCGGATTAAAGTGCATGTGGGCTGCAGATGTGTAGGCAGCTGTTGTAACGCTAAATGGGTATTTGTACACACTCAAATATGCCAGTTGGTGTTTTTATGTGTCAGAGGGGCCGGCTATCACAATAATGTGTGCAGAGATAACACCCCGTTGGCTCTGGGCTGTCACAGCTATCAGTAGGTGCTTTTACGTGTGTGTGTGTGTGTGTGTGTGTGTGTGTGTTGCATCTGAAAAATTCCCATCCCACAGTCCCACATGAGGTCAGCGTGTTTAACTTGGATTTTTTCCACACGAGTGTCAAAACTCCTCGTCAAAATGCGAAACAGCAGGAAGATGTTAAATCTGCTCTAAACCAACACAGGCGTCCATCCCTGAAACAATAAACCCAAACACACTCTGACACACTTATACATACACATATTTATATACATATGACTTTGGAAATGTAGCCGAAATCCAGAGGACTGGAGTTTCTCGCACTTTGCTGTCTGAATGTGAGCGTTTGGCGTTTCCTCGCCTTGAGCACCGAATGGGTGAAGAGTTCTGACACAGAACACAAAATTATTTGAAAGCTGTTTATTTATATTCTGCACAACCCTACACTGCTCCGACAGCTAACATGTAGTTTCACATTTACATCACGGCTCTGACCGTTTGAGCCTTCAGGTCTTACAGCTCCGTGTTTGACAGACTCGGTAACAACCTCATTTTTTAAATGCATGAGCTTCGAGTCTCCTTACAGTCTAACACACTTTCACTTGCTGTGTGAAGAAGAACTGATCAGTTCCTCCTACTGTTCTCTGTTAGATGAACAGAAGCTGGTGGTTGTGTTGACTTTGTTTACTGTTGGATTCCCAGCAGCTGCAGCAAACAGCTGGTTACCAAGAGTCTGATGGTTAAACATCCTCAGCCTCTGGTGGAAGGCAACCTGTCTGCAAACAGTCCCAGCCCGACTCAGACTGACTCAGTCACGCTCAGACAGATCAGTTTCAAAATAACTAGTGTCTACCATGGAAACGCAGGCAGATCGTTGTAGCTAACCTGATCACACAGACAGCAGACTGACTTTGTCTTACTGCTTTTTCTTTCTCCGTCCTGAGACTCCAAAGTGAAGATAGGAACTGATGACGAGCGGTCACAATCTGGCACCGTCCTGAAGGCGAGCATTTCAGAAGGAATGAGATCACTGCACACGCTGACAGTTATTCTGATTGTAACAACTGCTGTGACTGTTGCATTGTACGGAGCCCCGCAGGGGACATGGGAGAAAAAAAATTAAGACGGACTTTTGCGAGATCTCGCAAAACAAACTCGGGATCGGAAAAGTTTTAGCCGCCAGCTCGAAGCCGACCAGGAGGTCGAGGCACGATGTGCCGGGAAAGCGGTGTTCCTCCCGGCTGTAGTAGGTCTCGACCTCCCGTTAGCTTCGAGCTAGTGGGTGTCAGATCTCGGAAAACGTCGGAGCACTTTTGCAAATATGTGATGTCTTGTAAACCGAGCAGATATCTGACGTTTACACAACTACATTCACGCCTCAAAATATCTTAAAAGTGTATTTTGTGACCCAGAAAGAGTAATATTACAACTAAGCAGCTGCCGCCATTGTTGGAATTCAACTTTTGCAAGATCTCGCAAAACAAACTCGGGATCTCGCAAAACTTTTGCGAGATCTCGCAAGTTTTGTGAGATCCCGAGTTTGTTTTGCGAGATCCCGAGTTTGTTTTGCGAGATCCCGAGTTTGTTTTGCGAGATCTCGCAAAAGTTTTGCGAGATCTCGCAAGACAAACTCGGGATCTCGCAAAAGTTTTGCGAGATCCCGAGTTTGTTTTGCGAGATCCCGAGTTTGTCTTGCGAGATCTCGCAAAACTTTTGCGAGATCTCGCAAAAGTCAGTCTTAATTTTTTTTTCTCCCATGTCCCCTGCGGGGCTCCGTAGCATTGTGTTTTTATCTCAGTGAGTGGAAATACGTTTGCAGCTTTTAGCTGAAAAGTGAAGCCAGTGCAGAATTACTTTAAACCTGCATTGCTACTGATAACCAGCAGGGGGCGACTCCTCTGGCTGCGTTCTGTTTGTTGATGGCTTCATGAGCTCAACAGTTTCAAGTCATATTGAATTAAACATTTAGTTCTTTTTGTAAATGTTGAATTTTGTACTGAATGATTCGTGTTTTGTTTTGCACATTTAACAACTTGCTGAAACGTTCTCAGACTGCACCAACCCCACCTAAAGACTGTTTCCATGACTACAGCTAAAAAGCGGCCACAACTGTGCATTTCTCTCCAACTCCAATGTCGTCATCACACGAAGATGCCGTGGTGGAGTTAGACTTGAGTTTATGTTCTGGGTTTTAAGTTTGTTTGTGATTTGCTGTTTAGCTCCAGGCTGTGCTCACACTCGGCACAGCTGTCTCGTTCTGCACCCGGGCACCTTCATCCACCTCTGGCATGTATTCACACTCCACAACACCAACCGTTTGTCTGAACTTCTCAAACCTCCGCTCTTTTACAGGCTCTGTCTCTCCGTCTCCCTCCAACAGCCTTTTGAAAAGCACTCTTCGAGGACAGAGAGGTTCATGATTTCATAGGTTTTGTTAAGATCACCTCTACAAGTGAGCAAGTGTTACGCTTAATGCCATTACGAGTGGATCCCAGAGCAACTGTCGCGTGATCACATAATGTCATCACATAGTTTTGGTTGCCAAGTCCTGCACAAGTTCCCTCATCACCAGTGAGAGGTAAAACGTTAACGTCGATGCATTTAAAAACACTCCAAAGCTGTGTTTGAAAATTCAGACAGCTTAACATAGACTAATCTTAATGTATATCTCACAGTCACGAGCGAAATGTCCGCAGTATAAACACCCTG